>NW_027507903.1:21627477-22102477 GCF_037356315.1 Lithobates pipiens
TAGGGTGTGCACCCCAAAACTCTAACGCATATGCATGTGTGTGCATGTGTATTTATACTGAAAGTGTCAGTAGACAGAGATTGGTGTCCGTAGGGCAGTGGACAGTGTCAGTAGGGCAAAGATTGGTTTCCGTAGGGCAGTGGATGGTGTCAGTAGGGCAGAGATTAGTGTCTGTAGGGCAATGGATAGTGTCAGTAGGGCAGATATTAGTGTCTGTAGGGCAGTAGACAGTGTCAGTAGAGCATTGGATAGTGTCAGTAGGCAGAGATTAGTGTCTGTAGGGCAGTGGACAGTGTCAGTAGGCAGAGATTGGTGTCTGTAGGGCAGTGGACAGTGTCAGTAGGCAGAGATTGGTGTCTATAGGGCAGTGACCAGTGTCAGTAGGGCAGTGGACAGTGTCAGTAGGTAGAGATTGGTGTCAATAAGGTAGTGGACAGTGTCAGTAGAGCAGTGGACAGTGTCAGTAGGGCAAAGATTGGTGTCCATAGGGCAGTAGACGGTGTCAGTAGGGCAGTCGAGAGTGTCAGTAGGGCAGAGATTAGTGTCCGTAAGGCAGTGGACAGTGTCAGTAGGGCAGAGATTGGTGTCTGTAGGCCAGTAGACAGTGTCAGTAGAGCAGTGGACAGTGTCCATAGGGCAGTGGACAGTGTCAGTAGAGCAGTGGACAGTGTCCATAGGGCAGTGGACAGTGTCAATAGGGCAGTGGACAGTGTCCATAGGGCAGTGGACAGTGTCAGTAGAGCATTGGACAGTGTCAGTAGGCAGAGATTGGTTTCCATAGAGCAGTGGACAGTGTCAGTACGGCAGAGATTGGTGTCCGTAGGCCAGTAGACAGTGTCAATAGAGCAGTGGACAGTGTCCATAGGGCAGTGGACAGTGTCAGTAGAGCATTGGACAGTGTCAGTTGGCAGAGATTGGTGTCTGTAGGCCAGTAGACAGTGTCAGTAGAGCAGTGCACAGTGTCCATAGGGCAGTGGACAGTGTCAGTAGAGCATTGGACAGTGTCAGTAGGCAGAGATTGGTTTCCATGGAGCAGTGGACAGTGTCAGTACGGCAGAGATTAGTGTCCATAGGGCAGTGGACAGTGTCAGTAGGGCAAAGATTGGTTTCCGTAGAGCAGTGGCCAGTGTCAGTAGGGCAGAGATTAGTGTCCATAGGGCAGTGGACAGTGTCAGTAGGGCAAAGATTGGTTTCCGTAGAGCAGTGGACAGTGTCAGTACGGCAGAGATTAGTGTCCATAGGGCAGTGGACAGTGTCAGTAGGGCAGAGGTTAGTGTCTGTAGGGCATTGGATAGTGTCAGTAGGGCAAATATTAGTGTCTGTAGGGCAGTAGACAGTGTCAGTAGGCAGAGATTGGTTTCCATAGAGCAGTGGACAGTGTCAGTAAGGCAAATATTAGTGTCTGTAGGGCAGTAGACAGTGTCAGTAGGCAGAGATTGGTTTCCATAGATCAGTGGACAGTGTCAGTACGGCAGAGATTAGTGTCCATAGGGCAGTGGACAGTGTCAGTAGGGCAGAGGTTAGTGTCTGTAGGGCATTGGATAGTGTCAGTAGGGCAAAAATTAGTGTCCGTAAGGCAGTGGACAGTGTCAATAGGGTAGAGATTGGTGTCCGTAGGGCAGTGAACGGTGTCAGTAGTTTTCTATTTTTCATATTTTATTTTTTATCATATTTTATCATTTTATTTTTTGTTGTTGTTTTTTTTTTGTTTAACTTTTAGGAGTCCTGTTATAGAGGCTTTGGTGGAATATAAGGGGTCTAAACAGAAGGAATCTGCACCACATGGGGTAATTAGGGTGCGCCCAGGCACACCTGGCACATCCTGTGTGCACACCTATGATAAGGGCCCAATTATGAGTGTTCTTAGCTATGGTTGCTAATAGTAAGCTGAGGTTATGCTGATTCTTCAACTGTGCCTGCAGAATGAGCTTAAAGTTATACTAAACCCACAACGATAAAAATCAGTCTGTATATACAGGAAAGCATGCTTGTTATACTCACTGAGGAACCTAAGGGGTTAATCCCCTGCATTGTGTAAAAGGGCTGTTTGATCCTGTCTCCTCTTATCCTCCCTTTCTTCCACTGTCCCCAATCCATCAGATGATAGAACAGAGTCTCGGAAGCACACTGCATATGCACATGATGTGTATTGCTAAAGAGTTGTTTTTTCTTGCTTTGTGCACTGGTCCAAATCATTTGGTGGAGGGGGGATTATAGTGTGGGGTTGCTTTTCAGGGGTTGGGTTTGGCCCCTTAGTTCCAGTAAAGGGAACTCTTAAGGCGTCAGCATACCAAGACATTTTGGACAATTTCATGCTCCCAACTTTGTCGGAACAGTTTGGGGATGGCACCTTCCTGTTCCAACATGACTGCTCACCAGTGCACGGTTCATAAAGTCATGGATGAGTGAGTTTGGGGTGGAAGGACTTGACTCCTCCTGACCTCAACCCGATAGAGCCAGGCCTTCTAGTCCAACATCAGTGCCTGACCTCACAAATGCGCTTCTGGAAGAATGGTCAAACATTCCTATAGACACACTCCTAAACCTTGTGGACGGCCTTCCCAGAAGAGTTGCACCTGTTATAGCTGGAAAGGGTGTGTCAACTCAATATTGAACCCTATGGACTAAGACGGGGATGCCATTAAAGTTCATGTGTATGTAAAGTCAGGCATACCAATACTTTTGACAGTATAGTGTATTACCTTGCATTCAACACTGGCATATGGTGCACTCGTACAAAGTCTATGGTAGATCATATACAACAACAGGTAAATTGGACCTTCACTAAAAAAACTGAAGTACTACTGATTCTCTCCCTCCACAGCCTGGAACTAAGGCTGGCCATACATGATAACATTTTCTTGTACAATTTCCCTTTAGCCCCTGTACACACGGTCGGACATTTCGACAACCAAATCCGTCGGCTTTTGTCCGTCGGATTCTGTCCGTCGGATCTTGTCCGAAACTGTTGCATACATACGGTCGGACAAAGTTGTCGAAAAATCCGATCTTTCAGAACGTGATGCCGTAATTTCGTTACGATGGGACTACGTTCAGGCTAGTAGCCAATAGCTTTGATGTAGGAAATTGATCTGAGCATGCGTGGCACTTTGTCCGATCGAAATTCTCTACACATGATCGGAGTATGTCCTATCGGCCCAGTTGGTCGGAAAATATTTCCAACATGTTGTAAAATTTGGTCCGACGGATATTCCGATGGAAACAGTCCGATGCATACCACACACAGTCGGATTATCCGACAACACGGTCCGATAGGACACATTCCGACGGATTCTCAGACCGTGTGTACAAGGGCTTAGGCCGCGTACACACAGGCGGACTGTTCGCCCAACCTTGTTCGGCAAACAGTTTCATCAAACAGTCCGCTCAAAATTTGCATGAGCGGACTTGCCCACACACGAGCGGACTGTTTGACGAACAAGGTTGGGCAAACAGTTCGCTCAACTTTTGAAATGAACGGACTCGCCCACGTAAGGCGGAGGCAAATCCGCCCATTTCGAGCGCGTGTACAGGTAGGCGGGGCCCGCGAAGGAGACGTCGCGGGCTCCGCCGCCTGGAATGGGCTTAAAGGGGAACCCCAACGCCGAAAAAAATCGGCGTGGGGGTTCCCCCCAAGTCCACACCAGACCCTTGTCCGAGCACGCTACCCGGCCGGCCAGGAAAGGGGGGCGAGCGAGCGCGCCCCCCCTCCTGAGCCGTACCAGGCCGCGTGCCCTCAACATGGGGGGTGCCTTGGGGAAGGGGGGGCCGCGCGGCCCCCCCACCCCAAAGCACCTTGTCCCCATGTTGATGAGGACAAGGGCCTCTTCCCGACAACCCTGGCCGTTGGTTGTCGGGGTCTGCGGGCGGGGGGCTTATCGGAATCCGGGAGCCCCCTTTAAGAAGGGGGCCCCCGGATACCGGCCCCCCACCCTATGTGAATGAGTATGGGGTACAATGTACCCCTACCCATTCACCTGTGAACTAAAGTACAATAAAAAACACAACACAGAGAAAAAATATTTTATTGCACAGCTCCGGGGGTCTTCCGTCTTCGGGGGTCTTCTCGCCGGACTCCTCCGCTATGTGTGTGTAGCTCTTTTGCTAGCGGAGGAGTCCGGCTTTCTTCCTCCCCGCCGCCGGCCTCTTCTCCCGACTTCGGGGGTCTTGTCCCCCTCTTCGGTTCTTCTGCCGGGCCACCGCGCCTTCTTGTAGCTCTTTTACAGGCGGTGGCCCGGTCTTCTGTCGCCGCCGCCGCCTTCCGTTCTTCTTCTTCTTCTTGTTCTTCTTCTTCTCCTGGAGATGTTGACTCGACGAGCTCTCCGGCCGGAATGCCAGAGCCGCGCTGTGCGGTCACTTATATAGTGACAATGGGGCGGTGTCACATGGTATATGTCACATGGGTTGGTCACATGGTGACCCCGCCCCCTTACGATGTCATAGTCCCCATGTGACCAACCCATGTGACATATACCATGTGACACCGCCCCATTGTCACTATATAAGTGGCAGCGGAGCGTGTCCCTGGCATTCCGGCCGGAGAGCTCGTCGAGTCAACATCTCCAGGAGAAGAAGAAGAACAAGAACGGAAGGCGGCGGCGGCGACAGAAGACCGGGCCACCGCCTGTAAAAGAGCTACAAGAAGGCGCGGTGGCCCGGCAGAAGAACCGAAGGCGGCGACAGAAGAACGGAAGACGGCGACAGAAGACCGGGCCACCGGACCAGGCGCGGTGGCCCGGCAGAAGAACCGAAGAGGGGGACAAGACCCCCGAAGTCGGGAGAAGAGGCCGGCGGCGGGGAGGAAGAAAGCCGGACTCTTCCGCTAGCAAAAGAGCTACACACACATAGCGGAGGAGTCCGGCGAGAAGACCCCCGAAGACGGAAGACCCCCGGAGCTGTGCAATAAAATATTTTTTCTCTGTGTTGTGTTTTTTATTGTACTTTAGTTCACAGGTGAATGGGTAGGGGTACATTGTACCCCATACTCATTCACATAGGGTGGGGGGCCGGTATCCGGGGGCCCCCTTCTTAAAGGGGGCTCCCGGATTCCGATAAGCCCCCCGCCCGCAGACCCCGACAACCAACGGCCAGGGTTGTCGGGAAGAGGCCCTTGTCCTCATCAACATGGGGACAAGGTGCTTTGGGGTGGGGGGGCCGCGCGGCCCCCCCTTCCCCAAGGCACCCCCCATGTTGAGGGCACGCGGCCTGGTACGGCTCAGGAGGGGGGGCGCGCTCGCTCGCCCCCCTTTCCTGGCCGGCCGGGTAGCGTGCTCGGACAAGGGTCTGGTGTGGACTTGGGGGGAACCCCCACGCCGTTTTTTTTCGGCGTTGGGGTTCCCCTTTAAGCCCATTCCAGGCGGCGGAGCCCGCGACGTCTCCTTCGCGGGCCCCGCCTACCTGTACACGCGCTCGAAATGGGCGGACTTTCCGAGCGGGAACAGTCCGCTCATTTCGAAAGTACAGCGGACAAGCCCACACACGGGCGGACTGTTCGCTCAAACACAGATTCAGCGGACAGTTTTTCGGAATTTCCGAAAGACTTTGTCCGTCCAACTGTCCGCTGAAACTGTCCGCTGAAAGCCCACACACGAGCGGACTGTCCGCCCAAACACTGTTCAGCGGACAAGGTTGGGCGAACAGTCCGCCCGTGTGTACGCGGCCTTAGAGTTATCAAAACCATATAATTATGAAATCACACCTAAACACTTACAATTTGTATGCAATCAGGTAGGCCCTTACACTACATAGTTGAAGGCAGGGTTGCCAACCTCCCGCAGCATTTTTTACTGACAAAACCCTTTGGAATTTACTGACGGATCACATTTTTTACTGGCAACCTGAGAAATTACAGAACATCTATTGAAAACTAACACAGTAAATATTTGAACAGTATAAACATGATGTGGAAACACTGACAATACTTATAACAAATTAATTTGCTTGATTTAAACTTACAAAGTCAACAGAGCATGAAATTATCAGCCCCTGATATTTACTGGCAGTGGGAAAAAAATCACAGATTTTTACAAACTGTCAGTAAATGTACTGGTGGTTGACAACCCTGGTTGAAGGTAAATTCAAAAGAAATTGAATAAGAACATTGTATAATGTATGGCCACCTTACAGCGGAGCTCCAGGCTCCACCCAAAGAAATTAAAGTCAGCAGCTACAAATACTGTCGCTGCTGACTTTTAATATTCGGGCACTTACCTGACCAGGCATCCAGCAGGGTACTCACCCAAGTCGATCCTTCCATCAGCTATCGGGTGCTGGTGCCGCTACCCCAACTAAGGGAAACCAGCAGTGAAGCCTTGTAGCTTCGCAGCCAGTTTCATACTGTGCGCTGCGCTTTGTGACTGGACCACAGTCTTCTGGGAGACGTGAATTGTCCCAGAAGGCTGCAAGGGCAGTAGGTGGGGGCTGAACGTCCGATGCACTGAGCCGGAAAATGACATCACAGAGCTGGTCCAGATTGCGAATGTGACAACGTTGTTTTTCTATCTTTTTCTACAGTATCAACATTTTAATTTGACTGTTTGTTATCGCGGAGGAATGACAGCACCGGTGTGGCATTATGCAACAGGTGTGGGACTCCCCTCTAGACTTGTGTGCATTATTTTCAATAAAGTTTACCTTCATAAGATCAAATCACGTTGTTGCTTTCCCCCGGTCATGAGACCGCTATGGTCTCACTTTTCCCCTTTTTTTTCAAATTAGTTCACCCTGCTACGTGGGGGATAGCCCATCAGACTGACAAATAATTTTTGATCTTTATAATTCCCAATTTCTTTGGTATATTGACAAGTGGATTCAGGTGTATTTTTACCTTTTATTGGGAAAGATCGCGACCATATGGTCCTGATCCGCACATAACCCTAGACTGCCACCCGGCTCAGCCTTTCAGCAAGCCGCTGAGGGCCTGAGCCGAACGTTCCCGCACGTCAGTGAGCATGGGGGGGGGGGCAGAGCAGAGAGCCGGTGACTGATAGGGGGGTACTGACTTTTGTGGCCAGCAGTTTAGACATTAATAGACATGTGCACAACAAAAAAATTGGTTTTCGTTTCTTTACGTTTCCGCTGATCCGTAACGATTGATAATTTCGTAAGACTCGAGTTTTCATATTCGGACTCATTCGGACTCGGTTCCTTGAGCTGCCAGTGGGTCTCCCTTGTGTTAAAGAAGTCCGGTAATTGGAGATGTCAAAAAAAAAAAAAAAAAGCAGCCGGCAATGTTTATTAACAACCTTGCTCAGCCACTGAAACACTAAAATAAAAAGAAACATTGTTTCTTTTTGAATCTTTCTGTTTCTTCATCTGCAAATCAAAGGGATAAAAAAAATGTTCCTCTGTTTAACCCCTTATTAACCCGTAATTTACTCTAATCAGCCTTAATTAACTCCCTATTCTCCTCTATTTAATTATTTTGCCTGTTTTTATTTTTTATTTTTTTTTAGCTCACATCTATTTTATAAACGATAAAAAATTTAAACTTTGTAAATAACTTTTCAATACTTTGTACTATTTCTGACAGCTGAAATGAAAACAAAACAGTTGTGACAGGTATGGGTAATTGGTATCGGCGAGAACTAAAAAAAAAAAAAGTATTGGTACTGGTATTCGTCGTACAAAAAAAGGTTATTGGTGCATCCTTAGTAATTTCTTAACACGCGAGGTTTCATATTCAGACTCGTTGGTATTTTCGTAACAGTTATATTTTCTTTGATATGAAATGATTCGTAATTCCGTTAGTCTAATTTTCTTTGATTCGAAATTCGTAATTTTGTTAGATAATAATTTTAGTTTATTCGGTACACTACTCGTAATTTAGTAATTGTTACATTTGTGAGATCGCCTTTTCCGTTGATTCGTACTTTCATGGGAAATAAAGAATAATAATCCTATGCTTGCTTTTCTAATAAGTCCTGTACTTACTCCAGTCCACTCCCTCAGTCACCAGACCTGATTCAGTCTCCTCCTCAACTGAATCAATAAAGGATTCAGGAACGCAGTGCGACTCAGAGACAAAAGGAATTAGCTGATTGGCTAAAGATATTAAAGCAGAGTTCCAGTCATAATTTTTTTTTTTTACATTATTCAGCTACAATAAATACAAATAACAACTTTTTTAATTGTTTTTTTTAATCACCTTTTCAGGTCTGTTACTAGGGATTCCTCGTAATCTGCATCTTCCTCTCCAAGGCGCCCGATGTCATTTCCCTCGACGCCTGTGTTTGCTAGTGCTCCAAGGGAGGTGTCTGTCATCATTTCCTAGGAGTCATTGGGAAGCGCCGAGGGCTTCGTTGCCATCACAACGGGGGCGGGCACTTCCAACGATGCCGCCCGTTGTGATGGCAACATCAGAAGTGTAAGGCGCTGCGCTGTACATAGAGCACATGCGCCAAAACGGGTGGTGCATGCTGGTCGCTCAGCTGCACCAGAGCCCCCGGAAGATAGTGCTTGTGGGCTTCACATGCCCACAAGCACTATGGAAACTGCTGCGAAAGAGGAATATAAGATATATTCCTCTATGAATTCGGCAATTGAGCGCTGAGAAATCACACAAACATGAGTGCTCTAAATAAGCCTTATGCCACGTACACACAAGTGGAATGTCCGACAGAAAAAGTCAGAAGGGAGCTTTTCATCGTATATTTCCATCGTGTGTATGCCTCATCGGACTTTTCACGCCGAAAATTCTGACAGAGCTAGAAATAGAACATGCTCTAAATATTTCTGACGGAACCAAT
Source organism: Lithobates pipiens (assembly GCF_037356315.1). Lineage (NCBI taxonomy): Eukaryota > Metazoa > Chordata > Amphibia > Anura > Ranidae > Lithobates > Lithobates pipiens. Next base: position 21,636,225 of record NW_027507903.1, read on the forward strand.
TCCTATCGGGAAAACCGCTCGTCTGTATGCTGTTCCGACGTATCAAAAACTAAGCATGTTCTGAAGCAAGTACGAGACGCCAGCTATTGGCTACTGGCTATTGAACTTCCTTTTTCTAGTCCCCTCGTACGTGTTGTACGTCACCGCGTTCTTGACGATCGGACTTTGGTGTGATTGTGTGTATGCGCGACAGTTTCAGCAGAACTCCGTCAGAAAAACCTTCAGAGTTTATTCCAACGGGAAAACCGGTCGTGTGTACAGGGCATTAGAAAAAAAAGATATGCATCCTAAAAAAAAAAAAAAAATTGCAGTGGGAAATCCGCTTTAAGTAAGATACATCACTCGCTAATTCACTGCCCATTCGAAAGAACAATTTGAGAACACAAAATTACGAACTTATGAAATTACGAACATACATATTAAGATACACTTACACTGTCCATTCAAAAGAACGATTCAAGAAAGAAACAAAATCACGAACACATGAATGAAATTACGAACATATGTAATTATGAACAAAGGATTGAAAATACAAAATGTAAATCATTTGTTATCGATGTCATTTTCTTTCTTTTACTGTTTCAGAGTTTTGTATTTTCGTAAGTTTGTCCATTCGAAATTTCGTATTTTTGCGTGTTCATTATTTTGCTTATTCGGAATTTTCGCTCTTTCAGCTATTCGGATGTTCGAATTGATCCGAATGTACGAATACTAACAAATTAGTACGAATATCTATTCATTACAAATGGAATCGCACATGTCTAGACATTAATGGCTGTGTGTTGAGTTATTTTGAGGGGACAGCAAATTTACACTGTTATACAAGCTGTACACTCACTACTTTACATTGTAGCAAAGTGTAATTTCTTCAGTGTTGTCACATGAAAAGGTAGAATAAAATATTTACAGAAATGTGAGGGGTGTACTCACTTTTGTGAGATATTATATTTTATGACTTTTAGGACACAGAAAAGGTGGAATTTGCCTTTAGAAAACATTCATTTATTGACCATTATAAAAAATACTTTGAGAAACAGTTGATCTTGCTGTGCTCCGTATGCTGCAGAATGAGGTAAAACAACTTCAACCTCAATTGCAAATTGTCTGATTTGCAGGCTGACCTCATGGCGATGGAATTAGACAGCTGATTAAAACCATATTGCCCCACCAATCAATATATATGACTTTCTCCAAGCTGTTCTAAAACCGCAGCCCTTATACAATGCTTGGTGTTCCGTTAATTAAAGAGGAGATGTGATAGCTAGTAAGTGATTGCAGTTTTCATACTTTTCCTTTTTTTTTTTTTTTTTTTTTTTTCCTGAGCCGTCTTTCCCCTTTCATCAACGTATCTCATCCAACTTTGGAACTTTAGGGATCTCATTTTAACTTCTTTCAAACATACATTGCAAAACATGTTTTTGACTGTGATGTCTTTAAAGCTCCAGGCTTATTTAATAAGTCAAGGGGCAAATGTACAAAGTGCACTAAACCATGGCGACCAATCAAAATTCATCTTCCATTGATCTGAATCCAAAAAAAAAAAAATATTGCTATGGTTGGCAGCCCTTTTTACATCACCGTGGCTGGATGCACTTCGCCTACGAAAAATTCTGTAGGAACTTGAAAACAAAAATACAAATAAATCTTGGAAAGTTATAAATTACAAGTTGAGTACAGTAATAAGAAAAGCACAGTTAATGGCTTTCATTTATGGATAGTTACACTATATTACCAAATTAGGATTAGGACGCCTACCTTAACACGCACATGAACTTTAATGGATTCCAGTCTCAGTCCGTAGGGTTCAATATTGAGTTGGCCCACCCTTTGCAGCTATAACAGCTGCAACTCTTTTGGGAAGGCCGTCCACAAGGTTTAGGAGTGTGCCTATGGGAATGTTTGACCATTCTTCCAGAAGGGCATTTGTGAGGTCAAGCACTGATGTGGACCAGAAGGCCTGGATCTCAGTCTCCACTTTAGTTGAGTTTAAATTTTCAATAACAAATCGTGTGTATCCCATGAAACATTTTTTTTCACTTGTGCGACCAAACGTGTTGTCTATTTGATCACCTGCCCGTGTGGCAAACAATATGTTGGCCGAACTATTCGTATATTTTCTTTTAGAGTCAATGAACACATTGCCTTGATCAATAGTGGGGACACCAAACATAGTGTGTCTAGACACTATAGACAGTGTCATGACAGAGATCCCAAAGGAACTGAATTTTTAGTTATCGATAGGTACATTCCCCCCTGGAGGGGGGTGCCATGACCATAGGGATCTCACGTCTTGAGACCTTCTGGATTTATGAGTTACAGTCCCTCTCCCCGCTCAGAATGAACGTGGAGTGGGACATTAGCACTTTTATCAATAAGGCATAAAAATTAACATTAATGTGAATATTTTGGGCTCTTTTATTTCCTTTTTTGCTATTTTTCATCTTCATATTTTTTAAAAAAAATTGTTTTGTTGAATAATATGTATATTTGTTGACCCCAGATGAGTGTCAGCCCCACTGGACTGTCATAACTTACATTCAAATTTAGTCATTTTCACCATATATTCATCGAATTGATGTTTTATTCTAAGAATTGTTGTTTTATATTGTCATCACGTCTTATATGACTGATGGATTGGTAGCTATCTATTTTGATTATATGAGGCCGGTTCAAACTTTTTTTAGCATTTGCCATTAGATATTGTGGATGTGCTGTTGTGGGTTTTTGACTGTTTACCATCCTTTTTGGTGTTTTTGGTTCATATTTTAATAACGTTTTAATAAGGTTAGACTGTCACTTTACCCCCTTTTTTCATAATGAGGTTTGGAACATCTATCAATCAAGGCGAAATGCTTCGGTCTGGGCTCCACTGCCACCATACACATTACCAAAAGCACTGTTTTTCCTTCATTAAATTGTATACTTTTTATACAGAATCATGCTACGTGGCCCTTTGTGTTCTCCTCTCTTTAACTATACATATGAACATATGGGAGAATTTATCAATTTTTCTTTATGAAAATATCTTCCATGAAGACTACTCCCCTAATGAATGCTTGAAGACCTGGCTAATTTGTCTAAGGTCTCCGGAACTGATGTTTACAACTTTGGTGTTCGCCAACATAAGCTTGTTTGACTCGTAGGACGTAAGTCCTTTTGCGTTCAAACCATCTGGTAAGCCTTCATCCTATAAGTGGCGGATTACGCACCTTCACATATTGTCTCATCATCTATTCGGTATTTTGATGTCAAAATGATGTTATGAACATTTTGGGGTGGAGGAACTTGACTGGCCTGCACAGAGTCTTGACCTCAACTCGATAGAACACCTTTTTGATGAATTAGAGCGGAGACTGTGAGACAGGCTTTTTTCTTCAACATCAGTGCCTGACTTTACAAATGCGCTTCTGTAAGAATAATCAAACATTCCCATAGACACACTCCTAAACTCCTAAAGCCTTCCCAGAAGAGTTGAAACTGTTATAGCTGCAAAGGGTGGGCCAACTCAATATTGAACCTTACAGACCAAGACTGGGATGTCATTAAAGTTCATGTGCGTGTAAAGGCACGTGTCCCAATACTTTTGGTGATATAGTGTATATAATATAGTGTATATAAACTTTGTATGTTCTTATGAAATGCCATAAATTTCCACTGCAAAACACAGACCAGTGTATTGGAGCTGCAGATGGCCCTGGATCAATGAACCAGACACGTAAAAACCAATACATTTAATTGAGGCAGGCCATACATGGGTCGAATTGCAAAAGAATTTTCTTTCCAAAATCTTATCTAAGAATTTTCGTTCGTATTTCGAACCATTAGTGGGCTGTGGGCTTTCGTGTAGTCATTGAATTTGAGTAATCGGACATGTTGGAAATTTTTGGAAAAACAAATGATTTTCTAATTAATGATGGGAGAATCGTGCAAGAAATGTAATCGAAAAAGAAAAGAAAATTCCCGGAAAGAAAAGAAGATTCTCATCCACGAAAATTCTTTTCTGTAGCAACATGAGGTGAAGGCTTGGTTGGTCGAATTTTGAAATCAATGGTGGCATCATCGGATCACAAAATTAACACATTTTCTGATTCTCAAAACTCTTTCCAAATTTGACCATATATGGCCAGCCTTGGTGTCTTGTAAAAGTTTTAACCAGGGAGGGTGTCCTACATTTACCATTAACAGGGGTTGGTGATATCACTTGCCTCTTGCCACTGCCTGATAGACTTCTAGGGGAACCCAAGGTGCCCCTCTCCCTTATCCTCACAGATTGAGCAGTGTCTAATATTACATTAAATCTATCTACATAACATCTGAGGGAACCAACCATGACCTCTCTGGTTTCCTCCATACAGTGACCTCCTCTCCCACATGTATCTATGTTGGCAAACCCAACAGACAGCCACCTGGTGTCACTTACTCCCACTTACTCCCATGCTGAAACACACTTGCAACTAACCTTTCTCCACTCCAGGAAAAACTTGTTCCAGACTTTGATTAGGATGGATCCCCACGTAACTGGGAAATCACAACAGACACATCTGCCAGCTACATATATCTGTAACAGGAACCCGTCACCCCTTTGCAGTGATACAAGAAGCCTGTATGGGATTCAATTTGCTGGCAACCATGCAAAACTGGATCCGTTTTGGATTGAGTTGATTTTTAATTGAATTCCCTAATCTGAGCTGAAAACCGCAACCTCAGCTCAGTATGGGGTAAATCAAGAATCACTCTCTCCATGCAGATTAGGTAGAGCCATCCTTTCCCGGAAATGTTGCATACTTTCTAGAGAAGGGCATACTGTCTGAATTGAATGTGCCAGAGACAGAGCGGTTTCTGTTATCTCACCTACTAAGTTCATATTCATTGTTAGCTCGATCTGAAAAGGCACGATTTAGCAAAATTGAAAGACCCACTAAAACCATTCATTGGTATTTAGCTATGATTAAGGCCACTAGTTGGTTGGAACCCATTTAGCAAGTGATATATTTTAATGCATCTTCTTGATTTGGCATAAGGTTGGTAGTGCAGCATATTGATTGTTGTCCACGTATCCTAAGTTTTAAATCTGTGGTATGCGTAACCTAAGGTGGTCCTTAAACTGGTTCTAAAGGCAGAAGCTTTTTTTTTAACCTTAATGCATGTTATGCATTAAGGTAAAAAATCTTCTGGTTGCTGCCCCCCCTTATATTTTCCTAAACCCCCTTCCCGATTCAGCAATGTGCATGAAAGCAGCAGCGCTCCAAGGTCTCTCTCCCAGTGGCAGCTGGTGCTGAAAATTTTTTGGGGGGGTGCAAACAAACTGAAATATTTGAAAACAAAATCGCAGACTCACTGTGCTATCAATTGCAGCAACTGTGCCCATTAATTTTAACCACTGTGCCCATCAATTGCAACCCCTCTGTGTCCATCAATTGCAACCACTTCTACCAATTCCACTGTGCCTATCAATTGCAAGCTCACTGTGTCTATTAATTGCAACCACTGTGCCTATCAATTGCAACCTCACTGTGCCCATTAATTGCAACCACTGTGCCCATCAATTGCAACCTCACTGTGTCCATCAATTACAACCACTCTGTCCATCAATTGCAACCACTGTGCCCATCAATAGCAGCCACTGTGCCCATCCATTGCAGCCACTGTGCCCATCAATTGCAACCACTGTGCCCATCAATTGCAACCTCACTTTGCCCATGAATTGCAACCACTGTGCCCATCAATTGCAACCTCACTGTGTCCAACAATAGCAGCCACTGTGCCCATCCATTGGAGCCACTGCACCCATCCATTGCAGCCACTGTGCCCATCTATTGCAGCCACTGTGCCCATCCATTGCAGCCACTGTGCCCATCCATTGCAGCCACTGTGCCCATCAATAGCAGCCACTGTGCCCCTCCCCAGCGTCATTTAACCAGCATCCCCAGCCCACTCATTATCTGACCAGTGTTATCCCATCTTGGTGGCGGGTCAGGCTGGAGGTGCCGTCGGCGAGCTGTGGGACAGGCAGCAAGTCAGGTAGTGACCAGCTGTGGGACGGGCGGCGGCTCTTTTGTCCTTCATGCTTCCGCTGTGCATCTCTTCTTTTTTCCTGCTAGGCATCCAATAGGATCACCTGTCCTTTCAGCCAATCAGGTGTTGGGTAACAGACCCTTCCTGATTGGCGAAGAGGTGGTTCAGTGTTAGAAAAGCGAATATTCATTTACTTTTCTAACACCCCTGGATGGGCTCTAATCGCAATGTTCTGCACTCTGAGTCCACTATGGCTCTAATCAGGTGCTTAAAAAAAAAACACTGCAGCTGTAGTTCAGGTGCTCGGCATCAGAAAAGTGGCTGGACGTCTGAATAGGGGGTGGCCACGGCGGCCATGGATAGAGTCATGCTATGCATGACTCTATCCATGATCCATATAGGGGATGGCGTGATAGAGGGGGCGGTGTCTGTGCTCCCTTAATGGATTCACCGTCACTGCTCTAACCTCATCTGCTCACACAGCAGCAGGAGTCATTGGCTCCAGAGGGGTCCTTAAAGTGGTTGAAAAGGCAAAAGGTCTTTTTACCTTCATGCATTCTGACTAGAGCACTTTTTTAGATTTGGAACTGCATCACTTTACCTGACAATTGTGCAGTCGTGCGAAATTACAACAAAAAAAAAATTTACGTCCTTTTTTCCCACAAATTGGTGGTATTTGATCACCTCTGCATTTTTTATTTTTTGTGCTATAAACAAAAAACCGACAATTTTTTAAAAAAAGGAATAGTTTTTACTTTTTTAAATATCCCCCAAAAATATATAAAAAACTATTTTTTCCTCAGTTTAGTGTCTATAAATAGGGGATAGATTTATAGCATTTTTATTATATATATATATTTTTTTACTAGTAATGGCAGCGATCTGCGATTTTTATCGGTACTGCGACATTATGGCGGACACATTGGACACTTTTGACACTATTTTGGGACCATTGTCATTTATACAGCGATCAGTGCTATAAAAATGCATTGATTACTGTTTAAATGACACTGGCAGGGAAAGGGTTAACCATTAGGGGTCTATCAAGGGGTTAAGTGTGTCCTAGGGAGTGATTCTAACTCTGGGGGGGAGGGACTACTACACACATGACAGTGATCACTGCTCTCGATTACAGAGAGCAGTGATCTATGCTCTGTCACTAGGCAGAACGGGGAAATGCTTTGTTTACAGAAGCATCTCCCCGTTCTACCTCTCCATGACACGATCGCGAGCACTCGGCGGACATCGAGTCCACAGGCCCCGCAGTCATGGAGAACGCAGCTGGCGCGCGCGCCCTCAGTGCAGCTCGCTAAAGGGGACATACCTATATGCCCTTTTGCCCATCAGTGCCATTCTGCCGACGTATATTGGCGTGCGCTGGTCCAGAAGCGGTTAAACGGGTCTTTCGTTAATTCGGATATTTCCAAATATCGCAAGACTCATGTCGCCCCAAAGTTGCTCCTGAATTATTTTTGGGCGACACCCATCCCATGATTGCAGCCGTTTTATCGCGTGACCATTGCGGCAGGCCGGCACTGCGATTTGAGGTGATGTTCAAATGAATGGTATCTCAAATGCGAGTTCCGTGTTTTGTCATTCGCACAGCTCCACTATCAAATCGCGGGCAGATCCACGGCAGATCTACCCGCGATTCATAACGCTGTAGTGTGAATGCAGCCTTATTGTCGTCGTTCTCTTATGCCACGTACACACGGTCGGAATTTCGGCCAGCAAAAGACCGATGAGAGCTTTTCGTCTGAAAATGTGATTGTGTGTATGCTCCATCGGAATTTTGCTGGACGAATTTCCACCAGCAAAAGATTGAGAGCAGGTTCTCAATTTTTCTGATGGAAAAAGTTTTGATCGTGTGTATGCAATTCCGACGCGCAAAAACTCACGCATGCTCAGATTCAACTACGAGATGGAAGCTATTGGCTACTGGCTATTGAATTTCCTTTTTCTAGTCCTCTCGTACATGTTGTATGTCACCGAGTTCTTGATGGTCAGAATTTGGTTTGACCGTGTGTAGGCAAGACAGCTTGAGCGAAATCCCGTCGGAATTCCTTTGGAAAAACCATCAGAGCTTTTTCCGACTAAAATTCTGATCGTGTGTTCGGGGCATGAGGTGTTTCATAACAGCCGGGACCGACCTGACTTTACTCAAAAAAGCAATCCAGATCCTTGTACGCATCTGCTCATCCCTAGTAATATATAAGATTACAAGTACTGATCATACTGTGCTGTTTTAATACTTTATTACTGCAAGCCAACACATGTTTTTGATCTTCATTAATTCAGCACGTATGTCTAATCATGTGCATGCTGTATCATGGTCAGAGGGAGATCATTCATCTTCTAGCAGAATACAAAGTTTCAGAGAGCGCAATCATGTAGCTAGTAATCAGGCAATTTTGTGCCTAATTGCTCCGTCTTACAGCAATGTTCTCTTTTTTTTTTTTGCTTTTGCCTGCCAAGATGCTGCTGCTGTTTTATCCACTTGTTGATAGATGGAGTGTCATGTTAGCGGAAACAGGGACGAGAACATTCCCAAGTCCCATTCTTTGGAGCTTGTTCATTTAATTATTTATTCAGAAAAGAATAAAACATAATCACAATTCTGGCCTAGGTATATATATATATATATATATATATACACACACACCATATATTATAAGATACGTGCGCTAAGAAGTGTTGGTGGTAAAGCCCTTTTCCCATTGGTGTCATTTGGTGAGCGTGCCTTATGCTCCATACACACGATCGTAATTTTCCTCGGAAAAAACTTGAATGGTTTTACCAAAGGAATTCGGCTCAAGCTTGGCTTGCCTACACACGGTCACACAAAAGTTCTCTGAACTTTCCACTGCCAAGAACGCGGTGATGTACAACACTGCGACGAGCCGAGAAAATGAAGTTCAATGCTTCCGAGCATGCGTTGAATTGTTTTCGAGCATGCATAAGAATTGCTACAGACAAATCGAAATTTCCGATCGGAAATTTTTCTGTCGGAAAAGTAGAGAACCTGCTCTCAATCTTTTGTTGGTGGAAATTCCGCCAGCAAAAGTCGATGGAGCATACACACAGTCGGAATTTCCGACCAAAAGCTCACATCGGACTTTCCGATAGTGTGTACGGAGCATTATTGTGCAGCAGTGCACAACGTTGGCTGATGTTTGAAGTCATTTCGGACAAAGTGCAAGGACATTGGACACTAAATAAACTGCTTTCCAAAGTTTTTCACTGGTAGAGTGTATATGACTAAGGCCTTATAGGTTGAAACGCGTCAACCTTTCGTATTTGCGTTTGGTCATTGTGGCTTGTTAATAAATACAACATTTTTTAAGAGCAATCACCGGAGTGGGGATCATCTTTTCTTCAGAGTGTATATTACCCTAGAGGCATTTTGGAAGGGTTCGAGGGTTACATTTGCCAGTTTATTTGAAGGAGAACTCTACAAAACAAACAATTGTTGTCAACTTTTTTTTTTTTTTGCTAAAGGGTGAACAATTTAGAAGTTATAGGGGGTTATTTTACGAAAGGCAAATCCACTTTACACTACAAGTACAAAGTGCACTGAAAGGGAACTTGGAAGTGCAGTCGCTGTAGATCCGAGGGGGACATGCAAGGGAAATAAAAAACAGCATTTTAGCTTGCACATGATTGGATGATAAAATCAGCAGAGCTTCCACTCATTTCAGATCTACCCCTTATGCTGCGTACACACAACCAAACTTTCTGGCAGAAAAGGTCCGACGTAATCATTCAAAAATAGAAATAGAACATGTTTCAAATCTATCCGACTGGATCAATTTCTATCGGGAAAACCGTTCATCTTTATGCTGGTCCGATGGACCAAATACAATGCAAGGGCAGCTATTGGCTACTGGCTATTGAACTTCCTTTTCTAGTCCCGTCGTACGTCATCACATTCAAAATGAACGGACTTTGGTTCATTTGTGTGTGGGCAATTCCGTTCTGTCAGAAGTTCGTTGTAACTCCGTCGAAAGTCTGTCAGACCTCCGTCGGGAAGACCGTCAGATCTTTTCTGCTGGAAAGACCGGTCATGTGTACGCGGCATAATGCCGCGTACACACGATCGGAATTCTGGCCAGAAAAAGACCGATGAGAGCTTTTCATCGGAAAATGCGACCGTGTGTATGCTCCATTGGAATTTAGCTGTCCGAATTTCCCCCAGCCAAAAATTGATAGCATGTTCTCAATTTTCCCGACGGAAAAACTTCCGAAATTCCGATCGTGTGTATGCAATTCTGACACGTCAAAACTCACGCATGCTCAGATTCAACTACAAGACAGAAGCTATTGGCTACTGGCTATTGAACTTCCTTTTTATAGTCCCGTCGTACGTGTTGTACGTCACCGCATTCTAAACGATCGGAATTTGGTGTGACCGTGTGTAGGCAAGACAGCTTGAGCGGAATTCCGTCGGAATTCCATCTGGAAAACCATCAGAGCTTTTTCTGACAAGAATTCCGATTGTGTGTACGCAGCATTTGATTTACAGCAACTACACTCCCAAGTGCACTTTTAGTGCATTTCAAGTGCACTTTGCACTTGTAGTAGCATACCTCCCAACAATGGGAATGAGGGACACCTATCAGCAAAAGTATGCAGGCATAGGACACACCCCCTTGCCACGCCCCCTTAAAGGGGAATTGTACAAAAAATAAGATTGGTTAAACCCACAAGTGCTTTTTTTAAACTACTATTCCTTTATATTGGCTTTTGTAATTTACAAATGTAGCAATTTAGAAATCAGGTTTAGCGCTGGAAAAACCTTTTTGATACATAAAAAGTGCATTTTATATACAACTATATAGATCAGACCAAAATGAGGGACAAATGAGAAGGAATGAGGGACAGAGGGACATTGCTCCAAATCAGGGACAGTCCCTCCAAATCAGGGACAGTTGGGAGATATGAGAAAGGTGAAGGCTACAAGACGATCAGCAAAGCTGCTAGTAGTGCAAAGTGGATTTGCCTTTCGTAAATAACTCTCATAGTGTTACTAAACCCAGCACCCTGTATTCACTATATCTGCTCTCCCACAGTACACAGAACATGGACCTGCAATTATTTTAGTAAATATAAACTGCTAAATACCTTTTCTCATCAGCAGTATATAGCAGTCTTGTCAAAGCTCAGTCGCGCGAAACATGTCAGCTACGGCAACCTTTCAGCTTGTGGCCCACATCCACTAACCAGGGTCCTGTCTCAGGAGTAGCTCTGACGTCATTGCGCACGCTCAGTCCTATTGGTCACGTCGCTCTTCACTTTGCTCCACTGCAGTGATGGACACAACACGCTGTCATAGCTTGACGTCGTGCCTGGGGATCATAGAGGAGAGTTCCGACCACCGGAGTGGCCGGTGGAGCCAATTGCACAGCTACTGATCCTGTTTCAGCAGGAGGAAGCTTTCCACCACCCCATTCCTTCTGATTGGAGCCAGATCGCCCTCCACACATCCGGATGTGACCCTTTTCCATCTGTGAACGGTGAACTTCCTGAGAGCAGTTAACCCCTTCCAATCAAGATGCTATGTTGGTACCATTTTTAAAGTATGCATATGCTTTTTATCTTCTGCTGCAGTTTTTACCAGCATTAACAGTTCCGTGGATACCGCTGGGCTACACTTTAATTGCAATAAAATATTGTTTTCAAATTGAATCCAAGATGTATATACTTTTATATATCTACACATATATTGATATAACTTTGACTTTCCTCCATAGAGAGCTGCCTTTCTGTTTTTTATATATTGCTTTCCATTTTTCCAGTGGTCGGCATCTGCACTGGGGGTTAACCTTATCAATATACACCCCCCACTGACTTCCAGGTTTGAGCACTTCAAGAACTTGTTGCTTATAGCAGTCTTGGGACTTCTATCAGTGTCCAGCCAAGCACTGGTTAAAGCTTGTAGGAGGAATTTTCTGACTGCCCTATGAGACTACAAGACCCCTGACTCTCTGTCTGGACAGTGCTGATTGGCCCTGTGCTGATCACATGCACTCTCCCAAGAAAAAAAAAACTCTCTAGCAATACACACCAAACTGAGCATGTGCAGCCTGACTCCATAGCAGTGGCGGGTTGGACAGGAAGTCAGTGATCCATGACCTTACCTTCCAATGACAAGGTGGTGCTGGATCTGGGGTAGGGCTTCTCAAAGCGGCTGTTGCTACCCTTCTGCTCATTGCTTCTCGCTCCAGCTTGCCGAGGGAAGAGCCTGGGCAATTGCTTCTCCCCCGCTGAACAGGAAGTGGGTTCTGAGACCGGATTGGCTGGGAATCCTAAATTCTTAGGCCTCAGGAACTTCTTTCTGACTGGCCAGGAGGAGAATCAGGACGACAATAGTGAATATTAATTTGCTATTGTCACCCAACTTGGTGGGCTCAGGGTGCAGTGATCTGCACCCCAAGCTCCCCCTTTCTTGAAGCCAGTTAGAGCCTCAGGCTCTAATCATGTGCTTCTAAAAAAAAACAAAAAAACACCATTGAAATCCATGCGTCCGGCGCCCTGCATGGAGATTAGGGTCCGGGTGCATGGATTAGAGGGGGCAGCGCCTCTGTGCCCCTAGTGGAGTGGCGCCACTGCTCCATAGGCTCTGTGTTATCAGTAAATTTTATCAGGGAGCAGTGGAAGAAGGGGAGGATCAGAGAAGACAAGATCGAACAGCCTTTTTTTATACAATGCAGAGGATTAACCCCTTAGTTTCCACAGTGAGTTTAACAAGCATGCTTTACTGCATATACAGACTGATTTTACTGTTGTGGGTTTAGTAACACTTTAAATATGTGGACACAACCAGGTTAATATTATTCATAGCACCAACCTCCCATTTTGGAAGATTCAAGAAATAAAGTAATGGTACAGGACATGGGTACGTAATCACATGGTACAAAACAATTTTATTTAAACATAATTCAGCTAAAAACATTTGTACAGACATAGGTATCATTACTCAAATACATATAGCTTTTGAATAGTATCACGCTTGGGTTTCTGACATGTTTTGCCATATTCGGCTTCTTCAAAGAAAAGCATGATGGATTCACTAATAAAGCAAAAACCAAAATCAATAATCAATAAAAGCATTTTGTAGCATGAATAAAACACTGCAGAAATTAAAAAATGAAAACAAACAAACAAAGCTGCATCCTTCCGATAGGTGTCAGTTCCCCCAAAGGGTTCCCTACCTCCAAAAGTTGCTCCCGCTAAAAACAGATTAAAAAAGTAAAGGAGTTTATCCACATGTGAATGGCACAGGGCCAATCAGCGCTTTCCAAACTGAGGGTCAGGGGTCATGCAGCCTCATAGGACATTCAGAGGAGAATGAAAAATCCCCTTACAAGCTGCAACCAGACACTAATAGAAGTCACACAACTGCTATATACTGCTGATGAGAAAAGGTATTTAGCAGTTTATATTTACTAAAGTAATTGCTTTTCCATGTTTTGCGTACTGTGGGAGACCAGACATAGTGAATGCAGGGCCCTGGGTTTAGTAACAGAAAAATCAGTTTCATTTGCTTTCTATCAAGAAATTACATTTTAGAAAGCAACCTATCTCTGTAAGTATATGTAGCACCCTCCTAGTTAGGCTGCTAGTGTTTAGATATATTTAGTTTTTCGGCTTCCCTACAGTAAGGGTAGCAGTGATCAATTGCTTTTAGCTGTTCTGTGTTCTCCTGGTACAGGCTCAACTACTTACCCTTGCATTCCACTGAATTAATGAATATAGTGCGTGGAAGAATCTGACCCTGGCCTGCATATTCATGCTCTCTCAACCAATCCCTGGTGAGGAGATTGATCAGCAGGGGGCTGAGAGGGGTATAAATAGGACAAGGCCTAGAACAGTCATCTCTTTTTCTGGAGGAGAGGAGTAAGACTCAATCTAAGGGCCCCTGGGTTGCCGGCTACAGAAATAAATAAATCCTTTGGAGGTCCCAGATCCAGTTAGAGCTTGTGGACCTCCATCCAGAGGATCCTGAAGTAGTGTAGAAAGTTCTACATGGAATTCAGTCTGCAGGCACCAAGTGCAGAGACTGTCTGATAGTACAGGAAGCATTACAGTACCCAGGGCACAGTGGGTACTAGCATTAAGGATCCTAGAGACTTTTCCTTGCCCCTTTTAGTTAAGCTCATTACAGTTTGACTCAGGACTATACTCCTGTTGAGGGGTTCCAGCAGTGAAGTTCATTTAATCTTCACATTCAATAGGGTGGTTACACCCGGAAGGAGCAGATCAGCGTTACTGTCCTCTGTTTAATGTCTGCTAGTTTCTTTTAGAGTATCCCAAGGCTCATATTCACCGCATCCAAGTTAAACTAGCAAATTAACTGCAAAAAGACATGAACGGACTGTTTTCTGACCTGAGTGACTGTGAACCACTGTGTGCCTAGGGTCTGTGCCACATACAGAATTAACAGTGGAACACTTTCTTATCCACAATCTTCTAGGTGGAAATGCCAGCCACTAGGCTGTGGATGAGGAACATAGCACATTGTGATTCCTCATGACAGTTCCTATGCCAATACAGCAATAGTTGGGAGGAATCAAACCATGTGGCAAGGGGATTAGGTATTTTACAAACCTGGAAGTGTTGAATACCTTTAGCTAGAGATCAGCAATGCAGAAGAGTTTTAAGACACAGGTCAACAAAAAGGTCACGTCTGCCTTCTCTGATGACATCACTACAGAACTTTGCAGCAGGCAGAAGGAACTACAGCATATGGCAGGGGGAGTAAGTACCGTATTTGGCATACCTGGAAATGTTGAATTCCTGTAGTGGCTGGTGATTGTCAATGCAGTGGAGTTTTCGACAAAGGTCGAAACCATATGACCATAGAAAGGACATATTTTTCTTCTCCAGTTAAAGGTTGGGCCTTATGATCGGGATGTAAAGGAGGGTGGGGGGGGGGGGGGTTGCACAGCAATTATGTCACTAGGCTTTAAACCAGCTTTATTCCAGCCACAGTGCATGCTGGGCTGGTGATGTCACAAGAGGGCGGTGCCACCAGGTGATGTCACCAGGTGGCCCACCCTTACCTATGTAAGAACTGTCATTCAGCGGTTTGCCTTATTTGAAGGCAGAGCCTTTTTTGTTTTTTGTTTTCGGGTCCGGTGGTGGCATCGATGTTCTAATGGACAATGGATCTACATGGGGGTTACTTTTTTTATTTTTAATAAAGGGATTGTGAACAACTGCCTCCTGTATTTATTTATCTTTACACTTTTTTGGTGAATGGGTAGGGGTACCATTGTACCCCTTACTCATTCACATGGGGGTGGGGGACAGGATCTGGGGGCCTCCTCGTTAAAAGGGGCTTCCATATTTTGATAAGCCCCCTGCCTACAGATCCCCACAACCACCAGCCAGGGTTGTTGGGATTAGGCCCTTGTCCCCATCAACATGTGGATAAGGTACTTTGATGTGGAGGGCAGAGCCACCACCCCAAAGCACTAACCCCCCCATGTTGAGGGTTTTCTTTCTCTTTCCCCCTTTTCCTGACATGCTAGGCTGCATCCTCAGATACGGGTCTGGTATTGATTATGGGGGGAGGGACCCCACGCCATTTTTTTAACATTTTTCTATTGCCAGCAATGGTATTGTGCATGGTACAGATATGCCAATTTACAGGCAGACTAAGGGGACCCCCCAGGCACTATATTTAAAGGAATTTTTCATTTTTATTTTTGCGCTTTAAGAAATAAAA
The DNA here is from genome assembly GCF_037356315.1 of Lithobates pipiens. Classification (NCBI taxonomy): domain Eukaryota; kingdom Metazoa; phylum Chordata; class Amphibia; order Anura; family Ranidae; genus Lithobates; species Lithobates pipiens. The sequence continues at coordinate 21,651,970 of NW_027507903.1, forward strand.
TCCCTGCTCCTGTAAAAACGAACTTAAAAAAAAAAACATTTATGCATTGATACATGTCCTCCAGGGCAGTGCCTGGACCCCCATATTCTTTTTATGGCCAATAACTTGCATATACATCTTCAAAATGAGGACTTTTGATTTTTCAGGTCAGAACTTTTTCTCTGTTCTGGAGTTTGGGTGCAAACTGAACAGGGAGGTGTTTGGCCCATCTCTAATAATCAATCTAGAGCAGGGTTTCTCAACCAGGGTTCCTCCAGAGGTTGCTAGGGGTTCCTTGAGTAGTGAGCAATTTCTGCCTCTCCAATAAGTTCCCACTGACACCGTTAATCTTTTTAGCTATCTGTAAGGGAGTAATTCTTCCCAATGCCCACAAGTGTAAAGCCTGGTACACACTAGTATTTTTATTTTTTTTGTTCAACCCAGCAGGTACAGCAATCTCCCCTGCTGAGCTATTGTGTTCTAACAGGGAGAGCACTGATCGAGTGCCAATCTGCAGACCTTTTTCAGTTATGCCGGACCGACTTCCAGACACACAGGTTTAATGTTGACCAGTTTCTAATGAAATCGATGCTGATCGATATTTGGCCTGTGAGTACGGACCTTAAGGAACACTCTTCTCATTGGTCTCATCACACAAATGTATCATGAGTTGTAGATATGGTCATTTTTAGCGGTGGTTCCTTGAGACAGGAAAGTTGTTTCAAGGGTTCCACTGTGTTGGAAACGTTAAGAAGGAGCAGTCTAGAGCAGGGATCTCCAAACTATGGTCCTCCAGCTGTTACAGAACTACACATACCACAAAGCATTGTAAAACTTTAACATTCACAGACATGACTCGGCATGATGGGAATTGTAGTTTCTGAACAACTGGAGGGCCATAGTTTGGAGACCCCTGGTCTAGAGGATGTATTTTTTTATTTATTAGACTGGAACAATCTAAGGCCGCGTACACACGGGCGGATTGTCTGGCCAACTAAGTTCGTCAGACAATCCGACAGACAGTCCATTCAAAATTTGCATGAACGGACTTGACCACACACGATGAGCAGACAGTCCGCTGAAAGCGTGCGTGATGACGTGCACAGCACGTACAACGGGACTAGAAAAACTACGTCCAATACACTGCAATGCAACCTTCGGCCGTGTAAATCCTTTCTGAGCATGCGCCATACTTAGTCCGTCCAACTTGCCTACACACGAGCGGACTGTCCGCTGAAACCAAGTTTGGACAGACAAAACCAAGTTTGAACGGACTGTCTTACGGAAATTCCGTAAGACTTTGTTCGTCAGATTGTCCGCTGAAAAAGTCCGCTGAAGCCCACACACGAGCGGATTGTCCGCTGAAACACGGTTCAGCGGACTAAGTTGGACAGACAATCCGCCCGTGTGTACGCGGCCTAAGTTTCCCATAGCTGACAACCACAGAATATGCTTGGAAAGTTATTAGGAGCAGAGTAGAACAGTCTCAGTTCCAGGGCTGGACTGGGACAAAAATTTGGCCATGGACTTCATCCAGAGCAGCCCACTTTAATTTTGCAAACAAGCACAAAAACAGTATATAAAACTATACGCAATTGTGCAAAAAAACATAAGTAGCATAACATAAGGAGTCCTCACTAACCTCTTTTATTATTTCACTTATTCTCCTCTGTATTTTTCTCATCCTTCTCACATCACTGTGTGAAGTTGAGGGCGAGCCACGCAGCCATTACTTTGTCATTGAAACCGGCCCACTGAGCCATCGGCCCACCGGGAAACTCCCTGTAGTCCCAATGGCCAGTACATGCCTGCTCAGTTCTTGCAGCTGAAAACTACAAGATGGACAGCACACTAGGCACACTGGAACATTCTGTAACATCAACAACTGGGGGCCATAGATAAACTGCAGCTCAGGAGATTGGGCTCTACTCATGAATCCCAGTAGAAGCAAGTTCATGGGCTTGATCCAGGCTTGACAGGACTGTTCTCTGGATTTCTGCAGACGAAGGCACTTGTATCCTGATGTACCCAGCTAAGCCTTTACAGAAAACCTCCAATCACTTGTCTCAGCAAAAATAGAACCACACCTCATGAAAAGCAAAAACAATTCTCCATAGTGTATTACATTTTAAAACCACATTAATATAAAGTTATTAAAATTACATACTGTTTGTGCATAGAAATGTTCATTGAAAATCCCACAAAATGGGCGCAGCATCCGGTGTGATGACACCAGACGTCACGGGTTCCACCCTACACGTTTTGTCACCGATTGAGGTCTTTAGTGACGTGACTAGCAATCGTCACCACAATATTTATGGCTGATATTCTGGACATTCTATCCAAAATCTCATATTTATTCCAACTGCTGGAAGCCCCGATGGCACCACATAGATAGCCACATGTGTCCAAAACAATGGAAGTCAGACGTACCATGTGCTCCAAGCCTTGGACTGCAGGTACCACCCATGTTAAAATCAAGGACAGGTGCCCCCAAGGCTGAAGACTAGAGCTTAAAGAGAGCAGCTCAACAGATTTGAATTTCCCATCCTGAACACTGAAAGATTCTCAACAGAGACAGGGGGAAGCACAGTGGTGTAGTGGTTAGCACTCTCACCTAGCAGTAAGAAGGGTCGCTGGTTCAAGTCCCAACCACGACACCACCTGCCTGGAGTTTGCATGTTCTCCCTGTGCCTGCATGGGATTCCTCCAGGTGCTCCAGTTTCCTCCCACAGTCCAAAGACATGCAGGTAGGTTAATTGGCTTCTGTTCAAAATTGGCCCTAGTATATGAATGGGGACCATGGATGTGGGCTCAGGGATAGGGACAATTGTAGACACTCACTCAGGTTGAACTGGATGGACAGGTGTCTTTATTCAACCTTACTAACTATGAAACTATGAAGTATTCAATCTCACCACCCAGGAAATCACAACCCAAACAATAAAATTCAGCTCCTCTGGCTACAGAGCAAGCCAAACACTAACTTTTCCTTGTATTCTAGTCTGGGAGGGTGTTACATTAATATTAGGGTTTGCTCTGAACGGAATACAATAAACCAAAGTCGTAGAATCTCATCACATTCTCAGTACTCCTGTGACTTTAAATGACAAATAGGTGATTTTATCACAGGTTGTGCTCTAATCTCTGAGAAATAACTCATTTTTTTATTATTATTTTAAAGTGAGTCATAAGATAACAAATATCCGCGTGTCTTTCCTTGACGTTTCCTAAAAGTGACAATTTGACATTTGCTTCCTTTAGGCTGAAATTGAATTGAAATGTAGTTGCTGACATGAAGATCTCCTTGTAATGCATTAAAATGTCTCCTTAATATGCCTCATTAACATGTCAGACACCTCCTGAGCAACATAATCATCTGACTTGCAGCAGCCGTCGTGCTTATGGGAGACGAACAAGATGGCAGATGTTACTGCAGGCGATGTTGGTGATGGAGCTGAAATGTACCTGCTTGAAGTTGAAATGAAGCATACTACCGGGCTTCATCACTTGTCTGTCTGCCTTAAAATAATTGTATGCAGTGGCTGCAGTAACCCTTAAATAACTCAGGAGTGAATGTATTAGCCTGTTATCTTTACATAGTAAACATTTTTTTTGTACAGAGAAATAGGAACAGAAAGTAGATATGTTATATAGGTATTCCAAGAAAATGTAATCTTTTCCTGGCGAGAATGGAAGCTTCATTTCTGTTGGCATTGTGTGAGATTTGACAATCATGTCCACAGTTGAACCTGTGTAGTTGACTTGTTCTGGCCAACTATTAGGGGCATGCTACTTGAACTCTGCACAAGCTCTGTTCTTGCTAGTCATGTTAGTATATATATTTATCGGTGGCGGTAATGCATGTATTTTCAGTTGACTTGTATGAAAAATTTCATGTCAACACAGTGTCATCACAGCATTGTGTAGTATTGCCCGCCAGGATTCATGAACAGGGGTAGGACAGGTGAGACAGAGAAAGGCATTTAAGTCTCTTCTGCCAATGGGCTTCATTTGATCAACAAAAGAATAGCGGTATGTAGCGCTCACCCCTGAAAGGGCTTTTGTCCCAGGTTCTTCTCTCAAATACATAGCAACACAGCAACAGCCACTCCCTTGGCTCAATAAACAGTCTAGGGGTTGCCTTTTAATGTGTAGCCAAGTCCCGGGCCTCTCCAGGCCTAATGGTGACCTCTAAAGTTTGGGACAGCTGACATCCTTCTGTGTAGAGTGGGTTACGAGGCATAGTGGGTACAATATAAGGTAGATTAATTGGTGCCAAACACTTCTTGAATGCAAAGAGATTTATTGTCTCTTAAACAGAACTGTGGGAGAGAGAGTTTAGGGCCAGGACACCCTTTAGTAGTTGCATTGTTTATTAGCAGAACCTGAGACTTCTATAGGTAGACAGCCATGTAGGGAAAGGCACCCAGCCGGACGCCACATCTGCATGTGTAGAAACGCTGTCTCCTATGGCAACATTCTTGAACAGTTTCTAACAAAGCTTGCAATGAACTCTTTCACTTTCTCCACAATCTCCTTTTTTGATCTTCACTCAACTGAGCTCCCAGACTATCACCTAGACCTGCTGATTCACTGCAACTGGATGTCCTGAGGTCTTCCAATCCTCTCACTGAGTATCTTCCTCAAGTGTCACCCCCACTTCCCTGCTGGGTCCCTAGCTTGGCACTCACAGATACTCGTCAAGTGTCACCTCACAGGCCTGCTCGGGCCCTGGCTTGGCACACAAGTTTTCTCTGCAAGCGGCACCTTTGCTGGCTGGGTCTCTGACTTGACACCTGCTGAAGTTTGCCAATTCTTTATCATCCCCGGTTGGTGAAAATACTACTCTGGTACTTGCTTAAGCTACTCACAATGGTCCCTGGTAACAAGGTGGATGGTCCCTTAGTGGCGACAGCTTCCCCTCTACCACCGGCCACAACAGGTTCTCTGGCCGGCAGAACTGTCACTTCTGGTTGACTGCAAGCCGCAGTCCCTACTCTCAGCTGCTCTTCTGCTTCTTGATAGGCCCTCAGACAGCTTAGCAGCCAGATGTCCCCGGAATAGGCCTCAGGCTCTGGCCTAGCAGCCCGGGCAGTACAACACATGTCCACCCAGACAGCCTTCCAGGTGGCACAGAACCCCTATCACCTGAACTCACCCAAATAAATAGGCTCTCCTAGCAGCCAGATGTCTCCGGAATAGGCATCAGGCTCTGGCATAGCAGCCCGGGCAGTACAACACATGTCCACCCAGACAGCCTTCCAGGTGGCACAGAACTCCTATCACCTGAACTCACCCACATAAATAGACTCTCCCAGCAGGTCAAGAGACCCAAGGAGATCCCTGCCCATTGGCTGAGATACCCCATCTATTCCTAATCTGTCCTTGCAATGCCCTTGTCTTATCTAGGCCACCAGATACCCGGCCATCTAATGACAGAAGAGAGAAGTACAGCTATTCCAGAATTATGGTGGAATCAATTGATCTCCTATCAATTGGACAAGGCAACTATACCTGGCAGGGCTAGAAACTCTGCTTAAACATCCTGGTGCTACAAATGTATTTCTGATTAGCTTGGCTAGGGCATAGGGAACAGTGGGATACTCCATGCACATTAAGCAATAAATTAAGGACACGCTTTTCTGTCACACTACTTCTCAGAGCATTCCACCAGCAGCAGCACTTAAATTGGACAGCACAAGGACACCCTCAGGAATATCCAAGGGCAAGCAAGCACTAGTATTAGTAACTTGTGATAAATGCTTAAGGGTCCCCGCTCAGGCTGTCAAGGTCCGATAAATTGGATGCCGCTGGCCAGTGAGGGTGCAGGCTGAAAAAAGGTCCGACCAGACCCAAGGCATGCTGAAAAAAGGTCCGACCAGACCCAAGGCATGCTGCAAAAATGGGAAGAGATAGCTCGGCCACTGCACACCTCACCAGGCTCGAGTGGTTAGCAGATGAAAGCAGGTAAAAGCAGCCTCAGCTCGATTCCTCCAGACCACAACTCCCACATGTTTTCCCCTGTCCTTGGGGCTTAATCATGGAGAGGTGTGCGGCAGCTGGGCTATCTCTTCCCATTTTAACTAGTATTAGTAGGTCAGGGATGTCAGCAGCAACAGTCACTAGGATCCCTTTATACCTGTACTAACAGTGTCCCTGGATACCACTCAAGACAAGCAACTCCTCAGTGAATCTTCCAGGCCAGATCTCCAGTCAAATACTTCCCTTAGCCTAGAGAATTCAGCAGAACAGACCCCCTCGCTAGGACCTCAATGAAAGCAAAGAGAATTTACAGCTGGACTGCCTAGAAGGGCAGCAGCTCTCCTAGGACAAGAACAGGGTTACCTCAGACCCCAGACCATATATACACTCTCTAGCCACCTACTGGACACTCTTATCCAGGTATTGGCTGGAACCATATAAATATTCAGACTGCTCATTTGAGAACCACAAGAACTAAATTTATCTGACCTAACTAGTAACCTATCTAGGAGGGTGCAAGATGTACATTGCAGAGAATTATGTCAAAGCCTTAACAAGAGGAATCTTACAACTCAAAATGTTAACAATTCTTCAACAAGCTTTGCTGGATGCTGTATAATATAATGAGATAAAGATTTTTTTTTCTTGGATTATTACGAATGTGTTGACTCAAGCAACAAAGTAACAGAATGAAAAAAGTTTTGAAGAACAAATCAATGGTGTTTTACTCTGTACGACATGGAATGTGAACAATTATGGAAAATAAAGAGAAGGGACCTCAAGGATTGGCCTTTCAACCTCAAGTTCCCCAAATGTGCCCCACTACAATTAAATCTAGGTGGTCACATTGATTGTGTTAAGGATTAGGCTATCGTAATAAAGATTGTAACCTGGAGCCAGAGAAAAATGCCCTGTACACACAGTCGAACTTTCCGACTTAAAATGTGCGATCGGATCGTGTTGTCGGAAAATCTGATCGTGTGTGGGCTCCATCTGACTTTTTCCGTCGGATTTTCCGACACACAAAGTTTGAGAGCAGGATCTTACATTTTCCAACAACAAAATCCAATTGTTTAAATTCCGATTGTGTGTAGACAATTCCGACGGAAAAAGTGCCACGCATGCTCAGAATAAATTACGAGACGAAAGATATTGGCTACTGGCCCGTTTATAGTCCCGCCGTACGTGTTGTACGTCACCGCCTTCAGAACGATCGGATTTTCTGACAACTTTGTGCGACCGTGTGTATGCTAGACAAGTTTGGACCAAAATGTTGTCGTCAGAAAGTCCGACACTTCATGTCCCATTATGCATAGTGCCAGTGTGCATGTGTGGTCCTCATTTTAAATTTTTTTTGCCATTGGAGCATCCTGCCTGACCCACATGCCCTGTAATCCTCCTCAGGAGCTTGCAACCAAGGGTGGCTATTGGACCCTAAAACAAGAGGAACTACCCTAAAAATTAGAAGTGTAGCCAGCGTTCAGGGGACTATCACATTCAGAAGAAAAGGAAAACTTTTATAAAAGAACAAGGGGCATACATTATAAGTCCTAGTATGTGTAGTAGAAATTGTTAAAACAAAATCTAGGCTCTAATATCACTTTTAGCCTCAGAGTTACAATTAAGAGTTCAGTGTAATGCCCCATACACACAATTGGACTTTCCGACAACAAAAAACATGGAATTTGACTCCAACTTGTCTTGCATATGCACGGTCACACAAATGTTGGCCAACAATTACGAATGTAGTGACGTACAAGATGTATATGATATCTCCATTTTGAACACTAGTTATATCTCTGTCTCGTTCTTGATTCCGAGCATGCGTGGACTTTTGTCCGACGGACTTGTGTACATGCAATCGGAAAGTCCGACAACAAACATTTGTTGGCATTTGAGAACCTGATAGCCAACATTTGTTGGCGGAAAGTCCGACAACAAATGTTTCGATGGAGCGTACACATGGTCGGACTTTCCGCCAACAAGCTCAATCCAACATTTGTTGTCGGAAAATCCGATTGTGTGTAAGCCCTTGTACACACGGTCGGAGAATCCGTCGGAATGTGTCCTATCGGACCATGTCATCGGATAATCCGACTGTGTGTGGTATGCATCGGATTGATTCCATCGGAATATCCGTCGGACCCAATTTTCCAACATGGAAATATTTCCAGACCAACTGGGCCGGTCGGACATACTCCGATAATGTGTAGAGAATTTTGATCGGACCAAGTGCCACGCATGCTCAGATCAAATTCCTACATCAAAGCTATTGGCTATTAGCCTGAATGTAGTCCCATCGTAACAAAATTACGTCCTCACGTTCTGAAAGATCGGATTTTTCGCCAACTTTGTCCGACCGTGTGTATGCAACAGTTTCGGACAAAATCCGACGGGCAAAATCCGACGGATTTGGTTGTGGAAATCTCCGACCGTGTGTACAGGGGCTAAGAGGCATAAGGGTGAAGGTTACAGTATGGTAAAGGTTATGTTTTCCTGGTAAGATTACATTTCTAAACTAAAGCTGTGCTTTTCCTTTGATTTTAATGCCAGCAATCTCCTAATTGCTCCTCCATTCCTCCCTTTCCTGCTAGGTGCTTAGTTAAAAACACCTTGTACTTCCAGGTATAAGGAACCATGTAACTCTTTTCCCTTCCACCATGTGACAATGATGGACCTTGATAATTGGCTGCTCAGCAACCATCACATCTAAACCTTGTTTAAAAGTGTTACTAAACCCAGGACCCTGCATTCACTATATCTGGTCTCCCACCATACATACGAAAATGCAATTATTTTAGTAAATATTAACTGCTAAATACCTTTTATCATCAGCAGTATATAGAAGACTTGTCAAAGCCCAGACATGCGAAACATGTTAGCTACGGCAACCTTTCTGCTTGCGGTTCACCTCCACTAACCACGGCCCTGTCTCCGGAGTAGCGCTGCCGTCATTGCGTATGCCCAGTCCTATTGGTCACATCCGTCTCTCTCTGCTAAATACCTTTTCTCATCAGCAGTATATAGCAGTCTTGTGACTTCTATCAGTGTTTGGCCAAACACTGGTTAAAGCTTGTAGGCGGAGTTTTCATTCTCCTCTGACTGTCCTATGAGGCTGCATGGCTCCTGACCCTCTGTCTGGACAGTGCTGATTGGCCCTGTGTTAATCACATGCACTCTCCCCAAAATAAATAAAAATAAAACTCTCTAGCAATACACACCAAACTGAGCATGTGTAGAGTGTCCCCAACGCTCTGTACTATCCGCAGATGTATTGGGGACAGTAAAAGAAGGTGTGGATCGGAGAAGACAGGATCAAACAGCCTTTTTACACAATGCAGAGGAGTAACATCTTAGGTTCCACAGGGAGTATAATGAGCATGCTGTGCTGCAAATACAGACTGATTTTACTGTTGTGGGTTTAGTAACACTTTAAGCCAGGAACAGCTGTTCCATAGGGGGCACAAGGGCACCACCCCCTAGTTTGCATAGGTTTCTATGAGTTTTTTTTGTTTGTTTCAAGCCACATGATTACAGTCGGATGCTCTAATTGGCTTGAAAAATGTTGGGCCCCAAACCTACCCACTTGTGACACTAATGAATCAATATTCACTATTGTCTTCTGGCTTCTTCTCCCAGCCAATCAGGACAGGAGGCGGATCAGGCTGGCTGGGAGGAGAAGCCAAGGAAGTCATGGAGGGACTGAGTGCAGGGGGACCATGGAGGGCTAAGTGCCGGGGGCCATGGAGGGACTGAGTACGGGGGACCATGGAGGAACTGAGTGTGGGGGACCATGGAGGGACTGAGTGTGGGGGACCATGGAGGAACTGAGTGTGGGGGACCATGGAGGGCTGAGCGTGGGGGGCCATGGAGAGACTGAGTGTGGGGGACCATGGAAGAACTGAGTGTGGGGGACCATGGAGGGATTGAGTGTGGGGGGCCATGGAGGGACTGAGTGTGAGGGACCATGGAGGAACTGAGTGCGGGGGACCATGCAGAGACTGAGTGCGGGGGACCATGGAGGGACTAAGTGTGGGGGACCATGGAGGAACTGAGTGCGGGGGACCATGGAGGGACTGAGAGCGGGGGACCATGGAGGGCTGAGTGTGGTGGTGGACCGTAGAGAGTGTGGACCTGGGTGGTTTGTTTGCTGCCCCTCCCAAAAAAAGTTTAGCACCAGGCGCGAGGAGGCCATATGACTTTCGGTGGAGGTCCGATGGACTTTCTGAATGAGCGGACTTGGCCACACACGACCGGACTAAGTCCGTTCAAAACTCCGTCCGTTTTGAACGTGATGACGTAAATGGGACTAAACAAGGAAGTTCAATAGCCAGTAGCCAATAGCTGCCCTTGCGTCGTATTTTGTCCGTCGGACTAGAACACGGACGAATGGTTTTCCCGATTTTTAGTCCGTCGGACTTGAGTCTGTTGGATAGATTTGAAACATGTTTTATTTCTAGGTCCGCTGATTTTTTTTATAAAAAGTGGCTGGACTAGCCCACACACGATCGGATTGTCCGATGGACTGATCCCGTCGGACCTAGTCTGCCGGAAAGTCCGGTCGTGTGTACGCGACGTTACAGATGTATCAGTTTACAAGGATGAGACAAACCATTCACTACTGACGGGGGTGCTTTAAATAATCAGTTCGTATGTATTTATGTAAAATCTTTATCCCAAAAGGCAACAAAAAAAAACTGTTGCTATAACTGCTTAAAACGTGTTAGCTTGAGTTTGGCTTCAATTTGTTAGTGCATTTAAATATAGTAGTACACTGGTTCTCAACCTCAGTCCTCACGTACCCCCAACAGGCCATGTTTTGGGAATTTCTCTTAGATAAAATAGCTGTCCAAAATACCAAGACATTGACTTGCACATGTGCAAGATAAAGCAAAACCTGCAACCATGGCCTGTTGGGGGTACTTGAGAACCACTGTAGTAGTGCGCCTAACACTCCCCCCCCCCAGATTAGCAAAGCTGCAGGTCAAAGGTGTCTCCGAGCTCCTTCAACCAGAGTTGAGGCACTCTAAGGCACCATACACACGGTCGGACATTCCGACCACAAAGTCCGTCTGATTGTTTTCCGACGGATTTTGGCCGAAACTTGTGTTGCATACACACGGTCGCACAAAGTTGTCGGAAAATCCGCTCGTTCTGAACGAGGTGACATCAAACACGTACGTCCGGACTATAAACGGGCCAGTAGCCAATAGATTTCATCTGTTAGTTTATTCTGAGCATGCGTGGCACTTTGTCCGTCGGAATTGTCTACATACGATCGGATTTTGTTGTCGGAAAATTTTAGACCCTGCTCTCAAACTTTGTGCGTCGGAAAATCCGACTGAAAAAGTCAGATGGAGCCCACGCACGATCGGATTTTCCGACAACAGGATCCGATCGCACATTTTCCGTCGGAAAATCCGACCGTGTGTATGGGGCATAATACAGAAGAGCTGAAATTCCTTGTAGTACGTCACTACATTCGTGTTTGTTGGCCGACAATTGTGTACTGTTAGTATGCAAGACAAGATCCAGACACACGCCCTGTAGACAAAAATTAGATGATTGGTTGGCCAACAATCGGATCGTGTGTACAAGGCTTAAAAGTCAGCCCAAAAGTTAGGTTAAGAGTGTGATGTGTAGGTAAAAAATTTTTTTTCCTTTTCTTGTATGCCACCAAATTCATGCACCAAAAACAACCTGTGGTCTCATTTGTGTCGCGTTGCCTGTAGTATAAATATATTAAAATGCTAACAGGATAAGTAGAAATCCATTGTAGTTGTCATGTTAGGTGTTAATAGAAAAAGACCAAAGACCACCCCCAATGGTCACAAAATAGGGAAAAATAGGGAAAATTGACTATCTTGGTACCCATGAACTTCATGCAGTATAGATTAAAACATCAAGTAATATTTTATAAATACAAATGCTAAAAATTCATATATCCAAATAGTGAATTTAAACTTAAAATCACACATACAGTATGTTGCCAAAAGTATTGTGACACCTGCCTTTACACACAATGAATTTTAATGACATCCCAGTCTTAGTCCATAGGGCTCAATATTGAGTTGGCCCACCCTCTACAGCTATTCAAATTCAACTTTTCTGTGAAGGCCGTCCACAAGGTTTAGGAGTGTGTCTATGGGAATGTTTGACCATTCTTCCAGAAGTGCATTTGTGAGATCAAGCACTGATTTTGGACGAGAAGGCCTGACTCACAATCTCCCCTCTAATTCATCCCAAAGGAGTTCAGTCGGGTTGAGGTCAGGACTCTGTGCAGGCCAGTCAAGTGCCTGCACCCCAAACTCGCTCATCCATGTCTTTATGGACCTTGCTTTGTGCACTGGTGCGCAGTCGTGTTAGAACAGGAAGGGGCCATCCCCAAACTGTTCAGACCAGTCAAGTTCCTCCACCCCAAGCAAATTGCAACTAATCCAAAATATAAGGAAAGCAACAAATTAATTCGTATTCATTTGTTTTATTCGGATTAAAGTTTGAGGCATTCGGAATAACGTAACAACATAACGAATGATCCAAATTGATTTGGAATCATTTGTTTTTTTTTTCTAGTGAGCCCTCCTGTCCCTTCTGTATTGAACTGTACTGTAATTGTGCTGTCCCCACTTTACATTGTAAAGTGCTGCGAAAACTGTTGGCACTATATAAATCGTGAATAATAATAATAGTGTGTGTGAGTGTAGCATGAATATTCGAATGCCCCATACACGCGGTCGGATTTTCTGATGGAAAATATTCAATGGGAGCTTTTTGTCGGAAATTCTGACCGTGTGTAGGCTCCAGCGGACGTTGACGCACTTCCGGTTTTACGTACCTGTGACGCTACTTCGGGTATCCGTGGAACGCACGCGGAACCACGCTGCGGTTGCTAACCCAGATTACACTGGTGCCTGTTTTACAAGCTGTCTCATGAGTGGCGTTTGTTAATGCGCAATTTAAACAGTGCCGGCAGTACTTCACTATATGCCTATATGCGAATATATCGCTCTCTGGTCCGTACATCAGTCACCTGTGAGAACTTCTCCAACCCTGGATTTACCATAATGACTCCACTAAGCGTTATTTGACCCCTGGACTGCAAGGCTGAGGGTCGACGGGCTCTGGTGAGTGAGGTCACAAGAGGGGATTTTTGTGCTCCTTCATAGAGCGTGGTCTCCGAACATTTCCTTTCAAATCTTGTCATTGTATTACCATTGGAAGCACTTGACACCTTACATATATATTTTCATTGTAATATTTACCATTGGGCATTTGTTGTATTGCACCTTGCACTTTATTATGTATACACACTTAGTACATTATCCATAAGTGCTGTTGAAACTCTTATGCCACGTACAAACTAACAGAATTTTGGTCGTAAAAAGCTCTGATTGTTTTCCCGCGGAATTCCGACAGGATTTCGCTCAAGCTGTCTTGCATACACACGGTCACACCAAATTCCGACCATCAAGAACGTGGTGCCGTACAACACGTATGACGGGACTAGAAAAAGAAGTTCAATACCCAGTAGCCAATAGCTTCCATCCCCTAGTTGAATCTGAGCATGTGTGAGTTTTTGCGAGTCGGAATTGCATACAAACGATCGGAATTCCCGATAGAAAGTTTTTCAGTCTGGAAAATTGAGAACCTGCTATCAATTTTTTGCTGGCGGAAATTCGGACAGCTAAATTCCGATGGAACCCACACGTGGTCGCATTTTCCGGTGAAAAGCTCTCATCTGACTTTTTCTGGCCGTAGTTCCGCATTACAAATATCCATCGGACATTTTCCATCGGAATTTCCAACACACAAAATTTGAGATCTGGATCTCAAATTTTCCGACAAAAAAATCAGTTGTCGGAAATTCCGATTGTGTGTACGCAATTCCGAAGCACAAAGTTCCACGCATTCTCGGAATCAAGCAGAAGAGCCGCACTGGCTATTGAACTTCAACTTTCTCGGCTCGTCGTACGTCACCGCGTTCTTGATGTTTCGCAATTTCCGACAACATTGTGTGACCGTGTGTATGCAAGACAAGTTTGAGCCAACATCCGATGGAAAAAATCCCATGGATTTTGTTGTCGGAATGTGCGATCGTGTGTACAAGGCATAATAAGATTCTTTTTGTATTGGGTTTGAACTTGAGAGACCATTTGTTTATTTTGTATGGGTGCGGCCCAACAAACAAAGTCAGATAGGAATAGAGAAATTAATTAAACTTAATAACATAAGGAGTACAGCCAGTCTTCCGAAATAACAAAAGAATAACAGAACTGCCTAAAATACGAATCATTTCAAATGAATATATACTCTCTCAAAATAACGAATCACTCCAAAAATGAATCATTCTAACATAACAATTATGACAAAATAAAATGATTTACTTAACAAATGAAACTGAAACAAAACAAATGTTTCCTTCATGCAAATCTCAAGTTTTGTGTGTGCTAACTCTGCATTTATTTGCTATCAATACATGTAAGAGACATATAATATATATATATATATATATATATATATATATATATATATATATATATATATATATATATATATATATACACACACATATATATATATATATATATATATATATATTTTTTTTTTTTTTTTTTTTTTTTGTATTGCATGACTATCCCTAGAGCTGAACTCACAAGAAATTATTGCTTAATAACACTGCAATTGACAAAATCATCCAATTTTGCTGCCTACTGGTTATCCTCCAGCCCCTCGATTACCCACTCCCCTCCTTATAGGACCATAGGAGTTCAGAAAATAATAATGCTCTTGTGTTATGTTTACCAGTAACTGATATCCTGATAATGCTTGAAGATTTTCAAAGCCTAAAGCAGTAATCTCACTCAACAAATGGGCCTCATTTAACTGTCAATAAATCCTTTATTACCTTTCATACACTGAAAATGAGGAGATGAGCTTGGAATTAATATGCATTAACTTTTCCTAACCTATATTTTTCTCCATCACTTCCAGATGTATTCCTTGGTATGATGAGGTGGGAAGGTTATCCATGGAAAACTGATAGAGAGTGGTGGTGGGGATTCTCAAATAAAACCTTGTTCAGAAAGTTCATGAGACATCGGTCAATTGTGATCTCAGACCCTCGGCTAGGAATGATGAATTGCACGGAGGTGACTTTGCTGTCACCTGCAGTTCTAATTCAAACACTCTATTCTTCATCATAAAGAGACATCTTTTAATATCATTTGTGCAGAAGTCGGACTCATTGAAGCATAATTAACTACATGTGTGGACCATAATTGAGAGCTATAACTCATTCTTTTTCTTTTTTAAATATTACATCATGGGCCATACATATGGGATGTTCTGTCCATTGATATGATAGAATGTTCTTGTGTTCTTAGACATGTGTAGGCCATACATCTCATGGATTAGAGCGCCTGTCAAAAATGTATCGCCATTATTAATTGAGGTGAGTATGTGTAATGAGGAATGGCTAGACTTTGGTGCATATTTTCAATAGCTTGTGAGAAAATCACTGAAAAAAAAAGTATGTGTGTATATATATATAGGGCAGGACTTAGGGTATCAGCGTATAGCACATGCCGGCGTATAACACGCACCCCAAGTTTAGGAGGGAAGTTTAAGGAAAAAAATGTACATTTAAATGCCCATAAATGCAGCCTTATCAGTGTCCACCTGCAGCCTTGCCCAGTGTCATTGCAGCCTTGTCAGTGTAGCCTTGTCATTGCAGTCTTGAAGTTTAAAAATGGCTCTCGGGTCCGCTCGGCAGCTCTCGGGTCCCCTCGCAGTCCCGAGCGGAGCCAAAAGTAGCCGAGTGTACTTGGCTTGGCTCACAGTCGCGCCCAGTCCTTGTGTTATGTCCATAATAGGGTGGGACTGGGTGTGACTGTAAGCGGAGCTGAGCCCAGTATACTCGAATATGTATCTCGGTGGGGCCCATGGGCTTGAGCCCAGTCAAGCCCAATGGTAAGTCCAGCCCTGTATATATATATATATATATATATATATATATATATATATATATATATATATATATATATATATATTGTGAGGGGGTTCGCTCGGTAGCGGGTGTGTGTGACCCCCTGGATGGGTTCACAACACAAAGTCAGGCACAGCAGACAGCGGTGTAGGTGCAAAAAACAAAAGATCCGGTTTATTTAGGCTACATGCAGTGATACATATAACAGCCAAACAAAATAAAACAAGAAAATAAATCCTGGTCAGCTTGACCTCTAACTACACACGTAGACTCCCTGTCTAACAACTGGGTTTGCCACACAGGCGTTAACTCACCGCACAGAACAGATCTCAGACTCCCCAGTCTATACACACAAAACTGGTTCCAGGATGGAGCACCTCCCTATGCATGCTGGGGTTTTTTGTAGAGGTCTTAATGAGCCCACTTACTACAGCTGGGCTCATTAACTCTTCCCCTCTAATTGTAAAAGTCTGCATAAAGCCTGAATCTAGGACACACATATTTCCCATCCTGAATACAACCAGGTGATTTTACCTGCGTGCTGCCACATACCCCCCCCTCTTGTTTCAACCTTGGGGTTGTAACACAAGCAGCCAGACACGCATGTATCCGAGACAAAGCATCCACATTCCCCATTTTAACACCAGGGCGATGCTTAACTGTAAAGTTAAATTCCTGTAGGGCTAGGAACCACCTATTTACCCTTCTATTGGTCTCCTTGTTTTGAGCCATCCACTTTAAAGGAGCGTGATCAGTCACCAGGTCAAAGTGCCTACCTAGCAGATAGTACCGAAGGGAATCTAGAGCCCACTTCACTGCTAAACATTCCTTCTCAATCGTGGAGTAATTTACCTCATGGGACTTTAACTTCCTGCTGAGGTAAATGACTGGGTGCTCTTCCCCGTTCCAGACCTGGGATAACACTGCTCCTAACCCAACGTCTGATGCATCAGTTTGTACAACGAAGTCCTTAGAGAAGTCTGGTGAGTACAACACTGGCTGGCTACATAAGGCTGTTTTTAAGGACTGAAATGCTTCCTCAGCCTCTGGGGACCATTTAACCATAACCGACTCTTTCCCTTTTGTCAGGTTGGTGAGGGGCACAGCCTGAGAAGCAAAATGGGGAATGAATCGTCGATAATAGCCAGCGATTCCCAGAAAGGCTCGTACCTGTTTCTTGCTGTTGGGACGTGGCCAACTCTGTATGGCCTCGACTTTATTGACTTGGGGTTTTATCACCCCCCTCCCAATAGTGTACCCAAGATATTTGGCCTCCTCCTGTCCAATGGTACACTTCTTTGGATTGGCCGTAAACCCAGCTTCCCGGATAGAGTCTAGGACTGCTTGTACTTTTGGCAAATGTGAGACCCAGTCTGTGCTATGGATAATCACATCATCCAGGTAAGCTGCAGCATATTTATGATGGGGCCTCAGAATCTTATCCATTTTCCGCTGGAATGTTGCCGGTGCATTCTGTAACCCAAACGGCATTCTCTTATATTGGAATGCCCCATCTGGGGTTACAAACGCAGTTTTCTCCTTGGCCGACTCGGCCAGGGGAATTTGCCAATACCCTTTGGTGAGATCAAGAGTTGTCATATATCGGGCTGTTCCCAGCCGGTCAACCAACTCATCTATACGTGGCATGGGGTAGGTGTCAAATTTTGTAACTTTATTTAATTGTCTAAAATCGTTACAAAACCGCCAGCTCCCATCAGGTTTGGGCACTAGTACGATAGGACTGGACCAGTCACTCTGGGACTCCTCTATCACACCCAATTCCAGCATCCTTTGAACCTCCCCACGTATTGCCTCCCGTCGGGCCTCTGGTATTCTATAAGGTTTTAGTTTAACCCTTTCTCCTGGTGGGGTGATAATGTCATGCTCTACGCCAGATGTTTGTCCCGGAAGCTCAGAGAAAATCTCTTTGTTACGAAGTACAAACTCTTTAACCTCCTGTTGTTGGGGTTTCGATAAGGTGTCTGCTATTCCAACCTCAGGAACTAAGCAATCAGGCTGTACTTGTGACAAAGTCTCTGCGACTAGGGATTCCCTATCCCTCCAGGCTTTCAGCAGATTGACGTGATAGATCTGCTCCGGCTTTCGCCTTCCTGGCTGTCTAACCCTGTAGGTCACCTCACAAATTTTTTCAATTACTTCATATGGACCTTGCCATTTGGCCAGAAATTTGCTTTCAACCGTAGGGACTAGCACCAAGACCCTATCCCCCGGGGAAAAAGTACGTGTCTTGGCCCCACGGTTGTACACTCTCTGCTGTGCTAACTGCGCTTGGGTTAAATGTTCCTTTACAATTGGCATTACCTGTGCAATTCTATCTTGCATCAGGGCGACATGCTCAATCACGCTCCTGTGAGGAGAACTCTCATTTTCCCAAGTTTCCTTGGCGATATCCAGCAGCCCTCTTGGGTGTCTCCCATAGAGCAACTGGAAGGGTGAGAAACCCGTAGAGGATTGGGGTACCTCCCTAATGGCAAACATCAGATAGGGTATTAGACAATCCCAATTCTTTCCATCTCTATCCACCACCTTCTTTAACATTTGTTTTAGGGTTTTGTTGAATCTTTCAACCAACCCATCTGTTTGGGGGTGATACACAGATGTACGCAATTGCTTCACTTTGTACAACTTGCATAATTCTTTCATAACCCGGGACATAAAGGGTGTACCTTGGTCCGTAAGCAGTTCCTTACAAATACCCACGCGGCTGAAAACAAGGGATAGCTCTTTGGCTATGGTTTTGGCCGAGGTATTTCGGAGAGGAATTGCTTCCGGATAACGGGTGGCATAGTCCAATATAACCAAAATGTACTGATGCCCCCTAGCAGACTTCATTATCGGACCTACCAAATCCATTGCGATCCTCTCAAAGGGGACCTCAATGATAGGAAGAGGTACCAGTGGGTTACGGAAATGTGGCATAGGTGCCGACTTCTGACACACAGGGCAGGAGGAACAATACTTTTCTATTTCCTTCATGACCCCAGGCCAATAGAATCTCTGCAATACCCTCTCTCTGGTTTTCTCTGTCCCCAGATGACCTCCCAGAATGTGTCCATGAGCCAATTCTAACACCAACTTCCTGTAAGGTTTGGGCACTACAAGTTGCTCAATGGTTTCTTCTGCCCTTTGAGCCACTCGATATAGCAGGTCCCTTTCCATAGTGAAGTAAGGATAAGTGCAAGTCTTATCTGGGTTCACTAACTCGCCATCTATTTTCACCACATTTTCCCGTGCCTTTATTAGGGTGGGGTCTTTTAACTGTTCTGTGGCAAAATTTTCCCTGTGAACCTCAAGATCCGAAAACTCCACAGACGGCATGTTTTCATCTGAGGATGTTGGCTCCTCCCCAGTTTCTCGAGTTTCCCCCGCCAATACCGACAAGGGAAATTCAGGAGAGTCCTCACCACTCCCAGAGGAATTCTGGTCATCTTCCTGGTTTATAGGGGCACCAATGGGGGCCTCAGGACAATCCCAGAGTTCCCAGAATTTTGGAAAATCCCTTCCCACAATAGCATCATGTGGTAACTGAGACACTAACCCCACCTGATGAGAGAGGTTACCTTTGGGGGTCTCAAAAACACTGAAGTTACAGGATACTCTCGAGTGTCCCCATGCACACAAATAACAGCCACCCTGTTCTTCCCAGAGACCTCTGTAGTAACTAATTCAGCTTTTATCAATGTTACCAGGCTACCTGAATCTAGCAACACATCAACATGTCTACCATTAATACACATTTTACATAAATGTTTCTCAGGTCCCCGAATGGCAGTGCATGCAACTGTCGCAAACAGCGACTGACGTCTCTCCCTTATAAAGTCACATTGCATAGGCTCATCCACAACTGGGCAATTGGCTGCAATATGTCCCTCTTGCCGGCAGCGGTAGCAAATAATTTTTTTCGCTGCCTCTTGCAGCATGGGCTTCCTGGGCTGCTCCCGCCAGACCTTAGGTAGAACTCCCACCCTCTCACTCTCTCCACCCTCACCCCTTAGAGTCATCTTACCCGCCACTGGGGATGATCTGGTCTTAGGGGGGAAAGTCCGTGAGTCCCTGGAAGAGGTGGTCAAGTTCTCTGTAGCCAAGTACCTCTCAACCAGATCCACAAATTTATCTGCATTTTCTGGGTCTCCATGGCTTACCCATTTTTGGATGGCAGTAGGAAGAGCTCTCAGGAAACGATCCATAACCACACGTTCCACAATGTTTGGTGCGGTCAAAATCTCTGGCTGCAGCCACTTCCTGCTCAGGTGAATGAGATCATACATTTGAGACCTGGGAGGTTTTCCAACCTGAAAAGTCCAGTTATGCACACGCTGAGCCCGGACTGCCAGGGTGACACCCAGCCGTGCCAATATTTCTGCTTTTAGCACCACATAGTCTTTTGCTTGGTCAGGCTCTAGGTCATAATAAGCTTTCTGCGATTCCCCAGTTAACAGAGGGGCCACCAGTCCAGCCCACTGCTCCTTAGGCCACTTTTCCCTTTCAGCAGTCCTTTCAAATGTGGTCAAAAACACCTCCGGATCATTCTCTCCAGTCATTTTTGTCAGTAAACGGCTCACACCAAAGGTTGCGGTATTATTGTACCCACTTGCTTCATTGGTCTGCGGACGTTGCTGTATCAATGTCTCTATTTGCTGTTGAAAATTCTGCTCTTGCTTCTGCAACAGGTCTATGAAGCGGGCTTCAGATCGCTGCTGGGCTTGTTGCTGAGCTTCCAAACTCTGCTGCAAAGTTGCATTTGTCTGCTGCTGATTTGCATTTGCCTGCTGCTGGGCTTCCAAACTCTGCTGCAAAGTTGCATTTGTCTGCTGCTGATTTGCATTTGCCTGCTGCTGGGCTTGTTGTTGAGCTGCAAGGCTCTGTTGTTGAGCTGCAAGGCTCTTTTGTAAACCCGCATTTGTTTGCTGCTGATTTGCATTTGCTAGAGCCAGCTGTCTCAGTATCTCCTCCATGCTGGCCTTAACAAAAAAAAAAAAAAAAACTGCCAAAATTCTCCACCAACTGTAAGGGGGTTCGCTCGGTAGCGGGTGTGTGTGACCCCCTGGATGGGTTCACAACACAAAGTCAGGCACAGCAGACAGCGGTGTAGGTGCAAAAAACAAAAGATCCGGTTTATTTAGGCTACATGCAGTGATACATATAACAGCCAAACAAAATAAAACAAGAAAATAAATCCTGGTCAGCTTGACCTCTAACTACACACGTAGACTCCCTGTCTAACAACTGGGTTTGCCACACAGGCGTTAACTCACCGCACAGAACAGATCTCAGACTCCCCAGTCTATACACACAAAACTGGTTCCAGGATGGAGCACCTCCCTATGCATGCTGGGGTTTTTTGTAGAGGTCTTAATGAGCCCACTTACTACAGCTGGGCTCATTAACTCTTCCCCTCTAATTGTAAAAGTCTGCATAAAGCCTGAATCTAGGACACACATATTTCCCATCCTGAATACAACCAGGTGATTTTACCTGCGTGCTGCCACAATATATATACACTGATCAACCATAACATTGTGACCACACACTTAATATTGATCAGGTCCCCCTATTGACACCAAAACAGCATTGAACTGTCAAAGCATGGACTTCACTAAACCTCTGAAGTTATGCTGTGGTATCTGGCACCAAGCCGTCAGTAGCAGATCCTTTAAGTCCTGTTGGGATGTGGGCCTCCATGGATTAGACCTGTTATTCCAGCACATCCCACAGAGGCTCGATAGGATTGAGATCTGGAGTATGTGGAGGCCAAGATAACTTGTCAAAGACACCTTCAAAGAGGCCTTCAAGGTGTCAAAGACACCTTCAAAGAGGCCTTCAAGATGTCAAAGATACCTTCAAACTGGCCCTCAAGGTGTCAAAGACACCTTCTTCCATTTTTACGCAGTCCAGTTCTTTGCTCACATTCCAATTGTAGGTGCTTTTGGCTGCGGACATGGGTCAGTACAGCTACACATCCCCATGCCCCACAAACTGAGATGCCTTATGTGTTCTGATGCCTTTCTATCAAAAGAAAATGAAACTTTTCAGTAATTTGAGCTTCAATAGCTCTTCTAATGAATCGGACTACACATACCAGCCTTCACTTGCCATATGCATCAGTGAGCCTGGACCACCCGTCACACTGTCACCAGTTTACATGTTTTCCTTCCTTGGACCACTTTTTGTGGGTCCTGACCAGTGTAGACTGGGAACATCCCACAAGAGCTCCCACTCCTGTAACAGATGATGCAAGTCTGAAAAAGTAGATCGCACACCGTTGGTTTCAGCCTCAAGAAACTTTATTGATGACAGCTCAGACAAAACATGGCTATTCTATGGTGTTCTGTCTGAGCAGTCTCCAATAAAGTTTCTTGTGTATGATATCAGTGGAGTGACCTTCCTTTTCAACCAGCATAGAACTGTAATATTCTCATAATAATTATAAACAGATGTGAAGAGCCCTCCCACCATCAGAAGTTTAGGGTTTTGTAAACAACACTAGCAGAAAACATCTAGTACAGCCTTTCTCAACCTTTTCAACACAGAGGAACCCTTGAAATAGTTCACCGGCCACAGGGAAACCCTGCTAAAAATTTGAAATCTACAACTCATGATCAAGGGTGGACTGACAACTCATGGGCCCCCCGGGTAATAGGAAATTATGGGGCCCCCAGGCAATCAGAGATTATGGGGCCACACAGTACACACACACACACACAGTATACAATCACACATTATAAACAGACATGTTTCAATTGGATGAGAAGGTACTGGAGAGGGGGGGGCAGCTATAATCTCAGGATTTTTAGACCAAAAGGATGTGGGTAAGGGACATTTCAGGGACAGATGTAAAAAAAACCACACATTTTTACATACTGTCCCTGGTTTTACTGAGGCTGGCAACCCTGATGGGGCCCCCTAGTGGCATAGGTCCCTCGGGCAGTGCCCGAGTGGCCCAATGGTCAGTCTGCCCCTGCTCATGATACAGTAGTGTGATGGTCAGTGGGAAGAATGGTCCTTACACGTGTGGTCATTGGGAAGAATTACCTCCTTACAGATAGTTAAAAAGATCAATGGTGCCAGTGGGAACTTATCTGAGAGGCAGAAATTGCCCAATGCTGAAGGAAGCCCTAGAAACCTCTGGAGGAACCCTGGTTGAGAATCACTGGTCTAGTAGATACCCATGCTGGTAACCCATTACAGAAAGAGAGTGAAGATCCTAGTTTAATCCTATTATACTAGTATGCATGCCTGATCGTAATTCTTACTGTCAGTAAACAGATATTTGCTCCAGAGTTAATTAAAGGGAATAAAAAGCACATGTTTTTAGCAGAACCCTTTCTGATTCCACTTGTTGATTCTACAAGATCCTGTCTTATTAACTCTGACTTTTTCAAATTCACTGTTTAGCATTTCTTTATAACAAGCATATTTAAGAGGCAATGCTATGTCACCTTCCTTTTAAGGCAGCTTGTGTTAATACTCCTGAAATCATATTTAGATTATAATCTCTACACCCTTGTGTAATCAGCTACCTCTCACAAAGTGCTCCATGTCAAAGATTCCATAACAGCTCTTGTCCAGAAATGACTCAAGTACATTGATGCAGCAGTAACTCTGGCCCTACATAAAAACAGAGGATTTTTTTTTTCTTCTTCTAAGCTTAATGCCTTAAATTTTCAAAATGTAGATGAGCACAGACTAAGGAAGCAGTAATTAATTTCCTTTGACCTCAAGCTGAAATTCCTTTCTAAACCTGTCATAAAGAGAAAGAGGCCAGAGAGAAGAAGTGAAACTTTGTAACAATGCAATTAAACCCTTATAATGAGGTCACCTATTGGACTTGCTGCAACTGATATCATTATAGCAGCAAGGAGGCATTGTACAGATGCTCTGATTGTCCCTGCTCCTTTAGATTTTAACTCTTCATTTGTATAATGTCGTTGCAGACCAGACATTGAAGAATAATAACTAGTCCCCTGCATTGTTCACGTTATTGTTTATGCTTAGGAGTATGCATTAGTGTTGTATTGTGTCTCTATATTTATTAGTAAAATGGATACATAAAACAAAAATTTGCTCCATGAAAATTAAAGCGGAGTTCCACCCAAAAGTGGAGCCTCCGCCTATATGCTTCCCCCCTCCCCCCTCCAGTGACACATTTGGCAACTTTCAGGGGAAAGAGGGGAACGGCGGTGAAACGGCCGCTGAAATTCAAACAGTATGCCACACCCCCCCCGTCAGTCGGTAGCACCCCATCACCGGCGGTTTCCCCTGCTCTGCAGCAGGTGACGGTGGCAGCAGCCTCCGTATCCTCCCTCCTCTTTCTGCGGCATTTGGGAGTCTTCTCTTTTCAGCCAATCAGAAAATAGGTCTCACACCCACTTTTGATTGACCGGATTGAGGATCAGTGTTTCAACAGAGAATATTCATTCGCTGTTGTAACACACCTGGGTGGGCTCCAGTCGCATTCTCTGCAACCCGAGCCCACCCTATTTTGACACCTATTAAAACCTCTTGCTCTAATCAGGTGCTTCAAAAAAAAAACTGATAGCTGTAATTCATGCGCCCGGAGCCCTAAAAAGGGCCAGAAGCATGAATAGGGGGTGGTGCCGTCTCTCGGAAGTTCCTTCCTCCGCCGCCGGGCCAGTTAGAAAGGGCAGCTCGCTTCGCGCATCTGCAGTTAGGAAAAGGGAAAAGCTTCACTGCCGGTTTCCCTTACCTTGAAAGACATGCTGGTAGGTTAATTGGCTTCTGTCCAAAATTGTCCCTAGTATATGAATGTGAGTTGGGAACCTTGGATTGTGGGCTCCTTGAGGGTAGGGACCGATGTGAGTGTGCGATGTATGTGTGGAGTGCTGCTTAAAATTGACGATGCTGTATGGGTACCTTAAATAAATAATAATATAATAGATGAGCATCTTAATGAGACACAATGTACAGGGATAGGGACAATTGTAGACACGCACCCCCCACTCACTCAGGTTGAACTGGATTGTCTGGTGTCTTTATTCAACCTTGCTAACTATGTAACTATGTAGCACGCAAGTATTTGTAGCTGCTTACTTTTAATCTTTTCATGAGAGGACGGAACTCCTCTTTAACCCCTTGGTGCTGGTCGTACGCAAATATGTGGCCTCCTGCTGCCTGGTCCTTGGTGCTGAGGCACCACATATTTTCATTAGCTGCCCCTAATACACCTGTGCTGAGAGCATGCCTGATGCTCACTTCCCACACAGTTACCACTGCTTTTTCCTGACAGTTTTCGGACCATGTGACCACCATGACAGCCAATCGCGGCGGTCACATGATCTTAAGCCACACCCCGCCTTCCGGCATCATAAACCCCTTAAACCAGAGTTCCACCCAAAAGTGGAAGCTGTGATTGTTCACATACTCCCCCCTTCCACTGCCACATTTGCCACCTTTAGGGGTGGGAGTAGATACTTGTCAAAACCAGGTGTCCACTCCCACTTCCGTATAAGATCGCCACAACTTTGTGCAGCGATCTACTAAACTTCCGACACCTCCTCCTCCCCCCACTGAGTCTCGGGAGACATATAGATCCCAGAAGACAGAGGGGCCATTCAGAAAGTCTTCTCATACAATGCATCACTAAATTCTTATTTATTACTAAGCATGAGTTAAAGTAAAACTATAGTCAACACTTGTTTTTTTATTTTGGAAAGAGTAAGGGAAGGTCACACACAAGCAATATTTACCCATGGGACTTTAAATGAGGCATGATACAAAAGTCATAAAATATAAATTTATTGCACAAGGATTGGACACATAAATGTATAAAGTACACATTAAAATGTTTGGCATATCAAGCCAATGTGTTAAACATAACAATATATAATGTAATGTACATCAAGATGGTATATTTTCAGGCACATACTTTACAAGATGATAGCAATACTTGATAGGAATGCATCTTGTAACTCAATGCGTTTCGTGAATACTTTCACTTCTTCAGGACTAGATGCCTCCAACAACAGAACCCTATACTAAAAAAATAGATACATACATTTTATTAAAGCACTCCCTAAAAATACAGGGAAATATGCCAGCTTTATTTACATTACGTTGCATATTGTTATGTGTGACCCATTGGCTTGATATGCCAAACATTTTGTATGTGTGCTTTATACACTTATGTGTATCCTTGTACAATGAATTGATATTTTATGACTTTTGTATTATACCGCATACCACAAGTCCAATGGGCAAATATTGGTTGTGTTTTTGTTATATATAGGCATAGAGGCTTGATATGCTAGGTACCCGGTCACAGTTCTTTTTTTTACAAGAGTAAGGAAGGTTTATAACCCCTGCAAGATTTATTTTTGCCACCTTTGTCCCACTGGGGAGCTTTCCCTCCACTAACTGTCCCATAGCCAAGCAGGGAGTGAGAGGAAATCCTTGCAAATTAAGGGACTCTTCTGGGGACCGCCAGGTCAACAAATATAGTGTCCCTATTGGAAGATTTCCCCTCTGTTACTTTTCTCGGGACTACCCAAAATTTAGGATTTTCTTTTACTTTCACTTTCAATGATAATGGTAGACAGGGCAACCAGAGAGGGTAAATATCCTTAAAGTGGTTGTAAACCCTTACAAACCACTTTGACCTACAGGTAAGCCTAGATTAAGGCTTACCTGTAGGTCCAAGAAATATCTCCTAAACCTATACGGTTTAGGAGATATTTGCCCGGAGACAGGCACCGCTGTCTACGGCGCATGCGCCGAAGACAGCGGCTCGCAGGCGCACTGAGCGCGGCATTTCCAACAACGGAGCTGCCGCGCCTGTCGGCTCCTGTGCGCATGCGCGGGAGTGACATCATCGCAGCTCCGCCGAATGACAGCGGCGGAGCTGCGAGACCCCACCGAAAAGATGGATGCGCTGGACTACAGGGGACAGCGGTGACATCGCTGGCTCCTGTGTCAGGTAAGTGACACATAATGGGCTACTATGCGATGCAAGAGGAATGAAAGAGGAAGTAAACCCATCGGGACCCCTGTGAGTCCGGTCGTGGGTCCCGCGGACTCGATCGCCGTCGACATCGATCGCCCCCGTCTCACAGGGAAGCTGAATGGGGAGATGCCGTTGTAAACAGCATCTCCCCGTTCTGCCTACCAACAAGTGACACTGATCTCTGCTCCATGTGATTGGAGCAGAGATCAGTGTTCACTAACACAAAGCCCAGCCCCCCCACAGTTAGTAACACGCCCCTAGGACACACTTAACCCCTACACCGCCACCCCCTGGTTAACCCCTTCGCCGCCAGTGTCATTTACACTGGAATCCATGCATTTGTATAGCACTGATTGCTGTATAAATGACAATGGTCCCAAAAATGTGTCAAAAATGTCTGAAGTGTCCGCCATAATGTCGCAGTCACGATAAAATTCGCTGATCACCGCCATTACTAGTAAAAAAAAAAAATGTTAAAAATGCCATAAAACTATCCCCTATTTTTTAAATGCTATAACTTTTGCACAAACAAATCAATAATCGCTTATTGCGATTTTTTTTACCAAAAATATGTAGAAGAATACGTATCAGCCTAAACTGAGGGAAAACATGTTTTTTTTTATATATTTTTAGTGGATATTTATTATAACAAAAAGTAAAAAATAATGCGTTCTTTTCAAAATTGTTGCATTAAATAAAAACCACAGGGGTGATCAAATACCACCAAAAGAAAGCTCTAGTTGTGGGAAAAAAAGGACGTCAATTTTGTTTGGGAGCCACATCGCACGACCACGCAATTGTCAGTTAAAGCAACGCAGTGCCGAATCGCAAAAAGTGGTCTGGTCTTAAGCCAGCAAAATGGTCTGGTCTGAAAGTGGTTAAAGTGTAATGGCATTGAACACCTACTGTAACTAAGCTCAAATCTACTCCCAGCCTATTCTTTCTACCCTGTAAAATAAAAGAATGTCTATACTTGCCTAGTCTGAATTTGTTCTGGTCTGGTCACATGATCGGGTCCCAGTGCTAGCTTCAGTGTAGAGGAGGGACAGCCGACAACGGCTGCCCCATAGTAGGCCTATGGGTGAGAACAACACCCAGGCTCTGCAGCCGTTGTTGTCAATTTTTCCTCTACACAGAAGTGCCCACTGTGGAGATCATGTGACCAGAGCAAAACGACTTAAGAATAGGTAAGTATGAGCATCTTTCCTTTTACAATTTTGCTAGAATAGGCTTAGCCCTTGTACACACGGTTGGACATTCCGATGCACAATGTCCGATAGGACCGTGTTGTCAGATAATCCGACTGTGTGTGGGCTCCAAAGTTTTAGAGCTGGGCTGTAAAATTTTCCGACAACATGATCCGATCGGACTTTGTCCGATTGTGTGTAGAGAATTCCGATTGGACAAAGTGCCACGCATGCTCAGATCAAATTCCTAGACCAAAGCTATTGGCTACTAGCCTGAACGTAGTCCCGTCCTAACGAAATAACGTCATCACGTTCAGAACGATCGGATTTTCCGACAACTTTGTCCGATTGCGTGTATGCAACAATTTCGGAAAAAATCAGTCGGACAAAATCCAACAGATTTGGTTGTCGGAATGTGTGTACAAGGGCTTAGAATTAGGGATGGGAGTAGATTTTAGCTTAGTTTAGTTACACTTTAAAGGCTCTTATCTGAACTCCAGACCTTTAGCTCATTTGGTGGGAGTCAATCTTCATATATAGTAGAGTTTTTTTTTTTGCTACTATATATGAACATTTCCTTCTTCCTCTGTCAATGGATGTTAAAATAGAACCCTAAGCATGTCCCCTGTGAATTTTTTTTTTTTCCGCCATCTGTGTCCCATTGCAGAGATTTCCCTTCATGTCCCCTAGCCAAAACAGGAAGTGAGAAGAAAAACCTGCATATTAAGAGAATTCCTTGAGGACCCCCAGAACATCAGAACTAGTGTCCCCAGTGGAAGATTACTACTTTTCTGGGGACAACCCAACATGGGATTTACTTTTACTTTCACTTTCAATGATAATGGTAAACAGGACATATAGAGAGGGTGAGTTTCCCTAATGGGGGCACACATTTTACCACCGGATTTGCGGCACATTTCGGCCGCTAGCGGGGCACTTTTACCCCCCGCTAGCGGCCGAGAAAGGGTTAAAACCGTCAATAGCGACGTTTTGCCGGTGGTATTACAGCGCTGCCCCATTGATTTCAATGGGGAGCAGCGGTGGAGGAGCGGTAAACACACTGCTGCTTCACCGCTCCAAAGAAGCTACTGGTAGGACTTTTCCCTGACGTCCTGCCAGCGCACCGCTGCAGTGTGAAAGCCCTCGGGGCTTTCACACTACAGACAATGGTGCAGCAGTTTTAGGGCGGATTGCAGGTGCTATTTCTAACGGTATAGCGCCTGCAAAATGCCCTTGGTGTGAAAGGAGTCTTAGTTATACTTTAAGGAAGCAGCATTAAGAAGGCACCAAAAGGCGAAAGGTATTGAACTTGATCCTCTCTATGGCATAACATCATCCTAATATAAAAAAAAGGTTAGACACCGTGCTAAAAGCCAAATAAATAAATCCCTAAAAATATAGCTGCAGCTCAAATTTGTAAGATATCTACAAACACCATAGCCAAAACATAGAGTATAGCTGCTCATAAAGTTAAGCTAAAATAATGTAATAATATATGACAATAAATGACACCAAAAAAATCACCATAATAAATATAAAATCATACTCATGAATGAACATGTGATTAAATAAATGTGTAATACGTGATAAATACGTGATAACAATAATAAATCCTAAAATAAAAGAAATAAAGTAATTATTTTAAAAGTCCAGTGAATGAAGTGAAAATGGTGACTTAATCAAATTCTTCTGTGTAAACAGAAAGACCAGTGCTTGTGAACCTCCAACAACATATGCGCTTACCAGAGGGTAAGCGATACAGGGCCTGTAGTGTTAAATCTGTGGCGTCAAATCAACCTCCAGACATCCATGGCAGGAATTAGCTGTGGTTAAAATGAGGACAAGCCAAATGATCCAAACTCAAAGGGCAGACCAGTAAGCAGCAATCGCGATCCCAATGAAAAAGGAAAACTCACCATAGTGTAAGTCCATAAAACACAATTTATTTTATAAGCAAAAATATTGCACTTACACTTGTAGAAATATTAAAAGCTCGTAAAGAAATGCCGGCCGGCTGGCACACACCTGTCCTAGACAGCGATGACGTCAGCAAGCCACCCTCCTGACCTCCGTTTCGTCAAAGAGTGACTTAGTTATGGGGAACAGGTGGCGCACTGAGTCATCACCATAAATAGAGTCAGGAGTAACCAAGCCTCGTTTCGATTTAACCCCTTCCCGCCAAGCATATGCAGATGTGCGTACTCGGCTTATGGGGGTTATACCGGGAGGATGCCCGCAGCTGCAGGCATCATCCCGGTACTGATTTTTAGAGCCGACGATTGGCTTTCCAGCAATAACAAACTGACGCGGCTAAAAGCCGCTCGGCTGTTATGCCGGAGGAGCGGGAGGGGACATCCCCCCTCCCGCCGCCTCCCGCCGCTCTTTCCGGTGCTCCCGTTCAATCGGAAGCACGATGAGCAATCCAGTGCTTCCAGCGGCTGGGGGGGACTGGAATGAAGCCGTAAGCGGCTTCATTCCAGTCTCCTAATTGTAAACACGGAAGCGACGTCATGACGTCACTTCCCGTTTACTCGGCTGCCAATGGCGTCAGATTTAAAGATATATACAGTATTTAGAATCGCCGGCGATCTGAATACTTTGAAGTGTAAAGGAGGGATTGGCGGTCTTTTAGACCCCCGATCCCTCCATAAAGAGTACCTGTCACCACCTATTACTGTCACAAGGGATGTTTACATTCCTTGTGACAGCAATAAAAGTGATCTTTTTTTTTTTTAAACAATTTATTAATTTTAAAAGAAATAAGTAAAAAAAATAAAAAAATTTAAAGCTGGAGCTGGACTCGTGCGCATCGATGGATCGGGCTCAGATAAGAAAAAGGTGGTCTTGGGGAAGCACAGAAGGTTTTTCATCTAATGCATGGAATGCATTATAGTGAAAAACCTTTATGCCGCGTACACACGATCGAATTCTACAACAACAAATGTTGCATGTGAGCTTGTTGACGGAAATTCCAACCGCGTCTATGCGCCATTGAACATTTGTTATCGGACTTTCCGCCAACAAATGTTGGCTAGCATGTTCTCAAATTTTCCGCCAACAAATGTTTGTTGTTGGACTTGCCGATCGTGTGTACACAAGTCCGTCGGACAGAAGCCCACGCATGCTTGGAATCAAATTACGAGCCGGAAGCGCACAGTCTTGTAAAACTAGCGTTCATGATGGAGAGATCACGTATCTCTTTTACGTCACTACGTTTGTAATTGTTGACCAACATTTGTGTGACCGTGTGTATTCAAGACAAGTTGGAGCCAACATCCTTCCATCAAAATCCATGGTTTTGTTGTCAGAAAGTCTGATCGTGTGTACAGAGCATAAGGCTTTAGAACCACTTTCAGTTCCTTCAGGTGGATGCTCAGGCTTTCTCTGAAGCCAGCTTTGAGTGTAAGATGCTACAAGTTGCTCTCTGAGTCTATTGAGCCTTCTTGACTCATTTGTTACATAGACCTGTTGGCGTTTGTTTTCTGTGTTGCCCACCCCTCAGTTGAACTGCATTTTGGTTGTACATTGGTTTAAGACTGTATCGACTTACCAATAAAATCAATTTCCTGGAGTTCAGTACAGAGCACAGGTCCAGGGCAATGTTTGAAAAAGAAAAATACAAAAGGAAATGTCATTTAGCAGCAAATTATATATATTTTTTCTTTGTAAATGTCACTTTTGCTTGTGTACATCCTACAAATGCACCACTTTACAGGCAGGTTCAGGGCATCTCCCAAGCATGTAATTTAAAAGAACATGCAATTTTAATCTTTCAATTCATGCATTCTTAAAAGAGCTGCTCCCCTCGAAAATGGAATTTTAAAAATCATTTATACATGTCCGCCCCACCATCCAGTTTTCATTCCTTTTGTTTGACAATGCCTTATCTACTGACCTTAGAAAGACCCAGAACTGATTTCAAAACTTTAAAGTGGTTGCAAACTCTCCCCCACAACTTTGTCCCATGTAAATCAGCATAAAATACCCTAATGAACACTGCTTGCAGATATCTCCTTACTTGCTTAGTATTGTTGTAATCCTTTTTTTTTTTCTTTAGAATGACATCACTGAGCATGCCCAGATTTCCCCTGATTTACGGCACACTCTCTATGTGCTTGTCTATCTGTTATCAGGACTTCCTACGGCACAACACTGATATCCCAGGAGTCTGCAGAATCCTTCAGAGCTTCCTCCTATACACCATGTGACCATGTGACATCACATGAAGTGTAAACCTGCCCATTACTGCAGTCTTATCAGTTGAAGCTGATAAGACTGACAAAGGCAAACATTAGACAATCAGCACAAGTAAATACTATGAAATAAAACAAGCCAGCTATAAACAGGGAAGCAGGGTTGCCATAGAAACGTTGGATTGAGAAGGAAGCTTGATTAACAGTACAGGAAGTGCTCAATGTAAGGGCGGAAATACACTCCATTGTGGACTCAGAAAACAATACTTAAGATGGCGCTGCCTAACCCCTGGAAACAAGTTTTTTAAAGTTTCTTTAAACAGTAAGTTATATGTGATTTGGGCTGCATTGCAGTGGCTATAGTTTGATAATTACTTATTATAATGGACTAAATGAAAAGAAGCATCAGAGTGGGAGAGTTTACTTCCTCTTTAATTCTTATAGACTTCAGTGGGATTCAGATTAATTTTTAAATCTTAGAGCAGTTTACAAGCATCTTGTACCAACCAAACTTAGGTACATTTGGCTTACAACTACTTCAGGCACAAATGAATGTCAATCTCTCCAAAATAAAAGATATCCTCACTTCGTTGTCACCATAAAAAGTGTACCCAATGGAAGTCTCCCCTTTGTGGGGGGAGGTGCAGGGTGGTGCAGCAGCAGCAAACCCTCAGAGTCCAGTTGCAGAGAACAGAACATATTTTAATGTAGAATCCAATAGTTCACAGCAAACCCAATGGGAAGGCACCCAACCGGGAATGCTCACAGAATATTTCAGCAGTGTGTAGCGGATCAGGTCTCTAATGTGCCAACAGCGTCTGTTTTGAGGGGCAGAATGCGGCCTGGCCGGTCCGTACCCAAATGGGGAGGTTTCCAGGAAGGTTGGCATGTCCCCAGCCTTTCATTACCTGTCTGGAACCTCTTCTTGCTGCTAATCACTGTCCCTGTCCCTATACTAGGCACATGCGAAAGCGTGCCAAGTCTGAGAACCAAGGCCTTAAATAGGCTCTGTCTGACCCAAGATGGCTGCCAGAGTCACATGGGACAGAAGCATCCAATCGGCCTCCACAATGACCCAGGAATCCATAGATGAACCAAGTTCCTCATGACTATCCCTACAACTGTAATGCCCTGTACACACGACCGGTTTTCCAGTCGGAATAAACTCTGAAGGTTTTTCTGACGGAGTTCCAACAGAATTCCACTGAAACTGTCTTGCGTACACAGGATCACACCAAAGTCCTATCGTCAAGAACGTGGTGAGGTACAACACGTACGACAGGACTAGAAAAAGGAAGTTCAATTGCCAGTATCCAATAGCTTCCGTCTCGTACTTGCTTCAGAGCATGCGTCATTTTTGGTCTATCGGAACACCATACAGACGAGTGGTTTTCTTGATAGGAATTGGTTCCGTCCATTTCTAGGTCCATCAGAATTTTTTTCTTTTAAAAGTCTGATGAGGCATACACACGATCGGAATATACAATGAAAAGCTCCCATCTGACTTTTTCTGTCGGACATTCCGCTCGTGTGTACGTGGCATAATGCTGCTGCGATCAAGCGCCACTTACAGTGAAGAAAATAAACTGCACCTACCTACACCCTGTTTTCTTATATCAGTGGCAACTCAAACTTTTGGATTTTCCCTCACTTATAGTCCCAAGGACAAAGATTGCCAGGATATGTAGAGAGAGTGAATCTCTCCAGCGTGGACACAGACAGCAATAAAAATCTGATAGAGATTCTAATGCCGTGTACACACGACCGGACTTTCTGGCAGAAAAGTTCAGACGGAATCATTTCATCGGATATTCCGATCGTGTGTGGGCTTCATCTGACTTATTTTTTTCAAAAATTCTGACGACCTAGAAATAGAACATGTTTTAAATCAATACCTATTGGGAAAATCGTTCGTCTGTATGCTATTCTGATGGACCAAGAACAACGCAAGGGCAGCTATTGGCTACTGGCTATTGAACTTCCTTTTCTAGTCCCGTCGTATGTAATTGTGTTCTAAATGAAGGGACTTTGGTGTGATCGTGTGTTGGCAAGTCCGTTTCAGCAGAACTCCATCAGAAAGACCATCAGAGTTTATGCTGGCGGAAAAAATGGTTGTCTGTACGCGGCATAACACTTCACTATTGTTTCCAAAGTTAAAAAAAAAAAATGAAATTAGCTTTAGAGACACTTTAACTACTCGCTGACTGTAGTTTGCCAGTGGTTTACCAAGATTACGGCAGAAGATATCAGCAATAACCTCCGGTATTGTTTTTTTTTACAGACGGTGGTTGGCTTTTCCATGGAGCGGTGGGAGGGGACGTCCATCCCACCTCCCCCCCCCTCCTCGCGCTACTCGCCGTTCTTTCTAGAGCGTACCGTTCCTGCCGGTTCACCTGAGGAACAATCCGATGGTGCTGCCAGCTGGCCACACAGGTGATCAAAGAGCAGATCCACCTTGATCACCTCTATGGCCTTGGAGGACCAGAGGGACATCATGACGTCACTTCAGATCCAGGCTGCAAGTAAACAAGGTTTGTTTTGTTTTTTTAAAGTAAAATTGAAAAAACTTTTTTTTTGATCTTTTGCTTTTAAAGGTAAACAAGAGATTTCAGGTCTTTTTGACCTAATTTATTTTGACCATAAAGAGGACCTGACATCCTTATTTCTATTAAAAGGGATGTTTACGTTCCGTGTA
Source organism: Lithobates pipiens (assembly GCF_037356315.1). Lineage (NCBI taxonomy): Eukaryota > Metazoa > Chordata > Amphibia > Anura > Ranidae > Lithobates > Lithobates pipiens. Next base: position 21,686,975 of record NW_027507903.1, read on the forward strand.
ATAGAAATAAAAGTGATAAAAAAAAACAAAAAAAATAAAGGGACAGTGTAAACAGAAAAAAATTAAAAATAATGCTCCCCCCCATCCTTTCGTGCTCGCGCACAGAAGCGAACGCATTTGTAAGTCCCGCACGCATATGTAAACGGCATTTGCACCACACATGTGAGGTATCAGCATGAAAGTTAGAGCGAGTGCAATAATTCTAATACTAGACTTCCTCTGTAACTCTGAACAGGTAACCTGCAAAGGCATTTAAAGCATCGCCTATGAAAATTTTTAAGTATCGTAGTTTGTCGCCGTTCCACGAGCGTGCGCAATTTTAAAGTGCGACTTGTTAGGTATCTATTTACTCCGCATAACATAATTTTTCCAAAATTTTTGCAAAATGCGTTTGCAAAACCGCTGCGCAAATATCATGGGGCATTAAAAATTGCAACGATCGCCATGGAAAAAAAAATGTACACTGTTTGGGGGTTATAAGGAGCAAAAAATACTGATTCAAACTTGTAAAGTAAAAGTGCCAGAAAAAGCCTGGTCTTCAAGCGGTAAAGGAAAAATCTTCCAAAATGATGCCAAGTTATTGACTTGAAGAATTTTCTCTATTTTTGGCAGTTATGAGCTTTTGAAGAAAACAGTCGAGCAATACGGTCTATGTTTTTTTTTTTTTTTTTTATTACAACTATGGTAAGTATTATCATTTTTTTGCTTTTATTCCATATTTGCTAGGTACATTCCAGTTTTTACTTCTAAAAGCTAAGGTGTTTTAGTAGGCACGGTGGAAGTTGCAATACAAATGAATAGAAACCTGAGATAGGATTGGTTAGAGATGTGGAAAAAATAGAAAAGGCAATAGAAAGCCAAGAGATGTTCAGCTTGAATCAAATCTTGTCTCAGTGTGGAAGTCTTCATGAATTGGGGGCTATACAATCTGATTCCAGCCGTCTGTATTTTAAATGACCAGAGCAGTTATCACACCGGCACAGTCCCAGCATCTCTAGTCTAGATACTGCCAATGTTAAGAATACTTGGCAGCCTTTGCATGTTTACCAACCTCCATGATAGATAGCTTATAAGCCTGCAGGTCGATCGTTATTGCTGAATACTGAAATGAGCTGTATTATCAGAGTTTCATTCTTACATACAGATACCACTCATCTCAGTTATTTCTTTTCTTGCCTAAAATCCGCGTAATCTTTGTTGAAAACACATACTCCCTTGGCTCTTTTTAAATATGTATACATTTTAACATATTAAGCAATTGCCGACCGTCCTATAGGAGTTGTACTGCTACAGGATGGCTGCTGTGCACAGGATCATATATATATATATATATATATATATATATATATATATATATATATATATATATATATATATAAAAATATACTGTATATATATATATATATATATATATATATACTGTATATATATATATATACTGTATATATATATATATATATATATACTGTATATATATATATATATTGTAGACATGTCACTGGAGAAGTGATCGAGGGGGTGTACATCTCACCTAGGTTGCTACACAGTGTGAGATGGTAAATCCAGGATGGATCAGTTTCTCAGCAGCGATATGCTGCTGAGTTGTTATTTAATTTTGCCGGGCCTGGGTTTATATGGAATGGCAGGTAGGTTTGGTAGAGGGACCTGTCATTCCACATCCCCCGATCCAGTTCTGGGTTTGGGATCAGGTGAGCTTGGATCCTAATTAGCCTGGGAAGCTAAAGGCTCTGTAGGGTCTGCAGGTGATTGCTTCTCAGCCAGGGAATGAACAATCTGTGTGTTGAAGGAAGCTGCAAGCACAGCCACTGCTGGAGCTAAAACTCACCCTGCGATATTCAGGCGAAAGACGCTGTGTTTGTAAGTGTCAGATAGGTGAGCAGAACCTGTTAGTAAGCGCCCAGCCGGGCTAGGACTTTTATTTTTGTTGTACTTAGAAAGCACGGTGTTGCTGTATATTTTGTTTGCTGGACTGTTTGTACCACGAATAAACGCCAAGATCTGCTTTATCAAATTCCAAGTCTGCTGTGAACTGTGTCCAAACACACCCTACCCCGGGAAGATCCCTTACAATATATATATATATATATATATATATATATATATAAAATATACTGTATATATATATATATATATATATATATATATATATATATATATATATATATATATGATCCTGCACTTCCGCCAGCGCGCCACCGCCAGTTCACTCCCACTGTGATTATACACAGCAGTAGCCGATCAGCAGAGTAGGGTTGCCACCTTTCCTTCAAGTCAAAACGGAACACTTTAGTAGTACACAGCAATTTATTTTTTATAGTATAAAAATACATATATTTAGCAATTAAGTAACATTTCTAATCATATGAAGTTCATCATAAGAGTCTCCCCTTTACATAAGAGTTCACAGAGTTCCTCTTTTACATCTGAATCCGCAGAGTTCCCTTTTTACATCTGGACTCACAGAGATCCGGTTTTACATCTGAATCTACAGAGATCCCCTTTTGCAACTAAATCCACAAAGTTCCCCTTTTACATCTTAATCCGCAGAGTTCCTCTTTTGCATCTGAATCTACAGAGATCCCCTTTTGCATCTGAATCCGCAGAGTTCCCCTCGTTTTAGCGGCGGTATGCGGCCGATAGCGGGGTGGTTTTAACCCCTGTTAGCGGCCGAAAAAGGGTTAAAAGCGACGCTGCAGCGGCGCTTTGCCGGTGGTATAGCCGTGCTGTCCATTGATTTCAATGGGTAGGAGCAGTTTAGGAGCGGTGAATACACCGCTCCTTTCACCTCTCCAAAGATGCGGCTAGCAGGAATTTTTTCACTGTCCTGTTAGCGCACTGATCCAGTGTGAAAGCCTGAAAACCGCCCCAGTGTGAAAGGGGCCTTAGTGTACTCAGAGGCAGGAGAGGACAAATGATTCTAAACCTGAACAGTCCCGGTGACTCCCCAACAGGTGGCAACCCTACGGCGGACACCTCGGACTCTAGGTCCAAAAAATACCCGCCGATCCTCCTGCAGAGAGGCACACGGCAGTCTGCCTATGTAAACAAGATAGATTGCCCTTCTGACAGGAGGGAAGGCATAGATCCTGTGTCTCTGCAAAACAGGGACATGGATCCATGTCTTCCCCTAGTAAAAGCACCTCCCACCCTGTAATAAAACATAGGACAGGCACACAGCAAACCCCTTGATCGCCCCTGATTAACCCCCTTCCAGCCAGTGTCATTAGTACAGTGACAGTGCATATTTTTAGCACTGATAACTGTATGAGTGTCATTGGTCCCCAAAAAAGTGGCAAAAGTGGCAGTTAGTGTCTGATTGTCTGCCTCAATATTGCAGTCCTGCTATAAGTAGCTGATCGCCATTACTAGTAAAAAATAAAAATAAAGATTTCAAAACTATATCCCATAGCCTGTAGCCCAGGGGTCTCAAACTGGTGGCCCTCCAGCTGTTGCAAAACTGCAAGTCCCATCATGCCTCTGCCTGGGGGAGTCATGCTTGTAACTGTCAGCCTTGCAATGTCTCATGGGACTTGTAGTTTTGCTGCAGCTGGAGGGCCACCAGTTTGAGACCCCTGCTGTAGATGCTATAACTTTTGCTCAAACCAATCAATATGCACTTTATGGGTTTTTTTTATTTCAAAAATATGTAGCAGAAATGTTAGGCTGGCCATACATGGTCGAATTCCGAACACATTTTCTTTTTCAAAATCAGAAACTTTGTGCGTTTTTTGATCCGATAGTGCCACCATTGATTTTCAAAATTCGACCAACCAAGCTTTCAATTTCACCTCCTGTTGCTACAGAAAAGAATTTTCACGACCGGGAATCTTCTTTTCTTTTCGGGAATTTTCTTTTCTTGCACTCATGTGTGTTCCTTTTTCTATTACATTTCTCGCATGATTCTCCCATCATTGAGTAGAAAATCGTTTGTTTTTGCAAAAATTTACAACATACCCGATTACTCAAACTTTATTGGCGCGCGAAAATCGGCTGTTGCTGCAGCCCACTAATGGTGCGAAATTCGAACGAAAATTCTTAGATAAGATTTTCAAAAGAAAATTCTTTTGAAGTTCGACCCGTGTATGGCCAGCCTTGGGTTTAATGTATTGGTAAGGTTAACATAAAGATTTAGAGATAGGTTTCAAGTTAGGGGCAACGGCTGATTATATATTTATTCACATTTGTTTTCTACATCAAAGACCTGAAAATCAAGGGACAGTAGGCCACAGGTCTTGGAAGTCTTTCAGAATGAGGATATAAAAGTAATTGTGATTTACACGTTTGCCTCGCTACCCTTCCACGCTCCATCTGCCCCTCTGGATTAGCTGGAATGGAGTTGTCTTCTAACAAGTACGTGTTGCTGAGTATCTTCAGGTGGTACGTAGGGATGGCCTTTTTCGGTCGGCATTTCAGCTTCACATCTGTGTATCCAATGACCCACCTGCTATCCACCCCACTTGGGTTACCAAAAGAATATATATTTTTTAATAATAACACTCACTCACATGTGGTTCTACATGTATAACTCTAGAGTAATAATTCTCTATGAAATCTGTTTGTACTCCCAGTAGGATCTTTCCAGCTTTCCAGAACAACAAAAGATTATTACTGGGACACTGGTAGGAAATATCTGCTCTGGGATATTTATTAGTGTCTTATCCTAGGGTAAGCCTCAAAGATTTCTGAAACTCTTACAGGAAATTAATAGGATTTCCGTCTTCTAGTTATTTATATTTATGTCACTTATGTGAAATAGAAAGATCAGCAAAGAATGGTTATATTAATTGAATATTTCATTTTGGTGAAGTTAAAAAAAATATAAAAAAATTTAACTGGATCACTGGCTGGTAATTCCACGCTTTTTTTGAAATCATTGACTTGAGAATTGTGCTACTAATTTTTCGATAATAAACACCCATACCTTTTATTTCTTTTTTCCTTGTTTTTTTAAACTGACCTATTAATCCAATACTACCCTTTTGAGTTGAGAATAAAATTATTCTTAATAATAATATTATTAATAATAACAAATAATATCAACAGCACTTTGAATAATAGTCCCGGTTCAGTTCAAGCACTATTATTTTTTATCCATATTATTTGTAAGTAGAGCAGCTCTAAATAAAGTAGAACAGGGATCTGCAATTAGCGGACCTCCAGCTGTTGCAAAACTACAAGTCCCATCATGCCTACAGTTGTTGCAAAACTACAAGTCTCATCATGCCTCTGCCTCTGGGTGTCATGCTTGTGGCTGTCAGAGTCTTGCTATGCCTCATGGGATTTGTAGTTCTGCAACAGCTGGAGGTCCGCTAATTGCATATCCCTGAAGTAGATTATGTGGTCAGAAATCAGTGTCAGAATTCACATAAGATACGGCACCAACATCCCGTTTAGATAAGAAGAAACATTTTGGAGATGTGGATCAGTCTACGGAACTTGAAGCAGCTTTCAATTAAAAGAGAGAGATGGTCTGAAAGAAAACAGCTCTCACTTTAGAAAATCCACAATGCTCTGTTTATCTGTTTGCAAAATAAAGATTTTTATAAATAGTGGATAAAGAAAAAGGTGAAATAAATGTATGATTGAAAAAAATAAATAAAACTCACCCAAAACCATAAAAGCTTTGTTTAGAGCTAAAGAAACGTTTTGGAGATATGGGACTTTATAGGTACAAAGCATTGAGACAACAATATGTAAAAAAAATATATACAAATTGTATTAAATGAACAACATCATAAAAACAATACATACAATATAATCATAGCCAAAAATATGGCTATATATATTTAAAACAAATGAACCTTCACGTTCTTTCCTGAAGAAGCCATATGGCGAAACATGTAGAAAACTGTAGCAAAAGATCAGATCCAAAACAGTGTAGTTGCCACATCCCTGATGTATGATTAAGAAAAGGAGAAATCCCCCTTCATTGGGACTTTTTATGCCGCGTACACACGAGCGGATTGTATGGCGTACTTAGTCCGTCATACAATCCGACGGACAGTCCGTCGTACTTTCCACTGAACGGACTTGACCACACACGGATACACAAACAGTCCGTCGAAAGCTTGCGCGATGACGTGTACAGCACGTACGACGGGACTAGAAATAGGAAGTCCAAGACACAGCAAAGCACCCTTCCGCCGTGTAAATCCTTTCTGGGCATGCGCCATTCTTAGTCCGTCGAACTAGCATACTGACGACCGTATTGTCCGCTGAAACCAAAGTACGACGGACAGAATTTCGAAAAAAACTAAATACTTAGTACTCCGGACTGCACGCTGAAAAAGTCAGCTGAAGCCCACACATTTGCGGATTGTCCGCTGAAATGTGTTTCGACGGACTAAGTACGCCATTCAATCCGCCCGTGTGTACGCGGCATTAGGCAACATACACTTTGGTAAGGCAAAAAAGTAAATTTTATTAAATATACATAAAAGTATTCGATCATAGAGGTGATCGATGATTAAAACACATCACACTTTGTACAGAAAATACATACAAAAAAGAGAAAAAAACAAGAGACAACAATTTACATGAACAGTATAATAACACAATGATACTCTCCGGTATGTCGTAATCCCCGGTGTCGGGGGATAAATTTACTTTTTTGCATTACCCAAGTGTATGTTGCATAAAAAGTCCCAAAGAAGGGGGATTTCTCTTTTTCTTAATCATGTAGAAAACATGAACGTGATTATAGTAAATCATTGTCATTAACAGGATGCCTTCCACACATCTATGGCTATGATTATATTGTATGTATTGTTTTTATGACGTTGTTAATTTAATACAATTTGTATATATTTTTTACATATTGTTGTCTCAATGCTTTGCACCTATACAGTCCCATATCTCCAAAATGTTTCTTCAGCTATAAATAAAGCTTTTAGGGTTTTGGGTCAGTTTTATTTATTTTTTTCAATTATACACTTTTTCAATTTTCACTTTTTTTCTTTTTCTACTATTTATAAAAATCTTTATTTTGCAAACAGATAAACAGAGCATTGTAGATTTTCTAAAGTGAGAGCTGTTTTCTTTCAGACCATCTCTCTCTTTTAATTGAAAGTTGCTTCAAGTTCCGAAGGCTTGCTAAGATACCTTTTTACTGCTCCTCTGATTTTAAAGTAAGCCTATAGTTAACTCAGAACACAAATATATTACTAAACACAATGCAAGTCCCAGAGTCACTTAAAATTTTATCTATTTTAGCTCAGCAATGTTTCAGTAAAGCTGGCCATACATGGGTCAAAACGCAACCAGTTTTACAGGGGCCGGACAAAATGATTTCCGATTAATTACTGCTGGGAAGGCTCCCTGTGCCCCTCCTCTGGAAAAACACAATAGCGCCGCAGGAGACATTCCCCACCAACACTGACCAGGGCTGCTGATAGAAATGACGGGGGCCCCATAAGCCTACCTGACAGGGCCCCCACCCCCCGGCCGAAATTTGCTAAGGATATAGATTTATCATTCCCTTTCTGTACCATCCTCAGCCGCACAGATGAATTAATAGGAAGAGCTCTGAGGCTGTCTGCTCATTCACAAACTGAAGCATAGTGAACACAGTTGACTGTGCTTCAGTGATTAATGGACACAGGAGTGATTGGTACCGATCACTCACTGTGTTCATTCCAGAAAGGAAGGGGCCACTAAATGACATATTTACTGGCCCCTTCCCCTGCTTTACATCCTGAAACTTCCTGTGTCCGGACCGCAGATGGAAGGGGCACATGTATTAGAATCAATCTTCCTGCAGAGGGTTAAAGAGGAGAAGAAGCTGGCAGTGAGGATCGGTGTCTGCAATAAGACAGTACAGCTGGCCCTTCTTCTCAGAAGGTGCACGGGCCCCCCTTATGAACTAGTGGGGCCCGGGCTCAGTACAGGAGGGCCGGCTGTACTGCCTTATCAGCGTCACACTGACTGCATTGATGGGGGAATTGAGTGATTTTCTTTCCTTCTACCCATGATGGAAGGAAAGAAAATTGAGACATCTATGTCCTGCTTAAGGCAACTTTGTTGCAAAAAAAAAGAGCTCAATTCCCCCCATCCACACACTCAATGTAGAAGGGGGAATCCTCCCAGCTGCTCTACTGTATTCAGCAGGGGGACTTTCCCACCATCAGAATACACTGGTCAGTGCTGCTGGCTATAGAACAGGGTGATAGTACCGAAGTCAATCGATAGATGGATCAAAATGAGGCTGAACCAGCTGAATTTCAATCCATAGATGGCCAGCTTAAGGAACTGACTGCACCTAAAGACAGATAACCACTAGCACTATAATTTAGAAATAATAATTGGTACCTCTAGGCACTGGAAGATTATTTTTTATTTATATTCATCATTATACTAACCTGATACAGAGAGCAGATCTACATTAGCAAGCCACCTGGGGCCCAGTGATTTTAGGGGGGATCATCTGCACTCTGCCTACACTGCCTCATTGCATAATGTGATGAAGCAGTCAGTTGAGGCAGCAAATAATCCTCTCTTGCATTGTTGCCCTATTAGAGACATCTGTTGATCTCACTGTCTTTTTCATTACATTAAGCAGTCAGAGAATATATATATATATATATATTTTTTTTTTAATGGCTGAGAGAGAGAGGGATGGTTGACGGGTATACATCTCACTCAATTCACTTTCACTGCCAGCATAACAGTAAGCACACAGCTGTCCCCTATTACCTTAATAGGGTTCTTCCACACAGACTTTGAACTCCCTCTACCCCCAAACTTGTCCACACACCTAAATCTTTAGGAAGTAAGCGTATTTTAATCCTAAATCTTGTCTTTTGGCTGGTCACATGGCGGAGACGGTCCTTCTTCTTCACCATCGGTGGTCGGCAGTCCTCCTCGGTGCATAGAAGGGTGCACACATTGGGATGTGCTCACATTGGGATATGTCAGTCTATGTAGCAATCCACTGTGATCCCAGGCTGTGTAATGGCACACCCCTGGGGGCTGTGTCATTGAAAGTTTGGGCTCCCAGGAAGTAGTTGAATGACCAAAGCAACCTGGAAGAGGAGTGGCAAACATTAGTGGAGGAGGATGAAGAGCGCAGTGGTGGTGTGTGCAGAGATAAGAGATAAGTAATGTTTACCTTGCACACTAGGAACGCTGTCACGTACCTAGTTGGTGAGCCTGACATGCAGCTCCTGCTCAAGGGCCACTGATGGTGAGACAGTAACCGCTAGAGCATGGCAAGGTAAGTCCACTAGTCTGCACTAGTAGTAGCCGATGATTCATGGAAAGAGAGGCAGGAGAAGCTGACAAAGGGCAGATGAGGCAGCAGCAAGATGTGACAGCAGGACAGCTGAATGCAGGCACACCGGCTCGGGGGTTGGCTGGTGGCAGACTGTGGGTGTACAGCAGGAAACAGGAGCCCAATGATGATGACTGAAGGACATGAAGGGGCTGTAGCAGGTTTGAAGAGCTGGCATGGATGGCAGACAGCAGAATAGTCAGGTCACAAGCAATGTCGGCAATGGAGGAAGGATCAAACAGGACCAGCAGGCAGAGGGAAAATCCGGGGTCAAGCCAGGGGTCAGGGCAAGTGGCAGACGGGGATAGTTGGGTGCAAGCCAGGTCAAGATCAGAGATCAAACACAGAAATCAGGAACACACACAGAACAGTGTAGATCAAACAGCAATTAGCCAGTGCAGAAGTTCCATTTAAATAGGCCATTTGGCACTAGTATTGGTGACAGGGGCGTGCTCACGAATGCGCATTCTTGGGCAGTCCTCGGCTGGCGCATGCACATACATGTGCTCCTCAAAACTGCATCTGCACTGTGGTGGAGCCTTTCCTGACCATAGCTCTCTGGGACCGTGTGAGTGGATGGACCTACCTAAAAACCAGGTACCAGGAAAAAGAACATTTTGAGGGATCTAAAGTTAAGAAACCACAGGCATAAACCACTCTGCATACATGGTAAATGCTGAGATCTGCAGCAATATATACTTTTCTCATTGAGGGTTTCTTACACATTATTGAAAACAAGGAGAATTTCTACAAGTAAGGTACATTTGGAATCCTAGCTCTATTCTGACTAGGCTACTAAAACCTGAGATTACCAAATAGAAGGAGGTTGGCAACCAGGTGTATGATGCATATTAAAGCTTCTTTATTGCATACTCAAGGACAGGAAGGATCCAATACATAACAGATGCTGCAGTGTTTCTGGCTACGACTTAGGCCAGTAAGGGCGAAAACACATCAGCATCTGTTGTGTATCCTTCTTGCCCTGATGGGTAAATAATAAAGAAGCTTTTATATGGATTGCACACCTGGTTGCCGACCTCTTGTGATTTGGGTGGTTGTTTTGACAGCTTTTCCGGATGTGGTCCTGGCACGCGTGAGAGTATCCCATATCTTATATCGGGTCTAAGGGTTGTAGCACCAATTTTTTGTATTATGGACATTAAAACCTAAGACAGTCCTACTAAAGCTTGAAAGTTATACTTACAGGTTCTCTACACCACATATGGTGGGATTGCCCATATATTAAAGACTTCTGGACTCAAACTTCAAATATGCTTCAATCAATCATCCCAGTTCCTCTTCAATTATCCTACTTAGATTTCCTACTGGGTTTGGCACCCATATCCTCATCGCAGCACACCTGGCAGTAGCCAGGAAATGGAAATCACCATACTCTCCAACTTTACAAGACCTGACTCTGATATTAAATAATCGTTTTAAAATGGAATACTCCTTTTCCAAGATCAATCTTTCTAGTAAAAAAATTTACAGGGATTGGGAGCCATGGATTAAACACTCCAGAAGCACAAACCTGGAGTCAAATAAGCAGCTACAAAACTTTCAGCTCTTCTCCTCCGTTACCTTTCTGTTATTCCTAACTGTGCGGGACTTTCACCTACTAATGATAATGCAGTTAGTACACAGATATAGCTTTATAAAGTTGCGCTAAATAAATAAACACAAAAAGTCCACAAGTTATGTGTTTTAATATTCCTGGTGAGTATCATCACCACCATCCACCACCTTGAAGTGTGATCCTGTGTGTCAACACTACTGCCAAAGGCCGAAATGCTCGCTTTAGCCGCTTACCAAATTATATGAACATCTCATTACAAAAGGTCACAAACACTGGTGGCTCCATAGATAGACATAGACATAGCTTCAGACGGTCTTCCAAATTGACACATCAATCAACTCATCTTCCCGGGTCCTTCCTCCCCACTCTCTGTGTGTTCCTTCTCTGGCTTCCGGGTTTCTGTCTCCAAACAGGAAGTTTACATTGGATGTAATGTATGTTTACATTGAATGTAAACTTCCTGTTTGGGGACAGAAACCCGGAAGACAGAGAAGGAAAACACCGAAGATCGGGGAGGATGGACTAGGGGAAGCTGAGTTGATTGATGTGTCAATTTGGAAGAGGCTATAAAGGCTATAAAGGCCCTGGATGGGGCCTTTAATAAAGGCTATAAAGGCCCTGGATGGGTATGGAGCCACTCAGGAATCTCTGGATATGTGACATTTTTCAGAATTCATCTTTTAAGTGCTAAATATATGAATAATATTAAATACATATAGTTGTCAGTACGCTTTAAAGTGTCGCAACAATGGAAACTTTTTTTTGCTATATTTCACTAGAATACAAATTCCCTGAAGAAGACCGCAACAGCATTGGTCGAAACGCGTCGGAGTATTCATGTGCATGTCAATTAATTAAATCTTTACTGTAAATGCATTGTATAGCCATTTTAATCAAATATTTTTCGAGATATGTCTGTAACTAGAGTTTGTATATTTTTATAAAAAAATCAATGATCTGTAATTTTGTTTGTATGAATAAATTATTTGATTACATTTTTCTTTCTGACCATTATATTATTATGCCGCTAAAAAAAACCCTGGGGGATCCTCCCATTTTCTTCTTTTTTGAAAGTTTTTGGGGTGTGCGGCTGACTCTAATCCATGTGTTTTTTCCATTGGGTACGGAGCCACGAGTGCTTGTCACTTTTTGTAATGAGAGGTCCATATAATTTGGTAAGCGAGAATTTCAGCCTTTGGTGGTGGTTTTGACACACAGGATCACACTTCAAGGTGGTGGATGGTGGTGATACTCGCCAGAAATATTAGAACACATCACTTGTGGACTTTTTATGTTTATTTATTTAGTGCAACTTTGTAAATCTATATTGTATTGGAACATCACGAATATCAGGAATACAGGAATATCTCACAGAAAAGCTGCTGCTTGCATTGTTTTTTTGTTTATGTGTTTGCTATATGTAGCGTGTTTTCTTTTCTTTTTAGCTAGTGCATAGATACCTTCCATTAGGAAGGCTCACTGAGTGTCATTGAACCATTGGTCCTATTTCTAGTTCAAGTTGAAATCTCAGCTCAGGGATCAACTCAGAAATTGTCTTGCTAGCTATAAGTTTGTAACCTAATTATAACTATTATGTTTACAATATCCATGTCCAAGCACTTGTTTAATGTGAGACAAATGTATGTCAACTCTTATGCCCCGTACACACAATCGGACTTTCCAACAACAAAACCATGGATTTTTGTTTGAGGGAGGTTGGCTCCAACTTGTCTTGCATACACACGGTCACACAAATTTTGGCCAACGATTATGATCATAAAAATGTGGTGACGTACAAGATGTACGACGAGCCGAGATTCTTATTATTTCAGATAAATAAAGATATAAAGTTATAAAGAAAAAAAAAGCTTGAAAGTTACATTACGGTAGATAAGAAATAAGAGAATGATTCCAAATACAGATCCTGCTTTAAAATAAATTTGAATGTGCATTGTATTACTATTATTACTTGTACTGTTATTCCTTCATTTTCTTATTTCTGATTGAGCTGGGTAAAGCTATACTTCATCACCCTGGTATTTCACCATCCTTTTATTTTCTTTGCCGGCAAGATCAATGTGGCCTAGCTGTATTTTCCTTAGTAATTTGTGCCTTCTAATTTTTGTGTGTTTGTATTTCACTCTAAGAAAAGATCGAGGTCATTGAGATCAAAAGCAAAAGACTGCATATGATCCTGCAAGACTTTGTTCAAATTAAAGCATGCCCATTAGGCTTTCTCTTAGCTAAAACCTAATAATCTCCGGACAAGCAGCAAATTTGGGGGGAAACTGAAATTGCTTTTTGACGTTAATGTGTAAAGTTATGTAGATGAAGTAACACTGCTTTCTCCAGGCATTTTTGATAACAAAAAATCCCATTAACTCCTTGCCCTAAAATGCCCATTAGATCCAGTCAGAGGAATTTTATAATTTGTACTAATAATAATGCAGTTTGGTTTTATAGGTATAATTGGTTCTTTCTTGGTTCTGTCTGTATTGAACAGTTAAATCTGCTGAATATTGGTTGAAGTGTTAATATAAAATAATATATTATCATATATTTAACAATTGGCACAATAGCAGCTAATGCCAGATCATTTGCCTCATAAATGCGTACCTGGATATGATTTAGGGACCATCATCAGCTGTCGGCTTCGGTAAATAAATCTTCTTGGGGTAAAATTCTTTTACAGTCCTGTAAGTGAGAGGCTTGATTGGCTTGAGAGATATTTATTTGCATTCACACCAGTATACTTTTGGCCTAAGAAAACCAGAGATTATCTAATTCAGTGCCTCTACTACAGAACAAGAAATGGGGGTCTTTCACATATGACCCTCCTATGCTTTTCTATACGAATCATTGTCAATGGCTGTGCAGTGCAATAAAATAGGTTATTTGAAGAACTTCTCTCAGTTAGCAAAAGTAAAGATTCTTTCATAGTAAACAGTTACAAATTTTGACTTCACTATGTAATAGACAGGGGGGGGGGGGGGGGATTGAGACTCAAGATAATATCCCAAATTCTATCATTTGGACAGAAGTACAGGGTGGTGAAGGAAGGAGAGATAAGAAGCAATGGTACAACCATCCTAACTAAACTAAGGTGAGCATAATTTTAATTTGCCCACCAGATGTGACGTCACCCCCGGTGAACCTGGAAAGCAGATGGGCGTGGTTATGTGTTTTCAACCATGGTTTGACAAAGGAATAGGAAGTGCTCTGAAACGTGTAACCACACCCATCTGCTTTCCTAGTTGGACAACAGCGATATCACACCCAGTTCCACATCCCTGTGCATTCCAGAGTAGTTCCTGGTTCTTCCCGCAGAGGCATACCATCCGGCTGGTGGCCATGTTAGGGCTCCTATTCTGTACTGAGGACACACAAGCAGAAGACTCTAAGGTGGAGATATCTTCTACATCTAGCTTCCAGCTCTGGATCACACCTCAGGCAGTTTTTTAAAATAATACCCCATTTAGGAATACCCCAGTTCAACAAAAGGCTAAACCCCTCAAGGAGCGGACACTCGTGGTTACAGAATAAGTTATAGATTTCTTTTTGAATTGTAATGTGTGTGTGGTGACCCTTGAGAACTGGGTATCTACACCTTATAAAGGGGAAGATCTAAAAAGAGTCTTTCTTGCAAAGCAAAGTCGCCTGAGGCATCTTCCTTCTGACTACTGTGTTTTGCTGGGACATAGTGGGCCAACAGGTGGAACCACAGCGCGCAGGGGAAATGTCGATGCTGAGCTCTTCCTGATCAAAATCCTGGTCTCTACCTGTTGGATTTTGTATATATACTACACAGAATGATACAGGATGTGCTGGAACACACAGGGTTGGGCAGGAACACACAGGTTACAGGTAAAAAAGGGCCTTTTGGAAATGATTGCAGTGATCTTGCTTTTGGACTTTGCTTTTGATCTTGCTTTTGGACTATCGATAGAAGAACCAAGCCTATTAGTCTTCACCAATAATTAAAATCAAAATTCAACTATATGCTGCTATGGATCAAACGTAGCAATCAGTGTACTGAAATCAAAAGCAACAAAGTGCCCAATAACCCCCAGGTGTTGTACTATAATAAACCCCCTCACTGGTCTCATATACCTACAATAATTAAAATATATTTGAGAGGGATTTACATTCTATTCACTTTTAGGTGACCTGACCTTTAACATATACAGGCGTACGTTGAGGATTTTGTATACCTTACATGAATAACTTTTTTATTATATTTTCTGAAAAAGGAGTGGACCTTGTTATTGGATTTGGTTTGGCAAATATTGTCAAAAATAAGTTGGGGGCAAAGCTTGAGCATTTCAATTTTACTTTATAAACTTAGAATATATCCACACACATGTCTCTTGCTGAATATTAGGAGTCTTCAAACTTTCTAAACAAAAGGGCAGTTTGCTGTCCTTCAGACTTTAGGGGGGGTGCACTGTGGCCAGGGGGAGTAGAAAATGTCCTTGGTGTCAGTGTGTGTAAACAATGCCCAGGCTTTAGCGGGAGGAAAAGTGCCCCATAATTGGTGTCAGTGGGAAGAATAGTGCTTCATCATTGGTGTCAGTGGCATGAATAGTGCTGATTGCTTGGTGACAGTGGCAGGAATTATGCCCCCATGGGTGTGAGGGGGTGAAATTGTGCCCCATTATTAGTATCAGTGTGATAATTAGTGTCCCATCATTGGTGTCAATGGGCAGAATGGTGCCCCATCATTGGTACCAGTGGGAGGAATAGTGCCCTATCATTGATATCAGTGGGAGGAATAGTGCTCCATTGTTGGTGTCAGTGGCAAGAATTATGCCCTCATTGTTGGTGGCAGTAGGAGAAATAGTGCCCCAAGGCCTACATAAATGCAAGAAAAGGGCTGCACCTGGCTCCCGGGCTTCAGTTTGGAGACCACTGCTGTATATGAATCATCATCAGTGGTAAAAGATTTACTTCTCTAAAGTAAATGACCCCCCCCCCCCCAAAGTTATATGCTCACCCCCTACATTCCTGGCAGATTCAAGCTGTGTAGACTACAGGGCCACCTGCCTCTGATGCAGACAGTTGGAGCTGGTGAAACCAGTTAGGCCTTTTCCGCCTGCCATGGGCCTTGAGTTGTAGGCTGTCATCATGGGGAGTTGAAAAGTGTAAATGAACTTTATATATTTTTGCTTGAGTTTGACTGTTTTGAGGACATCGTGAAATAATTCAAATGAGAAGATGTCTTTGAACTCTGGATTGCTGTATTTCTAATGAACCCAATGCCAGTGGATGTTTATATTATCTGTGTGAGGGAGGTTAAGTGAGACTATAGGAAAAGTACATAGTTACCTCATTGGATATGATTACAGTATACCATCTATATTTCATTTCCTCTTCTAGACTACAGGCACTGAATATATACAGTATCTGCTTCAACATTAAGGCTGGGTTCACACCTATGCGAATTGGATGTGGGTTTCTCTGCATCCATTTCGCATAGCAGGAGATTGTGACCGGCTCTCTATGGAGCCGGTTCACAGATCTCCGCAGCGGGTCCGGAGCGAATTGCACAGGAGCCCTGTGTGTTTTTTGGTCTGTTTCAGGTCCGAATTAAGCCCAAAATTTGGGCTGAAGTCGGACTTGAAACAGTGATTGGAGACGCACCTGACTCCTGCTGTGAGACGCTCTGTGCTCCAGTCTGAACCCAGCCTAAGTCTTCAAACTGCACATTGTAACGTTGGAAGAAATGCCCCTCTTTTCTTTATGTGGCTTTTGTCTTCTAAAGTGCAAGGACGTTTTTGAGTGGGGTTATGTGCAATTATCCACTAATGAGGGTTGGACTGCAAAATCTGCTAACCCCTACTCCTTCTCTGGACCACACTGCTATAGCCACACTGGATCATCATCATATACTGTACGTTCAGTGACTTCCATCATCCTTTTATTACAGTGAGAAGCTGTCCTTGTTCCATGAGGCATAATTACAGTAACACATGTTCATTTCCTAAGCAATAAGTGGAAATTTTACTTGATCCCCATGATGTGGCCTTTTCCTTAATGTTCATTTACAAAATGAATTTAGAATATGCTTATTTATAATATACTTCGGGGACTTGGTAGGTGGAAGTTTCATGTCTTATTATTGACTCTTGGTTATGTGTTTGTATTTTTTCCTGGTTTTTGGAGATGTGTTATGCAGCCCATACACGTAGCGAATGTCTTTCCTGCAACCATTCCCCAATCAACACAGACAGTGCTGACAGCAGAATCCCTCCCGCCGAGCCATTGTATTCTCCCAGCATGGAGAAGACATCTATTATTGACAACACCTAGTGATAATCATTTGTAAAATCCTGCAGGCTGGTTGTACCCAAGTTGATTGATCAATCAACTTGATACATTCAGTCCACTCATACACGACTTTGAAAAGAGATTCAAACTGTCTATGGCCGGACTTAGTAAACTGTGTTGCATTGACATCTGTCAGGGACTAATTATTATTATTATAAATAATCCCTGGGATTATTTACTGGGATTATGTCTCACTTAGCCCTTGTACACACGGTCGGAGATTCCGTCGGATTTTGTCCGTCGGACATTTTGTCCGAAACTGTTGCATACACATGGTCGGACAAAGTTGTCGGAAAATCAGACGTGATGACGTTATTTTGTTACGATGGGACTACGTTCACGCTAGTAGCCAATAGCTTTGGTGTAGGAATTTGATCTGAGCATGCGTGGCACTTTGTCCGATCGGAATTCTCTACACATGATCGGAGTATGTCCGATCGGAGCATTTTGTCAGAAAATATTTCCGGAAAGTTGGAAAAGTTGGTCCGACGGATATTCCGACGGAAACAGTCCGATGCAGACCACACACAGTCGGAATATCCGACAAAACGCTCCGATCGGACACATTCCGATGGAATCTCCGACCGTGTGTACAAGGGCTTACAGAAATATATTGATAAAATAGAGCGACTCCAGAGATGGGTAACAAAAATGGTGAAAGGTTTGGGGGATACAACATATCAGGAACTTAATATGTACAGTCTGGAGGAAAGAAGGGAAAGGGGAGACATGACTGAAACCTTTAAATACATCAAGTGGGTGAATAAGGTTCAGGAGGGCAGTTTTTTCAATATGAAACCAAAATCAAGAACACGGGGAAATGACCTCTAAAGAGCTGGAGGAAAGTTCAAAACTAATCTTAGAAAGTATTATTTTACTGAAAGTGTAGGTGATGATTGGAATAAACCACCAGCAGAGGTAGTGAGACAGTCAACAGTAAATGTCTTCAAACATTCTTGGGACAAGCATAGATGTATAGTCAAACAATAAAATTAACAAAAAAAAATAAAAAAAAATAAAAATAAACAAACAAACAAAAATAAATAAATAAAATAAAACCTGCATACTCGATGGACGACTTAGTCTTGTTCTGCCATCATTTTTCTATGTTTCGTTGTCACTCAATACAGTCAAGGCGGAATAGGGTTGAGCTAAAGTCCAATTTTTATAGTATATTATGTTCTAAAGGTTTTTGTGGATGGCTCCCACTCCTCTTTAATGTCGTTACATATATATGTATACAATTTTGTCTTGAGAATAAATACATTTTTTGTTAGACTACAGAGAACCACAGGATACTCTCCTGCTTCATGCTAAAGTTTTCTGCGTGTAAATCCCATTCATTCCTATGGATAGAAACTATGGACTCGTTTAAAATTGGGCTGAATACTAGAGATTATGTCTGTGCACGCAGAAGACTTTGGGACTGGTTGTAAGAACTTCCAATTACAGTGTAGTTTCCAGCAGATCACACAGCATTGATCTGTCATGATTGTGTTCAGGCCAGTATAAGGACTTGGGGAGATTCATGTAAAGCAGGGGTCTCCAAACGTTCTAAACAAAGGGCCAGTTTCAGACTTTAGGGGGCCGGACTGTGGCTATTGGGAGTAGAAAAGGTCTCGACATCAGTGGGAAAAATAATGCCCCATCATTTGTTTCAGTAGGAGTAATTGTGCCCCATCTTTGGTATCATTGGAAGGAATTGT
The DNA here is from genome assembly GCF_037356315.1 of Lithobates pipiens. Taxonomy (NCBI): domain Eukaryota; kingdom Metazoa; phylum Chordata; class Amphibia; order Anura; family Ranidae; genus Lithobates; species Lithobates pipiens. The sequence goes on from NW_027507903.1 coordinate 21,705,873, forward strand.
GCCCCTTCGTTGGTGTCCTTGGGAGGAATTGTGCCCCATCCTTGGTGTCCTTGGGAGGAATTGTACCCCATCCTTGGTGTCCTTGGGAGGAATTGTGCCCCATCCTTGGTGTCCTTGGGAGGAATTTTGCCCCATCATTGGTATCATTGGGAGGAATTGTGCCCCATCGTTGGTGTCCTTGGGAGGAATTGTGCCCCATCGTTGGTGTCATTGGGAGCAATTGTGCCCCATCATTGGTGTCCTTGGGAGGAATTGTGCCCCTTCGTTGGTGTCATTGGGACCAATTGTGCCCCATCGTTGGTGCCCTTGGGAGAAATTGTGCCCCATCATTGGTGCCCTTGGGAGAAATTGTGCCCCATCATTGGTGTCATTGGGAGGAATTGTGCCCTATCATTGGTGTCATTGGGAGGAATCGGGCCCCATCGTTGGTGTCCTTGAGAGGAATTGTGCCCCATCGTTAGTGTCCTTGGGAGGAATTGTGTCCCATCGTTGGTGTCCTTGGGAGGAATTGTGTCCCATCATTGGTGTCATTGGGAGGAATTGTGCCCCATCGTTGGTGTCATTGGGAGGAATTGTGTCCCATCATTGGTGTCATTGGGAGGAATTGTGCCCCATCGTTGGTGTCATTGGGAGGAATTGTGCCCCATCGTTGGTGTCATTGGGAGGAATTGTGCCCCATCATTGGTGTCATTGGGAGGAATTGTGCCCCATCTTTGGTGTCATTGGGAGGAATTGTGCCCCATCGTTGGTGTCATTGGGAGGAATTGTGCCCCATCTTTGGTATCAGTGCATGAAATCGTGCCCAAGGGCCAGATAAAAGCAAGCAAAGGGCCACATCTGGCCCCTGGGCCACAATTTAGAGATCACTGATATAAAGGAAATCCTTTCTGAGCATGCTGCAATAAAGCTCTGCAGTATGTGCTTATGTGATTTTGCAATTGCAAGTCATTCTTTATTCATGGTGCGTCTTATTAAAACCTTTCCTGTCATGTAAATTTTTTTCTTATATAAGCCTGTTTGCCCCGTCTTCGTGGGCTCTGTGCTATGCAACGCCCCTGGGTATCCTGTCATTAAGATGGCACGGAGAGGTATAAGAAGTCAATCAGAAATTGAACCTGGATTCATCCGCATTAGTCTTAATTTGAAAATGGCCAAGACACGACCAGGATGCCGAGAATTAGAATCGTTCTCTTTCAGAACACATTATTGTCTCTCCATTTGACAAGCACTTTACAGGCACAAATCACCTGACCTGTCAGGTTTGTCTTTAGTATCCTTGTGTAAAGATGACAGAATTTTTTTTTCTCCTTTGTCAGCGGTCTAGATCAATAGGGACAATCTCTCCACCTCTTGGAGGATTCAGTTGCATTAGCTGCTGAGGTGGAAGCATCGCACGAACAATAGGATGCTGTCAACCCCGACAGCAGGCCATAGACGTATGATCGCTGAGCTGACAGCCTGGGCCTTGGAGGGTAAACTGCCTTGCTGGAACTAATTAAACAGATGAAATTATTACATGAATATGCAGATGTTGTTTACATTTTACCATATGGTATTATTACAGGTAATAACTCACAGGAGACAAGTAGATGGTAATGGGAGATGCTGCGTGTCACCTATCAGTTGCTAGGCAAACACCGGCATGGCAGCTTTCCTCCAACAGAGCCAGTTTACTTGCAGTATCTTTACTATAGTGGGTGATTGATTTTTACATCATCAGGTATTATCCCTCCATAGTGAGAGATGTTTATCATGCGTTCACAAAAGAAAGAAGACTGACTGGTGCATCATTGACGGACTGCTAGTTCACCGTGGGTGGAGCAGCAGAAGACTAAAGAGGGTCACACCTGCACAGTGATGAGTATAGCGCTGGCCAAGTCTAGATGAAAATATGCAGTCTTAAATCATTTACTCAAATAAAGGTTAAATTGATGTAGCTCAGACTTCCCTGAGGAAATCAAACTTTAACAAGATAGAAATAACATCAACATAAAGATCTATCCATTATTGAACTGGACAATAGATGCGCATTTTACCATACTGACTGCAATTTTACAACTAATAGTTGAAAAAATATACAATTTATTTATATGTATATATATATATATATATATATATATATATATATATATATATATATATATATATATATATATATATATATATATAAATATATATATATAATTATAATAATAGCTGTATGGTTGGAGGTGTCACGAAACTGCACCAAATCCCTAAAAGTAACTAGTTTTGACAAAGATAGGATGGGATTTTACAGGTGCCATTTAAGTCCACCAAGTTTTGATGGACTTAAATGACACCTTTAAAATCCCATCCTATCTTTGTCAAAACGATATAAAAATAATGCTTAATGTCACAATCCCCCTGTATTAGAGGTGGTCGTTAGTGTACCTAACTTTACAAAATAGTATTATGACGCGCAGCTCACACAACTTCCTAAATACTACGCCACTAAGGAAACACCCCTATGGGTTGCCCTAGAATATTTTGGACTGTGACTCTCTTTTTACGTCTAACCTTCTCTGGCTAACACCCTCGCAAAGAAACATCACCAACCCCATCACCAAACACAGCCTATCCATCTGGGGCAGACTTAAGCATCGCTTCAGTTTACAAACTCCTACTGTCATTTAGCCCAGTGTTTCTCAACTCCAGTCCTCAAGGTGCCCCAACAGGTCATATTTTCAGGATTTATCTTAGATGAAGTGGCTGTGGTAAATACGAAGGCAGTGAAACTGATCAAATCACTGAAAACATGACCTGTTGGGTCGTCTTGAGGAGTGGAGTTGAGAAACACTGATTTAGCCACAATCCCTTTTTCTATCCAGCTTGGTCTTTCCCATCCTCCTTTCTGGCCTGGACTCAAGCTGGTCTACTACAGGCCAACCATCTTTTCTCTAATCGCTCAATCAAACCCTTTCCAGTCTTGTGCGATACATATGGCCTACCATCACCATAAATTTTTTGTCATTTGCAAGTCTTCTTTTCTTCCCACACACCACCGGGTTTTTCTGCCCCCACTTCTCCACTTTTGAGCATGCCTGCAAAAAAGACCCACATGGATGTGGTCTTATTTCAGACCTCTATGCCCTACTTTTATCTCACCCAACGTCCTCTCTACCAGTCTACACAAGCAAATGGGAAAACCCCCTCAACCAAACCTTAGATCCAATCAAACCTTAGAACCAACTACAAAGTGCTCGCCAGATAGTATCTGGTCCAGGATCTCTAAATTCCTCCCCCAATACTCTCCACTTTTGTTTTAGAGGCTGTACTACACTAGGCACACATGTGCAAATATAGTGGGAATGTCCCATGGAGCAAACATTCTGCACCGAAGTGTTCAAGATCCTCTCAACCCTATTCGAGACACCATAGCAACCTTACCCTACCGTAGCTCTGTTGAACAACAAACCCTTGACTGTGACCCACCATCAATTCAAACTCCTTCTCTTCATTACCACTGCGACCAAGCAGACCATAGCAAAGGCTTGGAAATCCCTTACTTATGTATTTTGGCAATGAAACACAGAATCACTCAGGCAATGATCCATCATAGACAAAGCAATATTGATAAATGGCATTTAAGTTTAGACTAAAGAAGTCAGCTGGCCCACAGCCCTAAATTGAATGATAAATCACTAAAAATTGCTTCCTCTAATTGGGACTTTAAACGGGACGCTGCTTCAGTAAGGTCAGACAGCATGATATATCAAAAAATATTGCTTATTTATAGAGTAAAAAATCACAGTTGAGTGCAGGACATGGAAATACAGGATGCGAGAAGAGGGGCGCAGATACAATGGTAAACAAATTGCAATGCATAGAAACCAATACTCAAATGAAACAATTGTAACTAGAGAGATAACCCAACGTGTTTCAATTCTATCATAATAGTTCTCTTCTCCAGTGGAAAATGGTTACATCAAGATGATAATGCATCTTTAAAGTGGTTGTAAACCCATATGCCCCGTACACACGAGAGGACTTAATTCCGACAGACCTCCAAAGGAGTTCCGCCGGAGTTCCGACGGAGTTCTGGCGGACTTTTCGACCGAACGGACTTGGACACACACCATCACACCAAACTCCGACGGAGTCGAACGTGATGACGTACGACTGGATTCGAATAAGGAAGTTCATAGCCAGTAGCCAATAGCTGCCCTAGCGTCGGTTTTAGTCCGTCGGAGTAGCATACACACGAGCGGATTTTTCGAAGGGGACCGGGTCCGGCGGAGTTCCGTCGGGAAAATTTGAAGCATGCTTCATTTCTAAAGTCCGTCAGACTTTAGCGAAGCTAAAGTCCGTTGCAGCCCACACACGATCGGATAGTCTGACGGACTCAGTCCGTCGGACTTTGGATGTCGAAAAGTCCGCTCGTGTGTACGCGGCCTTACAAACTACTTTGACCTACAGGTAAGCCTAGATTAAGGCTTACCTGTAGGTCCAAGAAATATCTCCTAAACCTACACGGTTTAGGAGATATTTGCTGAAAGACAGGCACCGCTGTCTACGGCGCATGCGCTGTAGACAGAGGTGCGCAGACGCACTGAGCACGCCGCTATCAGCGGCGATATGCCGCGAGTGGCGGCTCCCGTGCGCATGTGTGGGAGTGACGTCATCGCGGCTTCACCGAATGACAGCGCCGGAGCAGCGAGACCCACCGAGAAGATGGATGCTCCGGACTACAGGGGACAGCGGTGACTTTTGCTGTCAGGTAAGTGACACATAATGGACTACTATGCGATGCATAGTAGTCCATTATGCTTTACCTTTGCAGGGAATCAAAGAGGAAGTAAACTCATCAGGGTTTACTTCCTCTTTAATTGAAAAAACATAAATCGAAAAATACATAATCATGACAGATATTTAACAAGCAATGATTGGATATTTCAATAGGTCTATATTCAGATATTGAACAAATACTGACCCTGCACATTGCATGAAGATTTGCCACAAGTTATTGCATCCAGATTAAAAACAATTTGAGTATCTGCTTTGGCCTCGAGGGCGACCATAAGAGCTCGGAGAGAAAGACACACTCATGATGGAAAGAACCAGGCTACTCGCAGGGCGCATCAATTCACAAAGGACACTCTGGGCAGCACCCCCAAAAAAAAACGGGTGCTAGGCTCAAGAGATGGCTTGAGATGCTAAAAATAAGATACAAAAAGGAAGTGTAAATATAGATAATGGTTTCATATCAGGGATATAAAAAAATTTGTTAAGACATCCCCCAGACATCCTAGACAACGTTTCCTCCTATGAAAAATTATGGAGACTTGCATAGCTCATTTCCTAACCCCTGACTTTGATGACTTACTCCAGCTACCTGAAACTACAGAATAGTCAGGTTTTTTACTGGTCATGGTCCTCTCTAGGGATACCTATTCCTTTTTACCTTCCCCCTCACTCCTGCCCCTTCCTTTTGCTACCCAACTTAGTTCCTTCTGTCTCCAACTATCCGCCCCTCCCTCCTTAATGTCAAACAACTTAATGGTAACTCAGCTGAGATAACTGATAGTCTTTATTCCCCTCTTCCCCGTTCCCCTTTTTTCTAAGACTACTTTTACAGCCTAGTTTCCACCTAAATCCAACAATGAGAGGCTTACCCTCAGTGTCAGATATGTTGCATAGCACTACTTGATTGGAACTAACCTCCTCATTTTTATCTTTGACTAAAGTTATGTTATGATGTAATGATTATTATTATTATTATTATTATTATTATTATTATTATTCAGGATTTATATAGCGCCAACAATTTACGCAGAACTTTACAATATAAAAGGAGACAATACAGTTACAATACAATAAAATACAAGAGGATTAAGAGGACCCTGCTCAGAAGAGCTTACAATCTAATAATGATGATGATAATGATATTATGTTATTCAAATCTTCCTGATTGGACACTTTTTTTATGTTATATGTATTGATATGTACATTGAGATATGCGCAATAAAAATATTTGAACAAGAAAAAATAATACTTAATCAGGGTACATTCCATCCTGTACTGTGACTCTGTGCAGGAGTACACCACAGTACAGTTCCAATCACACAATAAATGACATTTACTCATTGCTATGATACCTAGACATGTGTAATTTGTTTCATTTTGATTCATTTTTTTTTTTTGGGCAAACATTTCACAGAAACAAATGGCAATTAATTAATTTGTTTCACGTGAATGATGTCACATGATGCAATAGTAATTCAAGCCCATGGGGAAATTAACTACATTTTCAAATGTGTTTTACTTTTTGTATTGTGGTAATGAATGGATCTGAATTTAATTCTATTCGCTAATTCGGATGCACATGACGCCAGTTGATATTATCCAATGAGCTCATGCCATTTCTCTTGGTGGGTTTGACTAGCGCCTGAAAATATTGAACCCTTCTAATTTGAATCCGTCCCATTCAATAATATAGCAAATATAAAGCAATCTTCTGGAAAAACTGAAACATTTTTTTAAATCCACTGAGACCAAAGAATATGCCAATCTCATACTGAAAATTCCAAAAATGAATCGGTTCAACACAACGCATATGACAACACAACATTGTTAAATTAACGAAGGCATCCGAAACAAAATGGAAATTTTGCACATGTCAAATAATGCCTAACAAAGTTTCCCAAGCCCCCATGTCATGCAAATTTATTCATTATTCATCAAGTATTATGTGGCTCCTAAGGTACTGCAAAATACCTAGCGGGGCAATGTCAGATGTGAACTGCTTGAGATGGACCCTACATAGCACAAAACAAAGCAAACTGTTCAAAACATTTCAACAAGCAACAGGTGTGATGGGGGATAGGAAAAATGGTTGAAGGAGGGAGAAAGAGTTCACAGGCCCAAAGCTTTATTGAAGGTCAAAGACACATACAGGTGCCTTCTACGACTTACTATTCCTTCTTAAAGTCCACAAAGTTATAGCTTTTGAGCAGACTTTGGACCAGTCTGCTGCAGTCCTCATTGGACATCCTCTTCTTCTGGCAGATGAGATGCTTTCTTGCACACCACAAAGCACTCTTAAAGCAGTATATCAGCCACGAGGGGTCATCAATACCCTCTTGTGCAAATAAACCATATAATAGTTAATGCAACAACCCAAAATGGGTGATGGCTGCTTGCTGTACAAAGTTGATTTGATTTCATCTTCCAGAGTCCTCAACAGGTCCTGTGAAAAGGGGCACTGCCAGGAGATGTGCAATATAGCTTTTTCATGGATTTCAGAATCCAATAGTGGTTCATTTTAAATCCTAACATCATATCCATTTTTCATATTTCACACTTTTTTCCAAGGTTTATGTCATCCTTCAGGACTTAGATGCTGTCTCAGATATGACGCATTAATGCAAATCTCGATGCCTGTGCACATCTTGGTTACAGACATAAATGTCTTCATGGACCTTGCTTTGTACACTGGTCCAAATTATTTGATGTAGGGGGGATTAGGGTGTGGGTTTGTTTTTGAGAGGTTGGGCTTGGCCCCTTAGTTCCAGTGAAGGGAACTCTTAAGGCATCAGCATGCCAAGGCATTTTGGACACTTTTCATGCTCCCAATGTGGGAAAAGTTTGGGGATGACCCCTCTCTGTTCCAACATGACTGCGCACCAGTGCACAAAGCAAGGTCCATAAAGACATGGATGAGCGAGTTTGGGGTGGAGGAACTTGACTGGCCTGCACAGAGTCCTGACGTCAAACCAATAGAACATCTTTGGGATAAATTAGAGCAGAGACTGCGAGCCAGACCTTCTCTTCCAACATCAGTGCCTGACCTCGCAAATGCGCTTCTGCAAGAATGGTCAAACATTCCCATAGACACACTCCTAAACCTTGTGGACAGCCTTCACAGAAGAGTTGAAGTTGTTATAGCTGCAAAGGGTGGGCCAACTCAATATGCAACTCTACGGACTGGGATGCCATTAAAGTTTATGTGTGTGTAAAGGCAGGTGTCCCAATACTCTTGACAATATAGTTTTTGTCTGACATAAAGAAGCTTCTGCTGATGCTTCTCTCCTTATGACTTGGTACAAAGTTACCTTAGTAAAGCTAAAGTTGGAGATAACATTCATAGAACATTTGTAAAAATTTGTACAAAAATTCTCAGCCCATTTAATGGCTTTACCAATGAAGTTCCAAAGTACTTCAAAATTTTCTTCGCTTTTAACATTCAATTCTGCAGTAAATAGACTTTCCCAAATTATGCGCAAGGCAACAGGCCCCTTTATTAAGGTGATTACTGAAAAAATGTGTTATGCTATTAAATTTGCCACCCTGGTTATTATATTCTGAACCTTATTTTATCATATGGATAACATATTTGACCGTGTTTCAAGGAGATTCACATGACTAAGGGTATGGTTACCATCATCCCAATTTACACCACGTACAGAGGCGTCCCAAACCTTCGAAGTAAAGGGACAGTTGACTATCCTTCAGACTTTAGAGGGGCCGGACTCTGGCCACTGCCAGTAGAAAAGGTTCTGGTGTCAGTGAGACCAAACAATGCCCTGTCTTTATTATTAGTGGAAAGAATTGTGTCCATTGTTGGTGTCATTAGGAGTAATTGTGCCCCTTCATTGGTGTCATTCGGCACTACTGTTGGTGTCACTGGGAGAAATTGTCACCCATCGTTGGCATCATTGGGAGGAAAGGTGCCCCATCATTGGTTTCACTGGGAAAAAGTTGGCCCATCGTTGGCATCATTGGGAGGAATAGTGCCCCATCATTAGTTTCACTGGGAGGAATTGTGCCCCATTGTTGAGGTCATTGGGGGGAATTGTGCCCCATTGTTGGTTTCACTGGGAGGAATTGTGCCTCTTCATTGGTGTTATTGGGCCCCATTTCTGGTGTCACTGGAAGAAATCGTGCCCTATCGTTGGCTTCATTGGAAGAAATGGTGGCCCATCGTTAGTTTCACTGGGAGAAATTTGCCCCTGTCCTTGATGTCATTAGGAGGAATAGTGCCCCGTCATTAGTTTCACTGGGAGGAATTGTGCTACTTTATTGGCGTCATTGGGCCCCATTGTTGGTGTCACTGGGAGAAATTGTGCCCCAATCATTGATTTTTTTGGGAGGAATAGGGGGAATTGTGCCCCATTGTTGGTATCCCCAAGGGCCAGATAAAAGGGCCCCAGTTTCAAGACCACTGAACTAGTACACTGAATTCCTCTATTGAGTTGGATTGTAACAGGCAACCCAAATTTCAACAACTATAACATTGAAGAAAAAAAAACATTTTTTATTTTAATCAATATTGTATAAAAAAAAGTCCCCACCAAGGGTGGGTATCATAAAATACCTTTTTTTTTATCTCAAGTCATTCAAAAATTGATACAGCATAAAAGTGTACAACAAATGGCAAAATTTGCATAAAACCACAACTTACATCATATGTTAATTTGCCCTGAGCGTTCACCCACAGACATCATATGTTGTCTGTGAGTGAATGCTCAGACCAAATTAACATATGATGTAAGTTGTGTTTCATGCAAATCTTTGATCGACATTGTTTTTTTGAAATGGGATGTTTATTAAGCAATGGTTATTTATGTTCACAGTGGTATATAATCCCTGGAGAAGAAAAAAAGTTGAACTTTCGAAACGCTTTGATTTTTTCCATTATTATTTTTCTGATATTTTTCTGATTATTTCCAGCTCTTATATCCATCTTACAACTGAAAGATGGAATATAACAGCAAGTAGCTGGAAAATATCACTTTGTGCAATTTTTTGCACACGTTTATGCTGTATCAATACAGAATGTTCTCCATTTTTGTATGACTTGTGATGAAAACAGTCATTTTATGATACCTATTACCTACATCTGGTGGGGACTTTTTTTTATACAATATTGATTAAAATAAAAGATGACTTTTAAAGGATTTTCTTCAATGTTATAGTTGTTTTGATATTTGGGTTGCCCATTACAATACCACTCAATAGAGGAGTTCAATGTATTAAACATATTTGATTGAACCAATCAAATATAAAGCCTCTCGAATGTAAATATCAAAATATTATCTCTGGATTGAGTGGATACAGTTCACGTTGTATGCTATCTAGGCTTTCGGCTCATTGTGTTAACCAATTTTTTTCTCTTAGAATTGAAATTGACTATCCCGTCTTATACAATCACAGGCCCTTGACAGACTGTCATGTTTCAATAGACATGAAACCCCAAGCTAATAAACTTTGGGAATAGAAGCCTGTAGAACACATATATGTTGTTCAGTCAATATGATGAAAAGCCATGTTAACCAAAACCTATCCTACCAGACTAGGCCTGGGGGAATTTGATGCGATGTCAAAACCTTTTGTCCAGAGAAGTCAATCTCCAGTTTTGCTTTTCCTTTCCGGAATGCCGAAAAGCACCTTTTTTATTTTTTTTTCTCTTATTTATATTTATACGCCCTTCATCCTGGCCTAGCTGATCCTTTCTGTGCGAGCTGCACTTTTATTTCACGGAACCAAAACATTTTTTATCAAGCATTGGTCTCTGAAGCATGTAAGTGGCTAGGTTTTCTAAGAGCAAAGTCGTAGGCCTCTCCACAAGCCGGGAGATTGAAATCAGCTCTGTGTCAGGGGCTGTCATATCTTAGGGAAGACATAAAACACATGGAAACATCAATAAGCAACAAGCCAGTGACAGCTCTGAAACATTTCAGCTGACAAGAAGAGAAAGGGAGTAAGGTTAGGACTCATGGGGAATGCTTAAAATGACTAACAGCCAGACGAAGTGTTGGCAGGAGTTAGGGAGGTGCAGAAAAAACAAGATAAAGAATACCAGGTTATCACCTATTCTAAACTAATTCTACCCTGCGTGCCCACAAAATTCAGACGGACATTGAAAGACTTCCATATATATATATATATATATATATATATATATATATATATATATATATATATATATATATATATATATGTATATATATATATATATATATTTCTTTTTTTTTCTTATTCTTTTTTTTTGTTAGAAGAGAATAGCAGGGTACACACAGATTGCCCTGATTACTCATGTGCCGCAGATTAAAAAATATGTTAAAAGGGAATTGAGGGAGTCAAAGAATTCTGCTCCCAGCTACTACCTACAGAAATCAAAAAGGATTAACAAGGTTTTTTTTTTTTTTTTTTTCATTTAATTTCCTGTACACCGCCTGCTTGTGTTAAGAGATCAGAGATATTTCTATTTATTGAATTTTTAATATGATCATTATTAAAAGGCAGCTTACATGTTTAGACTTCTTTTCTTTTATTCTTTTTTTCTTTTCTCCTACAGTGGTTATAGAAATCAAAGTTACCTGCAAAGCCCATGTTTGTTTAACTTTCATCCAGTTTAAGGAGAACTCCAGGCTACACGAGTTTTCCATGTATTATTAGAACCAAATTAAAAACCAAGGGAGCTCCATTCCTTGAAACCCTGGCATTCTCAAGATCAAAACAAACCAAGCAACAGCTTTGTAAGGCTCTAGATTCACTCTATCACCACGTAGATATGAAGTCCACCGCCATGGTTGATTAAGGCGTCTCCGTTTCGCAGACTCCACTTGCTCAGTAGGGGATCGCTCTGCTGATCTCCGCTGACCAGGCGGAGGACAGGTCCGTCTCCACTCACTGTGCAGAGCGGAGACAAACACAGTCCAGCTTTCCTCTATGGGAAAATCGGGTGAAAATGGACCGCTAGTTTGTTTTCATCCGATCCTATCCAATCTAATCCACCAGATGGATGAAAAATAGGACCACTATGCCTCTGGATTTTGCTGACAGGATCGGATAGTGGCAGACATGTCACAACTGACATCCACCGCTCCATAGAGGAGAGTGCAAGGTCCGATCAGGTTCGCCTGAAAAACTGACAGGCGGACCTGATCGGATAGCCTGTTTAAAAGGGGCCTTAGATATCAAACATCCCTTGAAAGGGCTGCCTCATAGTGACCACTGGGGTAGTGGTAAGACAACCATGAAAACATAACAATGAAAAGGCACTCCCAAAATGACGTGTGGGTGCCATTTGTACGATGTGATAAATCCTCAAAGGGCTGAATGGCAATAATATTAAAAGCCCAGAAGCACAAAGGACAGTGTATCAATTAAAACAGTCTTGGTTTATTCAACACATGGTTAAAAAACAAACTTAGATGAATGGTGGTTACCAGTAGATGACCAGTCCCATACCATAGGTATGCAGAATATTCTGGGAAACCAGGTTAGCGATGAGGTCTATAGGATCTGTGTAGGAACATACTCACTGGCTACAGCAAGGAGGTAGGTGGATCCACATCTTGACAAAGGGCATACGCTGAAACATGTTATCCTGGCAATTGAAGAGATTCCCTGGTGTCTCCCAGCCTGGATGTCCACCACCACATACTTCCTGGTTCTGGCTACGTCACTTCCAGTGACGTCTATTTCCGGTGACATGGATTCACCCACCTCCTTGCTGCTGTTGGCAAGTGTGTTCCATGATGGGTAACCTCATCATTAACCCGGTTCCCCACCATACCCTGCATGCCTGTGGTATGGGGCTGGTCATCTACTGGTAACCTCTGTTCATCTCAGTTTATTTTTTAACCATGTGTGGAATAAACCAAAACTGTTTTAATGGATACACTGTCCTCTGTGCTTCAGGGCTTTTGAGGATTTATCACATCGTACATATGATACCCACATGTAATTTTAGGTGCGCCTTTTTAGTGTTATATTTTCATCATTCTCTTTCATCATTTGTAACCATAATTTTTAGGGCTCTCCCAGAGGTTGCTAGGGGATTCCTTAAACTATGGCTGGTATATCTTCCATTTGATGGTGTCTGCATATTTCCTGAGCCAATGCCACTTGGCAGAGGGAGCTGCATTACACCAATAATCTTTTTAGCTGTCTGTAAGGATAGCATTCTGACCACTACTAATAAAGAGGACATTTTAACCACTGCCCCCCAGTGAAATTTAGTAATTGTTCCCTGAAACCCAAAATAATTTGATAGATTCCTCTGGAGTAAAAAGGTTGGGACAGGCTGAACCAGATCATGGGTCTACATACTTTATAAGCAAAGGGCCAGTTTACTGTCCTTCAGATATTAAAGGGCCAGACTGTGGCTATTTGTGAATAGAATATGCCTCAGAGTCAATGTACATAATGCCAGGCCATAATTTTCTTTCATTCAACCATGGGATTAGTCTGATATCATCTGCCCTCAGTAAAGCCATACTGCTTTGGGTCCAGCAAGTTGTGTATTTTTAAGTGATCAATGATCCTTCTTTTAAGGAATGATTCCATTAACTTAACTATAACTCAGGGAAAAATCAGGGACAGTGTGAACTGAATGTGAAAACTGACAAATTTATTAAAATAACATTTTCAAAGAGATTACAGGATTCATGTGGTTCCTAAGCCCTTGTACACACGGTCGGAGATTCCTACGGAATGTGTCCTATTGGACTGTTTTGTCGGATAATGCGACTGTGTGTGGTCTGCATCGGACTGTTTCTGTCGGAGTATCCGACAGACCAAGTTTTCCAACTTGTCCATAAAATTTTCAGACAAAATACTCCGATCGGACATACTTCGATCATGTGTAGCCTACTCCGACGGACAAAGTGCCATGCATGCTCAGATCAAATTCCTAGACCAAAGCTATTGGCTACTAGCCTGAGCGTAGTCCCATCATAACGAAATAACGTCATCACATTATGTACAATCGGATTTTCCGACAACTTTGTCCGACCGTGTGTATGCAACAGTTTCGGACAAAATCTGTCGGACAAAATCCAACGGATTTGGTTGTCAGAATGTCCGACCGTGTGTACAAGGGCTTAGTTAGAAACATCCGACTTGCAAACAACTCCTACTTACAAACGGAGGGAGATAACAGGAAGTGAGAGGAAATCTACCCCTAGGAAGGGAAGTTTACTCCTTTAAAAGTTATTATGGTAAAAAAGGTACCTCCACGGATGCCCCAATCCTTGTTTCCACAACAACCCAAAATTTTAAAAATCCAATTGTCATTGGGACAGAAAATGAGGTGAAATCTTCTGAACAGGGGCAAGACAGCAAAACAAACATTACAGGGGTGTAAAAAAAATATTTTTAACATTTTTGGCTAGCATAAGGAAGGGTTACTTCCTTATGCTAGCCAAAAATATTAAAAATTTTTTTTGGGCTGGAGCTACGCTTAAAGCAATTACCTGTTCCGACTTACAAACAGATTCAACTTAACAACAAACCTACAGACCCAATCTTGTTTGTAACCCAGGGATGACCTGTATCCATAAGGATATGTACAAAGTTGCTTAAGCATAAAAGATAAGGAATTTGGCATGCCTGCATCGTCTTCGCTACATTTTAGTAACTGCACAGTCACCAAGCTTGATGTCAATACATCCTTTGTATGCTGGACCTGTACTGGTGGTGAAGTCAAGAGGAAAACTTAGTTTCGTATTACTCTTACAAAGGGGCCACTTGAAATGACGAGCACCTCTTTTCATCTTATAGTAGGAACGGCCTTGCTTTTTATGTGAGCAAGTGCCAACAGCAAAGGTGTGCAACAAAAGACAATCCATTGTTCTTAATATGAAGCCATTGAACTGTTAAAAGTGGAAATGTAATACTATGTTTTTTTTTTTTTTTTTTTTTTTATTGCAGAGTCTCTCAGTAACCAGCAACAACAAATTGTCAATCAGTCTTATTTGTTTAATTACTCCAAAAATCTACAATAAATATCTGACAGATTGCTATGCAGAAAGTAATTTTCATGTATGGGCCTTAACACAAAGCTTAAATCGTAAAGCTTATTTCACCCTTTGCAGTCAAATTTGAGAAAACTTTGGTAGATGTTTTTTATGCGTTCCCATTCGCACAGCATACTTATTTTATTTTATATTTTTTACCTTTTAGCCCTTGTACACACGGTCGGACATTCCGACGGAAAATGTCCGATTGGACCGTGTTGTCGGATAATCCGACCATGTGTGGGCTTCATCTGACTTTTTCTGTCGGAATGTCCGACCAACAAAGTTTGAGAGCTGGATATAAAAATTTTCCGACAACATGATCCGATCGGATTTTGTCCGATCGTTTGTAGAGAATTCTGAATCAGACAAAGTGCCAAGCATGCTCAGATCAAATTCCTAGACCAAAGCTATTGGCTACTAGCCTGAGCGTAGTCCCGTCGTAACTAAATAACATCATCACGTTCTGAACGATTGGATTTTCCGACAACTTTGTCCGACCGTGTGTATGCAACACCAGTTTCGGCCAAAATCCGTCGGACAAAATCCCACGGATTTTGTTGTCGGAATGTCCGACCGTGTGTACAAGGGCTTATACATCATATAGTACACATGCAATGTATCTTCTTTTTTTTCCAGGTCTGCCTTATATTGCTATCGTCTTTACAATTTTGAGGAATAGAGTTTAGAAAATAACTAAAAATCCACGGATTTCGTTGTCGGAATGTCTGGCCGTGTGTAAAAGAGCTTAGATCAGGGATCTCTAAACTATGGCCTCCAGTTGTTTGTGGTACTACACATCATATGAGACATTGTATAACTCTGACATTCACAGACAATGAGTAGGCATGATGGGAATTATGAGTGCGTGATACGTCACTTCTGCCATTATACTGGAGCGCAGGTGGAACGCAACCTGACGTACCTGCCCCGTTTTTATGTGCTTTTTATTGGAATGAAAACCTACACTTTTTTATGAATAAACTGGCTACAAGTTGCACTATGAGGAGTTCTCTTTTCTTCCCTTGGTTTACGATCCCCATCTTTGTTTGGCTATACCATCAGAGAGGGCCACTTGCATCGGTGGATACATCTTTATACACATCTCTGCCTATTTGACATCTGTTATGGGTGTCTGATCGGTCTTTTGAGTAGGATGTTTCCCTAAACCGGTGGAAGACGGCACCTTTTTCTCTTCACTGAATTTGTATACATCACTGTGCACATGATTGAAGAGCCATTGGTGGTGGTTTATGGACTTTATTTTTGCAAATTTCACTATTGATTATCGATACTTGTATATGTATATGAGCGCGGTATGAAATTAATTAGCTATTAATTTCCACCAGACCATAGATTCCAGTGTGGCTGGATGTTTTTTTGAAGCACCCGATTAGAGCCAGAGGCTCTAATAGGCTTAAAAAAAAAGGGTGGGCTCAGGGCGCAGAGCATTGCACTCTGAGCCCACCCAGTTGTGAATGAATTTTAGCTATTTTCACACTAAAATTCCTCTCCGCCAATCAGGAGGCAGATCGTGAGACCTGTTTCCCAATTGGCCAAAGCGTTGCGCGTTTCTATTGGATGCCTAGTGCTTAGGTAGAAGAGAGAGGAGACACAGGTTCCAAAAAAAAAAAAAAAAACAGTGACACATAATAGTGCTTCAAGGTGCTCCAAAGTATTGATCCTCCAAGAGAGACAGACCACATGGATTTCACACCACGCTCACCAGATAGTTTTGACCCCTTGTGTAGCAAGTGAGTCAAAATGGCATGTATTATACACAGAACCAGGATAATGCAGCTCCAATTCTCCAATGCATTTTCTTCCAGCTCCTTTTTATGAGTAAACAATTACTCCTTATTAAAGATCGGGACTTGTTCTCCATGTTAAATATATAAGAGGACAAAGAGGACCCATATAGTGACGAATGGGGGGGTAATAGCATAAAAAAAAATAAAGAATAAAAAAAAAAAAATCACAGCTGGTCTCATTAAAATTGTTTTTAATTAGCAAAGTTCTATACTTATAATTAATTTTAAAAAAAGTGGTGCAGAAGAGGTTAAAGTTTCTGACTTAAAATAGTATATGCTCAGTACTGCGCACAGAGGACATCTCCAGAACTACAACGGAGTTGCGAGTGTCCAGCCAGTAAGCGTAATTTATTTTCGGTGTACAATTTGTTCTCTCTTGTACTGAGTTGTTGTGCCATAAGCTGGCTCCTTCGCAGCCCGAAGCATATCTGCTCTTAAAATGCCTTATTAAAATACCATCTGTATCATAGAATATTCAACTAGTATTGCCTTATCTTGATTTGCGATGACATTTCCAACACCCTGCCATCCTACTACACATATGGATAAGACCTGCTAACTTGTTAAAGTGATGTTTGATGGTTAATTGTGCTTGTTGGGTTGTACTGTGCATAAAAAAAAGAGGTAATTGAGCCTAATATCTTGATAGAAACTGATGTGAGTGTTCACTTTTAATTAATATGACAAAAATGGAAGTACGTGTTATACTATGGCTTCAAATATGGGTGTGACTTATATAATATACAACAGCTCGATGCTAATTTTGGCAGTTTTCTTTGTATGCCAACCGAATCCATACCACACGGGCTCTCCAGGTAGTATAAAGTAACTCAAGTATAATTAAAACGGGGTGAATACTGAATCACAGGGAACCAAGGATATGTGTGTGAGCCACTCAGGCTGTAGGGGAATTGGGAATTAAGTCCTGTGCCCACCACTGTGGGTGTTGGCCAGGAAGGGAGCTCCTCTATGCTTCAGGAAATGGTAGAGAGCAGTGGCAGCTGGTGCTCAATATTTGGGGAGGGGGGCTGTAAACCAATGAGAGACAGATGATCATACCCCCCTGCAGGCGAAGTCTGGTAAGATGGCAATCCCCCCGGAACAGCCATCAACCCCCCCCCCCCGGCAAGGCAGAGGTAGATGACAGGGATCTTGCTCCTCAAATTGGAGCTATTGCTTCTCCTTCCAACTGAACAGGAAGTGCGACCCGAGAGACCCAATTGGCTGGGAGTCCTAAGACTCCCTTGAAAATCTGATTGGCTGCAAGGAGAATCAGGAAGACAATAGCGAATATTAACTTGCTAATGTCACACAACTGAGTGGCCTAGGGCATCTGTACCCTGAGCCCACCCTTTTATTGAAGCCAATTAGAGCCTCAGGCTCATCATGGTCATGTGCTTAAAAAAAAAAAAAAACCCTTGTTGAAATTCATGTGTCCTGCATGTAGATTAGGTTCGGGCACATGGATTAGGGAGGCGATGCCCTGCACCCCATATGGATGGGCTGCCACTGGTAGAGAGTGACTAGGTATCCTGAAAGCCGTACATCGAGTCAAGACCTGTTGTATGATAGTGAATGGCAATTTCAGCATGGACCCCCACCAGGCCATACCCCCAACATGTTTCACTCTGCCCACAAGAGTGTAAGTGGGAGCCACGTTGGGGGTGTGGTCTAGCAGAAGTCCAGGCTGAGACTACCACTCACTATCGTACATCGGGTTTTGACTTGACTAGGTGTCCCAGGACACCTGGTCACTTTCTACCCTTGAATCATAGGGGTAAAGGCTGTGAATAAAAACAACAGTAAACCATGTCCCCAAGGCCTTAATATGGTCACCTTGGCCATATATCCAAGTTTCTGTGATGGGAATGAGAGACACCTATTAGCAAAAATATGTGGGTAGAGGACACACTCCCTTAAAGGAGAATTGTACAAAAAAAGATTGGTTAAACCTACAAGTGCGTTTCAACAGGTTTTTATTGAAAAAAAGTTTACAAACTAGAAGTATATAGCCCATCGGGTGAACAGTTGTGCATGTAATATATATTAAGAAACATGGCAAGGTAATTAAAGAGAGATAAAAGGGGCATAGAGGGAGGATAAGATGGGGAGGGAGAGGAGGACTGGAAGGTGGGATGCTGGTATGAATAGTAATAACAATATTATTAATAATAATAATAATAATAATAATAACAACAGGTAACAAGCCATGGTACATAATAGCAACAGAATTTGAAGATTTTTAGTAGAACATGAAAGTAATAGACTACAGGGTTATTCATAGGATAGATGTGGCTTCAGGGTCTTATGTGTAGATCTGTGTTTGATGTTCGATTTTCAATGAGCAATTAAGGTTTTGGAGCCAAGGAGACCAGTGACGATAACATTTATTTAGGAGGAGATGATGCATTTTGGCAAATATGTATTCATAATGAGCATGGTCGTTTAGGATGTGAGTAACTGTAAGAGGGCCAGGGGGTAATGGTTGCTTCCAGGCACGGCCAACTGAGAGCCTGGCTGCTATGAAAATGTGAGTACGTAAGACATGAAACTCTCAAGGCCAGGAATCCATGCCAATACCTAGTAAAGCCAGTTTTGGATCTGGAGGAATTTGCATACCAATTATACTAGAAGCAAACTTCAAGACTTTAGTCCAGAAGTCGTGGATTGCCGGATGCTGAGATGATGAGCCAGGCAGGCCACACTGTCTCCAGCAGAGGGGCGAGTGGTCTGGGAAAATAGAATCAAGTTTGTCAGGGATAGAATACCAGTGGAAGTTTTTGCAAGAATTGCACAGAGAGTACTTCAAGGGTAAAGAGGTTGCTGACTGCCATTGTGTTAGAGAGGTTGAGAACTATAGAGAGTGTTCCCAAGAAGACAGTAGTAGTGAAAAGATAGTAGTGGTTTTTCCATAAAAGATGGTATGGATAAAATAATCTACATAGGAGAGATTCCTTTTTGTGATGATTAGAAAAGATCCAGCATATCATCCATAACTGCGGAGTCATAAAACTGTATGCGTTGTAAGGCATGACAAACCTGTAGTTATTTGTGTAACGTGGTACGTGGTATAGAGTCGGTAGATGTTAGATCCTGGAAGGAGCATAGTTGGGTTGGAGGGTACAGATGAGAACTCGAATGGATATCCTCAGAGACTCAAGATTGTAGATATACAGTATGTCACGAATGAGAGGTTCCAATACTTTCAGTGGTAGCTTTTGCAGGGTTGTAGGTTAGAGTCGCTGAGAAGGTTCCACAACAAGTGCTTTTTTACCACTACTAGTCCTTTATGTTGGCTTTTGGAATTTACAAATGCAGCAATTTAGAAATTGATTGAATGGTTTAGCACAGTGAAACACTTTGTGATAGATAAGTAGTGCATTTTAAAGACAACTATATAGATCGCACCAAAATGAGGGACACATGAGGTGGAAAGAGGGACAGAGGAACTTTGTTCCAAATAAGGGGCAGTCTCTCAAAATCAGGGACAGTTGGGAGCTATGACCTTGGAGTGGCCTCACGCAGGGAGTCAGCCCCAAGGGACCATAATCCTACAAATGAGAGCTAGAGAAAGACCAGAGAGGAAAACAAGAAATAAATAAGAAGGTATAGCAAGAGAAGAAAAGGGGGAGGGGGAATGGGAAGAGAGAAGGGCGTTTTGGACTCGGGAGCTTCGACGGTAATGATTATATGTGGCTTGAACAGGCCACTTGGATCGTGGGACACTCTTAGAAATCGAAGGTTTCCATATCTTAAAGAATTTGGAATGTGAATCTTTCAAGACACTGGACATTTGCTCATTGAGCATCAAGACATGTCATGCGTGTCCTTACCCCCTGGAAGGTAATGCATGGGGTCTTCCAGACCTGGACTATGGTCCATGTGGCTGAAATAAAGATGTAGGCAGCCAGCTTCTACTGGTGTGCATATAAACTGGGCATGGGAGAGTGCAGTGGGGCCAACTCAAAAATCTTTATGGACCGTCAGCTGTAACAGGGTCTGGAGCAGGCCAAAAACGCTTGATCAGAGCCTCACCAGTCTAGGGCAAGATCACCAGATGTGCAGGATGTCCCCCCATGGGCCACAAATATGGAAGCATCTGTCACTACACCTAGGATAGGTATGAGCAAGACAAACTTTTTTAATATGCAGCCACTACATCACTATCACACCTCAAAATTGACATTTGCAGATGTACATTTAAAATATACCAACCTGTAACCTAAAGGGAAACTATGTTTGCCTTGACTCAGTATTTGTTTTTATTTTATTTTATTTTATTTTATTTTATTTTATTTTAACACATACATTTTTAAACTGCTGTTTTATATCTGTTTATGTAAAATATATATACAATCTTTGTGTCACAAATAATATTTAAAGCTGAATTCCAGGAATTTAGTACCTTTGTAAAAAAAAAAAGGCTCACTATGAGTTAATTCCAAGGAGCTGCATGACACCTCCTGGGCTTATCTCTATTTTTTTTATATCTGACAGCTTTATAGTACATCTGGGAAGATGGCCATATTCGTTGTAGTTCCGGGAGAGCGATTATGATCCTTCTGAGCTCTGCATCTTGAACAGGAGAGTCGCTGCAGCTGCTATGCCCGCCCTCCCCCTCCTCTTGCCCATTCACAGAAGCCTTTGTATTATGTGAACATATTCACAAAATACAGTCTTTTCTGAATGGGCAGCAGAGGGGAGGGGCAGGCATAGCTGCTCTCTGTGCCTTTCTCCTCTGTCACAGCCTTGAATGTTTTCAGTGTAATTCCCGGCAGAGCAATAAATTTGTCAGATATAAATAATAGAGATACGCCCAGGGGATGACATGCAGCTCCTTGGACTTAATTAATAGCTTGCCTTCACTTTTTAAAAAGTGGCTGAATTCCCTGAATTTAGCTTTAATACATGTCCAAGGATTCATTGAGCGCTATAGTTTATCTAAAGAGACAGAAGAGGAGATGCTGCTAGTTTTGAGGCTTTGGTTTGCTTCAGATTTGGAATCAAACCTTCTGGTAAGACATTAGTCACCAATTTAGCTGTTTAAGACATTTTGTGTTACCAGACTGCAAGGCCTTGCCATTGTGAACAACATTAGCACATTTTTTTTATTTTTGGTCACTCTCATGGTTTATATATATTTTTTAGTCACTGCATTTTATATATGTGTCTTATTCCTTTTTACTCACAGATTGTAGGGTGTGGGTTTTTGGGCCTAACCTGAAGTCAGGGGGTGGGGGGGTGTGGCCAGTCGGTACCTTCTTCCCCTGCTTTGGGAAGCTTTTCTTCGGTAGAGCACCTCATCCAATACTTGCTGGTTGGCTTCAGTTGACCATGATGAGTGGTGTCCACCAGACCTTTTGGCTAGGTGGACCTGAGTGTGCCTTGCCCCTGTCAGGAGCCTTGCACCCGGGGGCCAAGGATAGGTCCTTCCTCTTCAGGAGGGGACCATATTACACAATTTAGTACATGCACTTTTTTGGTTTGCTTTGGTGTTTCATTTTTGTTCAAGAAAAAAAAAAAAAAAAAAACACCTATTTACGTAACTCAATTTATTTCTGATAGATACAAGCTTCTCAATGAAACAATCATTATAGTGAACAATCTTAATGTCATATGCATGGTCAGTATGGGTTTCCCATTGCAATAAAATGTAAGACTTAGGCTGCGTACACACGGGCCGACTGTCCGCCCAACTAGGTTCGTCAAACAGTTTGACAAACAGTCCGTTCAAAATTAGCATGAACGGACTTGACCACACACGACGAACGAACAGTCCGCTGAAAACTTGCGCGATGACGTGAACGGCACGTACGACGGGACGAGAAATTCGAAGTCCAATACACTGCAATGCAACCTTCGCCGTGTAAATTCTTTCTGAGCATGCGCGAGACTTAGTTTATCGAACAAGCCTACACACGAGCGGACTGTCCGCTCAAACCAAGTTTCAGCGGACAGTCTTACGGAAATTACGAAAAACTTTGTTCGTCAGACTGTCCGCTGAAACTGTCCGCTGAAGCCCACACAAGAGCGGACTGTCCGCTGAAACACTGTTCAGCGGACAAAGTTGGGCGAACAGTCCGCCCGTGTGTACGCGGCCTGAGAGTTTTCTTTGTCACCCCTGCACCACGACCCCACCCCCACCAAGTGCAAGCAGCCTATTCTTATACTTACCCAAGAGCCATCTTACTCAGTGCCAGGACAAGGTCATCCAGCTTCCATAGCAAAGATGCCAACACACGTCCCCCCTCCCCCATTCGACATGTGCAAGCTTAGGGGATCCTACGCCCAGCAGTCACTCACTTGTCAAAATCACTACCGCTGTCCCTACTCCTGTCAGCCTTGTAACAAAAGTAGGAGACCCTCATCACTACAGTAAACCATTGTGCCCAGGACAGCTTCCCCCCTCGATCCTCCTGCTCACATGGAACTGTTCGGTTCCTTTTCATTCTACACATACACCCAGCAGCCCATTCATTCCCCTGGATAGATTTTTACTGCTGAAGGCAGCCATAAGTTCTTCTAGTCATAGAAATCAAAGGGACAGAGGCGCACATGCAAAGAACTAAGACAAGATGGCTGGGTCCATGCTGGTGATAAGATGACTAAAAGTAAGAATAAGACCCAGCTGCCTGCACCCAGGAAAGTGAGGGGAGGGGCAGAAGTGCCAATGGTAGTTCTGACTGAGATAGCTTTTTGAAGAACACCCCATCCACGTTCTTCAGCAATAAAAATCCTAAAAATACATTTCCTAGACTCAGCATCACTAAATGGTGGGCCGTGGTCTGGATCCGGACCAAGTTGCTGTCCCATCTGGACCGCCGTGGTCCCCCCATTTAGGAGCTGGCTTTTGCCCCAAGCTTCGACCACTGTAATGTTAAGGGTGCAGAGTGACATGAAAGTGGGCCGAGTACACTGCTGTGAAGGGGAAACGGTGATGTTAACCACTTCAGCCCCGGAAGATTTGGCTGCTCAATGACCAGGCCATTTTTTGCAATTCGGCTCTGTGTCAATTTAACTAACAATTGTACGGTTGTGCGACGCTGCACCCAAACAAAATGGATGTCCTTTTTTTCCCACAAGTAGATTGGTAGTATTTTATCATCTCTGCGGTTTTTATTTTTTGCGCTATAAACAAAAAAAAGCGCCAATTTTGAAAAAAACATTATGTTGTACTTTTTGCTATAATAAAATCCCCATTTTTTTTTAAAAAATCGAATTTTTTCTCACTTTAGGCCAATGTGTATTCTTATACATATTTTTGGTAATAAAAATTGGAATAAGCGCATATTAATTGGTTTGCACAAAAGTTATAGCGTCTACAAAATAGGGGATAGATTTATAGAATTTTTATTATTATTACTTTTTTTTTTACTAGTAATGGGGGTGATCTGTGATTTTAATCCTGACTGTGACATTATGGCGGACACATCGGACACTTTTGACACATTTTTTGGGACCATTGGCATTCATACAGCGATCAGTGCTATAAAAAGGCACTGATTACTGTAAAAATGTCACTGGCAGTGAAGGGGTTAACACTAGGGGGCGATCAAGGGGTTACCTGTGTTCCTTCTCTGTGTTCTAACTGAAGGGGGATGGGACTGACTAGGGGAAGAGATAGATCAAAAATAGAAAAAAGGAGCTACGCCAAATAATACAAATCAATAAACCAAACACTATAAGAAAAAGTCCATGGAAAGTTTATGTTATTCAGGAAAGGAAAAACGATCACACCACAGTGATTCCACACTTCCTTATCGCTATTGTGCCCAGCTACCGACAAAAGAGTGCGCTTACCAGACGGTAAAAGCACAAGGAGCGTTTAGAATCCCAAGCCACTGACAGCTCCTCGCCTTCACCAAACACTTTATCCCTCAGGAACCAACGATCCATATACTGAAGAATCACATGCCGCTCCGCATTCTCATCAGTACCCAAATTGCACGTTCATAATATAAAAAGAAAAGAAGCCTCCCATGGTGTAAAAAACTTCAGTGCTCTTTTAATTATATTAGAAATGCACTTACATAAAAACCAAAGATTTTCGCATGTAAAAACAAGCCGGCCGGCAAAACGAGAGCCCGTTCTCCTCTCGTAACAGGTGGTGACGTCACAGTGTGCCCTCCCATATGCGTTTCGTCATACGTGACATTTTCAATGGGGAGATAGATCGGTCTATATACTTTGTACGAACTCACGATCGGTCTCTTCTCCCCTCAGACAACCGGGATCTCACCGTGTCATAATTGATCTCGGGAGCCCGGTGGACATTGCGAATGAGGGGCACTCACGCCGGCAGCGGGCGCGCGCCCCTAGTGGCCATGGGGCGAATGGATGAAAGGTAATGTCATGCCATTTTGCCACAGTAAAACACCGGCAGCTGGTTGGCAAGTGATTAAGAGGGAATTTAGATATGCTGGGGGGGGGGGGGCAGAAGATCTGAGGAAAGAATGGGATTGTGATTTAAGAGGGAGGGTGCTGTGATGTGAAGATCTGAGTCATCACACAAACATGTGATTTGGATCTCAGTTGTAGGAACATTTTAGTGATCGGACCGCCGTGAATTTTAATTCAGTACCCCTACCCTAGACTGATTATCGAGCCAGAGTGAATGAACCGTTGCTGTGTGCCTGGCTGCCTCTGCACTAATCTTGAGAAAGAGCCAGTTAAATTACAGCGGCTGCTTCGGGGTTGGCGGTGGCGCTACATATATTTCATGGAGTACAATATAAAATAACAATTTAAACATGCTTTACTGAAGTACTGTACTGATGCCAAGCGCAGCCAAGCAACTGCTATTTTTAGAAGGTCAGCCATGACAGCCCCCCCATGGTTCTTTCACAAAAGTCAACAATCTTTCTTTGTCCTACAATAGATATCTGTATATGGCTCTAATGCCCTGTCTACACGGTCGGACATCCCGATGGAAAATGTGTGATCGGAGTTTTCGTCGGAATGTTCGACCGTGTGTACGGGGCATAATGCCCGTACACACGATCAGACATTGATGGGACATTCCGACAACAAAATGCCTGGATTTTTTCCCATGGATGTTGGCTCAAACTTGTTTTGCATACATACGGTCACACAAATTTGGTCAGTAATTGCTAATGTCAGAGAACGCGGTAACGTACAACATGTACGATGAGCCGAGAAAAATGAAGTTCAATAGCCAATAGCCAATATTGATTCTGAGAATGCGTGGAATTTTGGGGGTTAGAATTGTGTACACACGATCAAACTTTCCGATAATGGATTTTGTTGTTGGAAAATTTGAGAACCGGATCTCACATTTTGTGCAGCGGAAATTTCCGATGGAAAATTTCCGATGGAGCCTACACACGGTCGGACAAAAAGCTCCCAAACGTTTTCCCTCAGAAAATCTGACCGTGTGTACGGGAAAGTATGTAAAAACTGACCCTTGTGATGTTTATATCTGTACAGCATTGCATGATTGGCCAAGCAGTCCATTAAACAGCCATTGTTCTTCAATAAATTCCACCTTCTCTCTATTCTCTATTAGTTTAGGTGAATTTAACAAAATACATAAATTATCTGGAGTTGTGGTAATCAACTCATACCTCACACATTTCTACGTATTATCTGTGTAATTAATACATCCACATCTTTAGCAATGTGAAAAAAAGAGAAGGGCATGGGGAGAGAGAACATATGTTGCAAAGTTAAATTGGTATCTTACTCAAAAGGTGTCTGAGAACCGAATGTACAAATACTACACGACGACCATATGTCCGTGTTGCATTTACCTATATAATATTTACCTATAGATGGAGACAAACGGTAAACAATGTTGCATATTTTTCAGGTCTCTTTCTGAGACGGTTTATGATTTTTTTTACATGTTTTATCACGTTATTTATTTATTTATTTATTCGTGTTACAACGATGAATGTAATTTGAAGAGCATCGAAGAATTAGGATGCTTACCGGGCAACGAAAATAGCGAAAGGTCTGACGGGATAAAACATATCAGGAGAGAGACTTTAGGAACTTAAAGTGGTTGTAAACCCACATGTAAGACAAAGTCATAATGAGCACGATTCTCGCTAAAATGAGAATCACAATTTTTTTTGTTTAGAATAAAGAACAAAATTCTCTCACGATTCTCACGGTGTAACATTTTCTTTCACATTTTACAAAAAAAATTGGGCTAACTTTACTTTTTTTTTTAAATGAAAGTGTATTTTTTCAAATAGAATTGCGTTTGAAAAACCGTTGCGCAAATACGGTGTGACATAAAATATTGCAACAACCACCATTTTATTCTCTAGGGCGGTGGTGGCGAACCTTGGCACTCCAGATGTGTTGGAACTACATTTCCCATGATGCTCAACTACACTGCAGAGTGCACGAGCATCATGGGAAATGTAGTTCCAAAACGTCTGGGGTGCCAAGGTTCGCCATCACTGTTCTAGGGTCTCTGCTAATATATATATATATATATATATATATATATATATATATATATATATATATATATATATATCATATTTGGGTGCTCCAATTAATTTTCTAGCAGAAAATAATAATTTTTAACTGTAAGCATCAAATATCAGAAAAGGTTTGGTCTTTAAATGGTTAAACTGCCCTCATCTACACGCCTGAGTTCTTTCCTTTGATAAAAGAATGAAAAGATACTTTGTTTCTCCTTATTGTAATAAAACTTGGCAGGCTGCCTGGATTTTCTTTTTTCCAGGTGTGAGAACTCTTTGCACTTGTTAGAAAGATCGTGACATGCTGTTTTGAAGATCGGGAAGGGAAAAGGATTGCAATTTTGATTCTTAACGATTAATCATGCAGCTCTAATGCATAGCATACTAGCTCATTATGTAATATTCACTTGATATCAAAGCCCCCCGCTGCAGTGCCCGTACACAGCACTGATTGGCGACATTGCTCCCGGAGTTACTTCTGGGTATCCGTGCTGTGATTGACCCGGAGCAGCGATGACGTCGCTACCATGCATGCTCACTGAAGCAAAGGCACGTGCGTGCCGTTGCTTCAGTGCGTATGAGCCGATGACGTCAGCACATGCAGATACAGGGGATATCTCCTAAACCGTACAGGTTTAGGAGATATCTGGGGTAGCTATAGGTAAGTCTAATACCTTACCTGTAGCAAAAAGTGTATTTTAAGGGTTTACAACCCCTTTAATTTGTGCAATCTGGAGAAAAGAAGGGAAAGAATACATCAAAGGGGTGAACAAGGTTCAGGGGTGCAGTATTTTTAATATGAAAGCCAAGATCAAGAACAGAGGAACATGACCTCAAATTAAGAGGAGGAAAGTTAAAAACTAACCTTAAGCCCCTTTCACATAGGCTGGACTGTGGCTGTGATCCGATGGCTCAGTAGGGGATCTGTCCAATTATCCCTGCTAAACAAGTGAATGACAGGTCCGTGTTTGCTCCGCATATGCAGAGCGGACACAGACCTCTCTCCTCTATGGGTGGTGGATGTAAACGGACCGCCTGTTCCGTTTACAGCCGACTGGACATGTGCACTGTCAAAAAATGTGTTAGTTTTCGCTTCATTGTCTTTTAGGGGGTTTTTTTGTTTTGTTTTTCGGGTCATTCGTTATGATTTCAATTCATAAATTTGGAAATTCGTAAATTTTAAAAATTCGTAAATTTTAAAAATTCCTAAACGCTAAAATCCGAAAATTCTAAATAAGAACGAAAAAATCTGAAAACTTCTAAAGAATAACTAACTAATAATAACTATTAAATTATAGGTATTGGAATTTCCTAAGTTATGAATTAACCAAAATAACAAATGCTGCATCTAAACAAATGGAACAGAACAAAGTAATAATAATAAAAACTTTGTATTATTATTATCATTATTATTGCTATTTATTATTATTAATTCATTACATTCCATTCGTTTAGATACAGCATTCGTTATTTTCGGATTATTCGTAACTTCGGATAAATTTGTATTCATTCACTAATTTGAAAGGAAATTCCAATACCTATAATTTAATAATTATTTATTATTTTAGATTTTAGCATTTTCAGGTTTTCAGATTTTTGAATATCGGATTTACGAATTTACAAATGTATGAATTTACAAACTTACCAATATTCAAATTTATGAATATTTGAGTTTTCGCATTTTCGAATATCGAATTCACGGATTTGCAAATTTCCAAATTATGAATCTATGAATTTACGAATTTACGAATATTCAAATTTATGAATATTTGGGTTTTGGATTTTCGAAGATCGAATTTATGAATTTTCAAATTGACGAACTTACAAAATTGCCAATTTTCAAATTTACAAATTTACGAATGTTCAAATTTATGAGTATTCGGAAAAATTTGTTAAACAGCTTTTCATTAATTTGGCTGTTTCCGAATGAATGAATTGGTCAAAATTTGTTAACAAAAACTAATTTGGAATGAGACAAATTGTCTACACACGACTACCATCCAATCCTATCCGCTGAACGGAACAGAAACGTATCCCGATCCATCAATTTTTCGCAATCGGAATGGATGTAGGCAGGTGTAAACGGACATGTGTGGATTTACACTCGTTGCTCCATAGAGAAAAAATGGAGGTTACAATCAGGTGCTTACTGAGCACCCTGGATCGTTTGTGTATCATGTTTTTCTATTCTATGGATCTTCAATAAACATTATTGCTTTTATTTCCAGATGTGCCACCCTTTCTCTTTGCTCTACAATCAGGTCCACCTGTCCATTTTTCA
This sequence comes from Lithobates pipiens, assembly GCF_037356315.1. NCBI lineage: Eukaryota > Metazoa > Chordata > Amphibia > Anura > Ranidae > Lithobates > Lithobates pipiens. The sequence continues at coordinate 21,735,187 of NW_027507903.1, forward strand.
GATCAGAATGTCCATGTAAAAAGGGCCTTACAACGCATTCTTTCACCAAAGAGTAGTTGATGCTTGGAATAAACTTCCAGCAAAGATAGTAGGTCAGTCAACAGCAAGTGGATTCATATATGCTTGGGACAAACAAATCTATATTATAAATAATAATAATAATAATAAAAACAAAACAGGGAGACTCGATGGACCACAGCAGAGTGGCTAAGGCTACATTCAGGATTCGTATTCAGAATTTGTTTTGTCTTTTTTTGAATTGTCTACGAATTTACAGTTTTTTTTTTAATGCGAAACATTCAAATCGTTACATTTCTAATTGGTTTGAAACAAAAATGTAATTTTTTTTTCCGATTCAAATGCGACAAAGTGAACAAACAAAAGAAAATTCTTCATCAAATGATTACAATGACTCCTTAAATCACCTTTGGCTTAACAAAAACAACACTATTTTGAAATGGTACTCTAATAACACACACAGTCTTTGATTTCAGAAATATGTTTAAAGTTCAAATTTGATGTAAAATTTGATTCAAATTTTAATTTAACGTAAATTCAGACGAATTTCGTTTCGTTATTCGGAGCATTCGATAAGCATCATTTATACTGTAATTCAGGTATTCGGATATATCTCAATCTTCAAATAACAAAATATTTGTCCAAATATTAGTTCAGAACAAAACAAACCGCACATGTCTACTTAAATTTGGAGATTCTCAAAAAAAAGGCCACAATACAGGACTCGGGTCATACTGGTGACATGGTTTATCAAGTGACCTCTATGATTAATCCCAATCTGGGTGAAATGAGAAGCCTGTCCAAGTGTGGAGCGGGATATGCCCCTTCTATTACCAGCACTTGTCGTGGATACCGAGCCACACACCGAAGGCATGGAGCAACACCTTCTATTACCCCACAGTGCACCATTTCTGTCTGCCACAGTCTCCAAAAATATGTACAGATGGTATTTTACACGTGCTCACTTGCGCTTGGGAATGCTTAAGCGCATTTGCACGTGTTTGCACGTGTTTGCATGCATACATGCGGTAAAACTGCAGGATCTCTACAGCCATGAACGCATCTCCATTCTATTTATGCTGCTAAACACATTGCTACATAAGGGCCCCAATGCTGCATACAGATGCATGCAGAACCAAACACTGCATGCATTTGCGTGCAGATTTTTTTTGCGCCCGTGTGAATGAGGCCTGAAAAAACAATAAAATGAATAATGTATTAGTGATTATGGATCTGCACTAAAGGCACACCTCCCAACATTTTCAGATGGGAATGAGGGACGCCTACTAACAAACGTATGTGGGCATAAGACATGCCCCCTGCCACACCCCGTTAAAGAAGAATTAACCAAAAAAAAGGTTACCGTATATACTCGAGTATAAGCCGAGATTTTCAGCCTCTTTTTTGAGGCTGAAAGTGCCCCCCTCGGCTTATACTCGAGTCATCGCTGTCTGCCTGCTCGATCAGCGTGTCGAGCAGACAGACAGCGGACATTCTACCCTTCAAACGCCGCGCCTCCGCCTCCGCCTTCGCCTGTGATAGGCGGAACACTGAATTTCCCAGCAGCCTGTGTTCCGCCTATCACGGACATCGTCTCATCCTCGTACTACGGACGAGGATGAGACGATGTCCGTGATAGGCGGAACACAGGCTGCTGGGAAATTCAGTGTTCCGCCTACCACAGACGAAGGCGGAGGCGCGGCTTTTGAATTTTAGAATGGCCGCCGAGGCGCCGACGAAGAGCGGCGATCCTGGCAAGGCACGGGACGGAGGCAAGGCAAGGCACGGCACGGGACGGGACGGAGGCAAGGCACGACACGGGACGGAGGCAAGGCACGGCACGGGACGGAGGCAAGGAGGCAAGGCACGGCACGGGACGGAGGCAAGGAGGCAAGGCACGGGACGGAGGCTCGGGACACAGGCTCGGGACACAGGTAGGCTGGACACACACACACACACACACACACACACACACACACACACACACACACACACACACACACACACATGGACACACACACACAGGGATGGATGGATGGATGGAGACACACACACACAGGGATGGATGGATGGAGACACACACACACAGGGATGGATGGATGGATGGAGACACACACACACAGGGATGGATGGATGGATGGACACACACACACACAGGGATGGATGGATGGATGGACACACACACACACAGGGATGGATGGATGGATGGACACACACACACACAGGGATGGATGGACGGACACACAGGGATGGACGGACACACAGGGATGGACGGACACACAGGGATGGACGGACACACACACAGGGATGGACAGGCATGTCTCACCCTCGGCTTATACACGAGTCAATAAGTTTGCCAGTTTTTTTGGGGGTAAATTGGGGGCCTCGGCTTATATTCGGGTCGGCCTATACTCGAGTATATACGGTAATTAAATCCACATGGACATTTTTTTACCACTACTATTACTTTATATTGGCTTTTAAAATGTGCAAATGCAGCAATTTAGAAATTGGATGAAAGGGTTAGCACTGGGAAACACTTTTTGAAAGATAAAAAGTGCATTTTATATAAAACTATATGGATCAGACCAAAATGAGGGACAAATTAGGGGGGAAGAGGGACATTGCTCCAAATTAGGGACAGTCCTTCAAAATCAGGGACAGTTGGGAGCTATGCTAAAGGTGAGCTGAAAAAAGCCAGGTGCAGGTGAAAGGACTATACACTATTATTGCTTGGGGCCTCTTTGTAGATGATCCCCCCCCCCCCATTACTGGCCTTGTTTTACACTCTGTGTGGAGACAGCAATCTTGGTAGAGGCAGGGTTTTGCTTCCTCATGGAGCCTCCAGCACGGAGAACAATGAGAAAATCTCACTCCAAATCTCACAAGACTTGTTTAATCCAAAGACTTAGATACACAGTATGGCATCCTGCAGCTTTAGCTCCCCTGTTTCAGGAAGCACCTAACAACGGCAGGGAATTCTGAGAGTTGTAACATCACCCATAGGCTCCCGCAGCCCAGCGGTTTTCAGTACTCTATCATCTCCCTTGTAGCCTGCATTGACACAGGGGAGCTTGAGCTGCAGGATTATATGACTGAACCAGAGAGGACTAAAAAAAAGGTAAGTATAAATATCTTTTTTTTTACACAGGGTAGGTGGGATAGGTAGGAGGAGGGGGAAGAAATGCTTTTAAGAATAGTTAGTGTTGGGCTTTAAAGGGGGATTCCGCTCTTTTTTTTTTTTTTCTTACCTGTGTTACAGGTGGGCGACTGCTACCTTCGCTTAGCATCCACGTCCGGCGTTTTTTTGACCCCCGGCGCGACGATTCTTTTCCTCAGGATGACTTTTAAAAAAGTGCTCTGGCATTTTCCATTTTAAGTGTGGGCGTCTGAAGCCCACATGCATTTACTTCCTGTATATCGATGACGCTCGGCTCCCAGCATGCTCCGCTCCATCTCGCACATGCTCAGTGTGCAATGGTGGTAATGGCAGATACAGCTGCCTGCCCACTTTAAAAATGGCAAATTCGGACATGCCCTCGTCACGTGACCGGCATCCTAACGAAATCTCACGAGATTTCGCAATTTCATTGTCCCCCCATGGATTCTTGGGAAATTTCCCAGGGACCATTGCGAGGACGATAACCACGCCTACTCCCACGGGAGGACAACCAGGAAGTCAGCAGAAACATCTGAAATAAAAGGTAAGTAAAGAACATTTTTTTTTTCAGGGTTCATTTAGGTAAGTATTCTATCTTGTGATTTTAATAATATGAAGTTTAATTTTTAGGTACCAAACCGCTTTAATTCCACTTTAGTCATGGTAATGTTTGCTGGCCTGTACTACAGGGACACACTCTCGGGTGGGCCCATGACAACAGCCAGAGGATCAAGAAGCAGAGGGTGTCTAGGAGTGACCAAGGAGCTGGGAGTGTTCAGGAGTGATCAAGGAACGTGGGGCATTTTAGGAGCAACCAAGGAGCTGGGTGGGGGGGTTTAGAAGGGACCAAGAAGCTGGGGGCATTTAGGTATGACCAAGGAGCAAAGGGAGTACAGGAGAAACCATGAATTTGGGGGCGTTTAGGAGCAACCAATGAGCTGGGGGCATTTAGGAGTGACCAAGGAGCTAGGGGTGTTTGAAAGTAACCAAGAAACTGGGGGGTGTTTAGGAGTGACCAAGGAGCTGGAGATGTTTTGGAGCGACTAAGGAGCTGGGGGCATTTAGGAGCAACGAAGGAGCTGGAGATCTTTAGGAGTGACCATGGAGCTGGGGGTGTATTGAAGTGACCTAAGAGCTGGAGGTGTTTAGGCTTAACCAAGGAGCTGGGGGTGTTTAGGAGTGACCAAGAAGCTAGGGGTGTTTTGGGCCTCCAAGGAGCTGGAGGTATTTAGGCGTGACCAAAGAGCTGGGGGTGTTTTGGCACGACCAAGGAGCTAGGCTTGTTTAGGAGTGACCAATGAGCTGGGGGTGTTTTATTTTTTTTATTTTTTTTTTATATTTTTTATTGAAAGGCTTGCAAGGTGTACAAATAAAGCAGACATCTGGTAACAATGGCAAACATACATGTGTCAAATTACAGTCTACATCATACTAATGGAATTGTACACTTTGACCCACTGGACTCCAGAGGGTAACAAGCCCCTTTTTTTTAATAACAATATTTGCAATTTCAAATTATACAGAAAAAAAAAAACAGGTGAGTAACGGTGATTTTAAAACACCTTAATTGAAAACAACAGAGAAAAAATATATCAAGTCAAGCGATTTTCCTTATGTTAGTCCATGGGGACCATTGAAAACAGAAATTTGAGTATTTTCCTTCCATACTAGCCAGTAGCTGCTCATGTTTATACGTTTCATCAATTTTTCTGACCAATTCCCCCCTGCTAGGGGGACAGGGGGTTTTCCAATATTTTGCTATCAGTAGTCTAGCTGTAGACAATATCTGGACCACTATTAATCTCAAGGAAGGTGGATATTGATCAATAGTTAAACTCAACAACGCCAACTCTGGGGATCCCACTCTGATGATGCCAGTCACTTTGGAAACCAAGGAGAACACCCCTCTCCAAAAACTTCTGATGTGGGGGCATTCCCAAAGCATGTGGCACAAAGTGCCCACCCTACCACATCCTCTCCAGCAAGTATTTGAACTGCCCTGGGTAAATTTTGCCGTGATAAAAGGGGTATAGTACCACCTAAGTAGGATTTTTTGGGAGACTTCCCAGTGCGTTACCGATCTGATGTATCTACTGTTACTTCTAATGGCCGTCCTCCACTGATCGTCCGTGAACTTCACAGAGAGTTCGTTTTCCCATTTATGAAGGGGGGAGGATTTCACAAAGCAGCTTATTTTGCAGTAAATTATAAAATAAAGAAATTCCCCCTTTAACCCTAGATACATCAGACCAGAACGCCCACGCTTGACGCGGAATTGAAATGACTGAACCTTGGTGCTGAGACAGGAACGAGACTAATCGTAAATAAGTAAAATATTCTGACCCAGGGAGTTCAAACTTATGCATAAGTGACTCAAAAGAAAGGGGTTTGCCATAGTCCAGCAAATCTGAGACCAATGTAATACCAGACTTCTCCCAAACCCCCAAATCCAAATCCGGGACGTAAGTACATATGGATGTGAGGGGAATAGAGATGTCAATCGAAGGGTGGAGTAACGCCCCATCCTTCACAAAGCTTTTCCATGTGTCCATAACAAGTTGCACTATGGGGAAAGCCGACTTATAAGTCTTGGTGGTAAAGGAGGAAGCCAGTAGTGTGGAGTATGGCGTACCGGGCAGAAGCCAAGAGCCCTCAATCGAGGCCCACTACTTCTCCACCGGAGGGCATATCCAAAATTTCATTTGGTCTAGTAAACTCGCCACATAATAGTCTCTTAAAATAGGCAAACCCATACCACCAATATCTTTCTTCCTATGTAGATAAGAATATGAGCATCTGGGTTTCTTGTCCCAGCTGGGGGTGTTTTTGAGAGACCAAGGAGCTGGAGGTGTTTAGGCGTGACCAAAGAGCTGGGGGTGTTTTGGCATGACCAAGGAGCTAGGGGTGTTTAGGAGTGACCAGGGAACTGGGGATGTTTAGGAGAGACCAAGAAACTGGGGGGGGGGGGGTTTAGAAGCAACCAAGGAACTAGGTGCGTTTAGAAACAACCAAGGAGCAGAGGGATTTTAGGAGTGACCAAGGAACTGGGGGGGGGGGGGGGGTTTAGGAGTGACCAAAGAACTGGAGGTGTTTTGGAGTGACTAAAGAGCTGGGGCGTTTAGGTGCAACCAAGGAGCTGGAGATGTTTAGGAGCGATCAAGGAGCTGGGAGCGTTTAGGAGCCACCAAGAAGCAGAGGGCAATTAGGAGTGACCAGGGATCTGGGGATTGTTTAGGAGTGAACAAGGAGCTGGGAATATTTAGGAGCAACCAAGGAACTGGGTGCGTTTAGGAGCGACCAAGGAGCAGAGGGTGTTTAGGAGCGACCAAGGAGTTGGGGGCATTTAGGAGCGACCAAGGAGCTATGGGCATTTACGAGCAACCAGGGAACTGGGGGGTTTATGAGCAACTGAGTAGCTGTCGGCATTTCGTTGCGACCAAGGATCAGATGGAGTTTAGGAGCAACCACAGAGCTGGGGGTGTTTATAAGCAACCAAGAACCTGGGGTGTTTAGGAGTGACCAAGGAACTGGGGGTGTTTTAGAGCAATGAAGGAACTGGGGGTGTTTTGGAGCAACAAAGGAGCTGGAGGTGTTTTGGAGCAACGAAGGAGCTGGGGGTGTTTTGGAGCAACGAAGGAGCTGGGGGTGTTTTGGAGCGACCAAGGAGTTGGAGGCTTTAGGAGCTACCAAGAAACCCGGGGCGTTTTGGAGTGACCAAGGAGCTGGGGGCGTTTAGGAGCCGCATGGATTACTGTTGGTTCAACACTGATGGCCTACCTAAACTCTCTGAATCAATATTAATCATTTGTAATCCTTATGCTGCTAGCATTAGTAAATAGATAGGAAGGTATTTTATATTTACTTGTTTTAAACTTGTTTTTTTCTTTTTAATTTTTTTCAGCAACTTCCTGGTTTCTGGCCTAGGCCAAATAAAAGTCATACATCCCAGGAGTCTTCATGGGCATTTTTGTTTTCTTTCATCTGGGAGATGGGAGGGGGGCTTTCTCAGCTAAGCACACACTTCCGCCTGCATGCTTAAGCTAAAGACAGATGGACTTCAGGAAGTAAATGCTACATGAATCATCTGCCTTTACTCAAGATGACCATGGCTAGAAATGTAAGGGGGTGTTTTCTAAAAAAAAAAAAAAAAACATGGAGACGTGAATGGATGGGTGAGTTTTCTCTAAATATCAAAAATAAATTAACCTTATTTACTGGACACCTAAACCATCCTCCTGCCGAGACCAATTTTCAGCTTTTAGCGTTGTCACTCTTTGAACGACAATTACGCAGTCAAACAACACTGTACCGAAATTAAATTTTTATATTTTTTTCCCCACAAATAGAGCTTTCTTTTGGTGGTATTTGATCACTTCTGGGTTTTTAATTTTTTGGTAAAACAATTGAAAAAGGTTAATTAAAAAAAAAGAAAATACAAAACCGTTTTAGGTTTTGTTAATACATTTTGCAAACAGGTAATTTTTCTCCTTCATTGATGTACGCTGATGAGGCTGCATTGATGGGCACTGATAGGCTGCACTGATGGACACAGATAGACTGCCTTGATGGGCACTGATAAGGCAGCACTAATGGGCACTAATAGGTGGCACTGGTGGACACTGATGAGGTGGCACTGGTGAGCACTGATAGTTGGCACTGGTGGGCACTGATAGGTGGCATTGGTGAACACAGAGAGGTGGCACTGATGGGTGGCACTGATGGGTGGCACTGAAGGGTATTGATAGGTGGCACTGAAGGGCACTAATAGGTGGCACTGATGGGCACTGATGGGTGGCAGTGATGGACACTGATTGGCACTGGTAGGCTACACTTATGAGGCACTGATTGGCACCACTGGTGGGCATTGATAGGTGGCACTCATAGGCATGATAGGTGGCACTGATTGCTGGCACTGTTATGTACTGGTGGGCACTGTGGGCATTGATTTGTGGCACTGTGGGCACTGGCAGGTGGCACTGGTGGGCGGTACTGGTGGGCACAGATGAGGTGACTGTGCCTCTTCCTCTTCAACAGAAGCCGGTGATCGGCTTTTTTTTTCTCCTCACACTGTCAGCATGAGAAGAAAAAAAAAGAAAAAAATGACCGATCTTCTGTTTACATCACGTGATCAGCTGTCATTGGCTGACAGCTGATCATGTGGTAAGGGACTGGGATCGACCACTTACTCGGATCGGTGAACACAGCGCGTGTGGCACTCGTTGACATTGATAGGTGGCACTGATTGCTGGCACTGTTATGTACTGTGGGCACTGATTCGTGGCACTGTGGCCACTGGCAGGCGGTACCAGTTGACACAGATGAGGCGGCCTCCCCTCTTCCTCTTTGGAACTGATGTCCCTTGCACAGAAGCAGGTGATTGTCTTTTTTTTTTTCATCTCATCACGTGGTAAGGGACCACTTACTCTGATCTGTGATCACCCGAGCCTCATTGACTGAGGGTGAGGGTGCGCGGCGCTGGCTGTGATCACCGAGTCAATAAGAGGGGAGGGTGCAAAGGGGAGGAAGCCTATTGACGCCCTCCCGGCAAAGTAGCCTAATGACGGGTACAGCGCGGATCTGAAGGGGTTAAATCGCATTTTCCGTTTGTGGTCCTCAGATACAATTTAGTTTCATTTCGAAGTCACTTTACTGATCGCCAGCATGGTAAATGCACCATCCAATTTGAAAAGTCATTTTGATCAGTTTCAGTAATCTGCCTGTTAATTGATATGATTTTTAAAAACTCATCCCTATTGACCACATTATTAAGGAATGAAATGACATGAAATCATGGCCATCCAGGGCCACTCGGTCTGCAATTTCGTGACCTGGGCGACAATAATGACATTACAAAATTGGCATAGCTTTGCTATTCACGCTGCCTTCAGGCATCTGTGTAATGAATGATGCACAACACCCTGTCGGGGCATATTGCACATACACGTACCAAATGCTGTGTATATGTGTTTAGAAAGAGAGAAAAAAAAAAGCATAAGTGCAATGTGAATAGTGTCCATAATGGCAGCCTGCACTTATCTGTTGAATGTATCCAGTCTACCTACTGTGAGTTGCCAAAGAACACAAAGAATCCCACAACAAAGGAAGTTTGCCAGCACATTTTGACGGATGAGAAATGTCAAGGCAGGCTGAAGTACCCTATTCATTTCAAAATACAAATAAGAGGTTGTCTGAGATTGCATTTATAGCTACGAAAAAATATGTGATTTTCCAAGTGTTCATTGTGAGTACTCAGTATATCGCTCGCAGCGCCGGGGTTTGACAGCAAATAATGGCAGGAAATAAGGATCTTTAACATCTGTCGAAGCAGAGCCGATTAAAAAGGACAGGGGCACTGGTGGGACGTTGCCGGGAACATCCAGTTTGATTCCAAAATGTCACTTGCGGTGTCATTATACAAGTCAATCTGTCTGTAGGACAGTAATCACATTTCCGCACAGGAATTAGGAGTAAAAATCCTATTGTGAGATGAGGGGGCCGTGCCGCTTCCTGATCACATACAAACGAGTCTGGATCGAGTAAATATCACTGCATGGCCGTGTTTGTCCTTTCCCCAATTTGGTGATGTAAATTGGTTAGATATTGGCGTTAATCACGGCTTTGTTTGCTTCGTAAATGTCACTGTGCTGTTTGTTATTTCTAATTGTTTTGTTCGTTTTGAGATTTGCTTGCATTGGACAAGACACGTGAATTCCTGTTTATGTTCTATTTTTTTTTTTTTTTTTTTGGCGCTGTGATATTTTATTAGGTTCTCTTACATTATCATTGGTTTTAAAGTGGAACTTTAGTCCTGTGAGCATGGCTGTCTTTAACATGGGGCAAAAGGGGCAGCTGCCCCCAGGCCCAGCCATTGTTGTAGGGGCCCGAAGCAGCTGCCCCTTGAGCCCACACTGCCTGCAAAATAGTTGATAAGCGGGTTCGGGAGGGCCCATGAAAATGTTTTCCCAGGGTCCAATCGATATTATCCATTTTAGCCCCCGGACCATGTTGCTGGCCAAAGACCAGACCACTTTTTGCGTCGATTTAACTGGCAATTGCGCGGTCGTGCCACGTGGCTCCCAAACAAAACTGACTGAACGTACCTTTTTTCCCACAAATCAAGCTTTCTTTTGGTGCTATTTGATCACCCCTGCGTTTTTTTTTTTTTGCACTATAAACAAAAAAAGAGCGACAATTTAAAAAAAAAAAGCATTATTTTTTTACATTTTGCTATAATAAATATCCCCCAAAAACATTTTTTCCCCTCAGTTTAGGCCGATACGTATTCTTCTACATATTTTTGCTAAAAAAAAACGCAGTTAGCGTTTATTGATTGGTTTGCGCAAACGTTTTACAAAAAAGGGGACAGTTTTATGGCATTTTTATTAATATTTTTTTTTTTTACTATTAATGGCGGCGATCAGCATTTTTTACCGTGACTGTGACATTATGGCGGACACATCAGACATTTTTGACACATTTTTGGGACCATTGTCATTTATACAGCAATCAGTGCTATACAAATGCACTGATTCCTGTGTAAATGACACTGGCAGTGAAGGCGTTAACTACTAGGTGGCAGTGTAGGGGTTAAGTGTGTCCTGGGGCGTGTTTCTAACTGTGGGGGGCGTGGCTGTGTATGACACACCACTGATTTCTGCTCTGATGACAGGGACCAGAGATCAGTGACACTGTCACTAGGCAGAACGGGGAGATCCTTGTTTACATTAGCATCTCCCCGTTCTTCCTCTCCGTGAGATGATCGCGGATATCCCCACGACGATCGAGTCCGCGGGACCCACGATCTGACTTACTGAGGTCCCGACCAGCGCGCGCAATGACAAGGTGGCAGTTTTAAAGGCATGTACAGGTACGCCCATTTGCCTGTCCATGCCATTCTGCCAACTTATATCGACGTGCGCTGGTAGGCAAGTGGTTAAAAATAGTTATATAGGAAGTGAGGTAGAAAAAAGACACAAGTCCATCAAGTCCAACCCATATGCGTAATTATATGTCAGTATTACATTGTATATCCCTGTATGTTGCGGTCGTTCAGGTGCTTATTTAATAGTTTCTTGAAACTGTTGATGACCCACCGCTGAGACCACCGCCTGTGGAAGGGAATTCCACATTCTTGACGCTCTTACTGAAAAGAACCCTCTACGTAGTTTAAGGTTAAACTTTTCTTCTAATTTTAATGAGTGGCCACGAGTCTTATTAAACTCCCTTGCGAGAAAAAGTTTTATCCCTATTGTGGGGTCACCAGTATGGTATTTGTCTGTTAGATCACTTCGATGGCCCCTATTGCAGGTATAGCTACACTATATTACCAAAAGTATTGGGACGTCTGCCTTTACACACACATGAACTTTAATGGCATCCCAGTCTTAGTCCGTAGGGATCAATATTGAGTTGGCCCACCCTTTGCAGCTATAACAGCTTCAACTCTTCTGGGAAGGCTGTCCACAAGGTCTAGAGTGTGTCTATGGGAATGTTTGACCATTCTTCCAAAAGCTCATTTGTGAGGTCAGATGCTAGGCTTAGCTGAACCGCCCTGGGAGCCATTGGGACCTGTCCAGCAAGAGGCCTGTTCAGAAATCACCAAGTGTGCTACAGGATCTTTACAGGGGACTGAGGGGATAACCTCAAATGTTCCACACCCCAAAGCCTATAGAGGGAAGCAGACAGGTGCAATACCCAGTTGGCTATCTGGAAGGGGCAGCTTTAAGCTACTTAATCTACTACAGCTATCCCACACCTCTGCTTGGGGATCCTATGTTGGAGCCAGGTGCTTTGGTATTTTTTAGATACCTGCAATCAGTTGTGGAGTTGATCTTTGGCATTCAGGCTGTATGACTTTTCCCATGGGAATACAGCCTTGCGATCCTTGCTAGAAGTCAGAGAAACAGTTATTGTATGTCATATAGTTCTACTTTACCACAGTTCTAGGCATCCCATACCACCCTAACCCCACCCAAGCTGATTCCTCTAATACAATAAAACAAAACAAAGCCCTTGGACTGGTTTTCTGACTGCTAAAAATAGCTGTTGCCTGGTTGTGCTTGCAAAGGGGACCCAAAATCCAGCGGTCCCTAAGAGGGTAGGGGTACATTTTATATAAATATCAGCTTTAAAGTCCATCCCATGGAAATTATACAATTATCCCTTGCAGTGGGGCTGAACCACACTGCAAAAATTAGAGCGGAGCGCCACCTAGAAGGGAAAGTTCCACTTATCCGGCTTCTCCCCCCTCCAGTGCCACATTTGGCACCTTTCTGTAAATCTTCTTTTAAATGTCCACTAAACCTAAACAAGAAATTGACCAGTGCAGTGTGGGTGCAACCCCTTTGCAAAGGTTAACTTTTAGGTTTCCTGGAGTTGGCCTTTAAGTTAAGTAATATTTATTAAGAATGAGAAAATTAAATCTGACTTCTATAGTAGACAGTGGCTTATCATCCATGGGTGCAGAGTGTTCATTGAACACTGTGACCAACACTACACCCATGGATGATCCCCTGGTTGATGGTGGGGGATGATCATTGGGGGGACAGTTACAAACACTGGTCTCCCTGTATAGCTTTCAATGAAGCAGCTGACAATCGCTTCTGCTCCGTTCCCTCCCATGACTGTCAGCTGGTTCATTGAAAGCTATACAGGGAGATTATTCCCCACTGTCCTCCTGTGTCCTCCCCTGGCCCCCCTGTGTCCTCCTTCTCTCGCCCTCCTGTGTCCTCCTCCAGTCCCCCTGTGTTCTCCCTCAGCCATCTTGTATCCTCCTCCGGGCCCCTTTTTGTCCTTCTTCGTCCCCCCGTGTCCTCTTCTGTCCCCCGCTGTGTCCTCCTCCAACCCCTGTGTCCTCCTTCGGCCCTCCTGTGTCCTCCTCCAGCCCCTCTTTGTCCTCCTTCGACCCCCCCATGTCCTCTTCCGGATTCTCTTTGTCCTTCTTTGTCCCCCCGTGTCCTCTTCCAGCCGCCCTGTGTCCTTCTCCAACCCCCCTGTGCCCTCCTTCGGCCCCCCTGTGTCCTCCTCCAACCCCCCTGTGTCCTTCTTCGGCCCTCCTGTGTCTTCTTCCAGCCCCTCTTTGTCCTCCTTCGCCCCCCGTGTCCTCTTCCAGACCCACTTTGTCCTCTTTCGTCCCCCCTGTGTCCTCCTCCAGCCCCCCTGTGTCCTCCTACAGCCCTCCTGTGTGCTCCTCCGGCCCTCCTGTGTCCTCCTCTGGCCCTTCTTTGTCTCTGGCCTCTGTCTCCTGTTCATTCATCTTCAGTGCAGCTGAGGCTGCAGAGAAAGGAACTGGGGAATCTCTGTCCTCAGTCCCTTTCTCTGTCTCAAAGGGGAGACCTCGCTTTCAGAATGGTCTACTGCAGGGTAGTCTTCCCGGTCACGATTGCAGACAGACATCAGTGAGAGCCGGCGGTGCGGAGGATGGTGTATGTGAACAGCTTTACCCCGGATGCCTGCATACTTAGATGAGCCTCTTTTACTAATCAACCATGTGAGTTGCTAAAAGTTGTACCTTCATTAAATGTAAACATATTGCTACACTTAGAGGAGCCTCTCTTCTCTTTTATATTCAGTTGTGACATGACGCTACTTGTATATCAAGACATTACTTCTATATCAAGTCAAAATTTGTTTTCAAATTTTGCTTGTCTTACAAAATGCTCTCAAACCAAGTTACTCTTAAACCAAGGTTTTACTGTAAAAAAAAAAAATTCATCATTTTATTTTGAACCAAGTTTGAAGTCAGTTTTTGAGTTTTATTTTTTATTTTTTTCATCTGCTCTACAAACACAGCGCGGCTGATCTCCTCATAATAAATAATTTAAAAAGCTGCAGTGCTTGTTCTAACAATATGAGGGAGAAATAACGAAAGGGAAAAGAGCGCAGCATTGCATCTTAAACTCTATTTACAAATTTACATTGGCAGGCCCCCAGACTGCCAATAGGAAATGATCTTGCATACCTAATTTGCTCTTTTGTTATGACGGGGCTTAGGTTAGTTAATTTCAATTTTCGATTTCAAAAGCTATCAAACATGGCTCAGATGAGAAATCAATTTTTCTCAGCTGCTTCTGTTATTGTGATGGAGAGGCATGTTATTGGCTGGAGGTCAGTCATGTGACACCGGCAAAGATTAGTTCAGGAGACCTCGTGTTGCTACCACCTCAATTACTGGATGCCTCATGTAATTTAGCTTTATAACACCTAATTTCAAGACAGAACTCATATTTAATTCATGAAAGCTTCCACAAGAATAATTGTGAAATAAATTGCCATAGAAAATATCCATTTGTGACTCATTGTAATTTGGTATGCTGGTGGCATGTTATTTGTTCTACTTGTTTAACACTTCACAATGAACATTTTCATAAGGAAGATTTCGGACTCCTAATGAATTAACATGTTTTTCAATATTCATTGTAACGGGAAAGTATTTTAACCTTTTCTTATTTAAGGACTTTCGTCCTATCTTGTCACAACTCCGCGCTCTTTAATTTACCAGCTCGTCTTCTACTATAAGTAATTAAGGGAAATGCATTATCTAGAAAGAAATATATGAACATACATTGAGAATGTTCAGCTCTATGGAAGAGCCAAAATATTATTTCTATTACAGATTTGCGGTCCTGATGCAGAAGAGAAAGCGGGGCGTACATCATCGCATGGCGCATAATACGCGCATTGTAGGCTTTGACTAAGTATGGATCATCTATAACAGGGGTCTCCAAACGGTGGCCCGAGGGTCATGTGTGGTCCTTTGCTAACCTTCATCCGGCCCTTGGGGCACTATTACTCCCAATGATATGAAGTACTATTCCTCACACTTACACCAACAATGGGTCCCTATTTCTTCCATTGATACCAATGATGGGATACTATTCCTCCCCTTTTGGTAGTACTACTCCTCCTGCTACTGACCACCAACCCTGAGGCCATATTTATTCTCACTGATGCTGGGCCTAGGACATTTTCTACCCCCACCGGCCACAATCCAGCCCTACTAAAGTCTGAAGTATAGTAAACTGGCCCTTTGTTTCAAAAGTTTGGAGACCCCTGGTCTATAACATTACAATATCATATGTTAAAAGTGTGTCTGTGTGCTTCTACAGAAATATAGGTCCTTAAACTGTGAACTTTGCTTTCAAACTCTTTTTGAAAAAACTCTTTTTGAATAAAAATTATATTCAAGTAAGTACAGTGGAACCTTGGATTACGAGCATAATCCGTTCCAGGGAAATGCTTGTAATGCAAAGCACTCGCATATCAAAGCTCGTTTCCCCATAGAAGTCAATGGGAATGCAGATAATTTGTTCCGCATTGACTTCTATTACATGCAATACCACATGTGACCAGGGATGGGGGGGGCGTCATAACGGTTCAATTTTTCCCATTCTGCCAAGGCTCCAGACGGTGAAAGCGCAGCAGAATCCTGTCAGGTGTCAGGCCAAGTTCTTTGGTCGGAAACTCAAAAAAATTTGAACTGTGCTCTTTATTCTGTTCTGTGGTTCCCACTACACCAATGGAAGAGATTATCAGTTGGATACATGGTGATGGAGAGTCACCAATTAGCAAAGAGGCTCCACCCCTGACGGTGACATTCACCCTTTCCTTAGGTTTGCTGAGGATGGATGCTGCAGCAGCGTAGCGTCATCTTCAGTAGCGTCATCTGTAATCTCTTGCTGGGGAATATTGGTGTCTGGCTCCAGGAAAGACATGACTCATCTTTGCTGTACACAGAAAGATATACTTGGGGACAGCTCAGCTGAACTCAGAAAGCCTCAGAAATACTCGGGAACTGAGTATTTCCGAGTATTTCTGAGTCATTCTGAGTATTTCCGAACGTATCCAAATGTCTTCAAACCATTCCAAGTGTCCCCAGAGCCCCCGCACCTCACACCTCTGGCCAAATACGGTAATGCACTGCCCATGAGCTTGAATTCTGCTCATTTTGCGAGACAACACTCTCAAACTGAGTCAGAATTTAAGAAAAAAGTTGCTCGTCTTTCAAAACGCTCATTAACCGCATTACTAGTAAACCAAAGTTCCACTGTATACTTAACCACTTAAGGACCGGGCCTATTTTTCAGACTCGGTGTCTACAAGTTAAAATCATTTTTTTTTTTTGCTAGAAAATTGCTTAGAACCCCCAGACATTATATATATTTTTTCTAACGCCCTAGAGAATAAAATGGCAGTCATTGCAATACTTTATGTCACGCCATATTTGAGTAGCGGTCTTACAAGCCCATTTTTTTTGAAAAATACACTTTTTTTTTACTTAAAAAATAAGACAACAGTAAAGCTAGCCCATTTTTTTTATATTGTGAAAGATAATGTTATGCCAAGTAAATTGATACCCAACATGTCACGCTCCAAAATTGCGCTCGCTCATAGAATGATGACAAGAAAATCTCCATAGGCAATGTTTAAAATGTTCTACAGGTTACAAGTTTTGAGTTACAGAGGACTAGAATTATTGCTCCTGCTCTAACGATCATGGTGATACCTCACATGTGTGGTATTAACACAGTTTCCATATGCAGTAACTTCTGTGCGTGAGCTCGGCAGGACAGGGTTTTTTTTTCCTTATTTATTTTACTTTTTATTTTTTATTTTTACACTGTCTTTTTAAAAAAAAAAATGTTTGGGTCCCTTTTATTCCTATTACAAGGAATGTAAACATCCCTTGTAATAGAAAAATATATGATATATATATATATTATATATGAGATCTGGGGTCAAAAAGATGTGGCTGACTAGAGGAGGAGAGAGATCATTGTTCCTACTTAGTAGGAACACACAATCTGTCTCCTCTCCCCTGATCCACAGATCCCAGTTCTCGCTCTGTCCCGAGGGATCTTGGGTGCCTAGCGGTCCTCGCGCCCACCAGGCACACGCATCGGCTCCGGCTGGCGCCTGCTACAGTGTGTTAAAGAGCCGACGTATAACTGCGGCGGCTGGTAGGGAAGGAGTTTATGAGCTGTTGTCTGAAGACAATATAATCATGTTCAAGAACAGTTCCTCTGACCACAAAAAATGCTGGACACTGAAAAACGCTCATAGATGCGCTTTTATCAGCGGTCAGTGTTTTTTACATTGCAGAGCTGAATGTAAACTGGGTGTAATTTAGATGCTGAAAAACGTGCGTAAACGCATTAAAAAAATACTGTTAAAAGCGCATTTTTAAAGCAGTGTTTTCCTGCCAGCCATTCAACGTCCAGAAAGACTTTTTAAACATCCTGTGTACATGGAGCCTAAACGTTCACCTCAAAATATGCCTGTAATTGTCCGAATGTACATGGACACATAGGAAAACATTGAGTTGCTTCTATAGGCAGAACACAAAACTTTTTTATACCAGTGTGCATGGAGCCTTAGGATTCATGCACACTGCAGCTCAAAGCAGCGGCTCCTAGAGCCTTTTGAGCTCTATTTTTTTTCTGGAAACTCCCCTCCATGCACACTATGGATTTTTCAGGAGTTTACAGGCATATGCTCTTACAGGCAGAAAAAAAAAAAAACAGCCAAACTTTTTTTGAGAGAATCTCCAAAAATATTCCAATCATGTTCTTAAGAAAAAAAAAAATTGATACGTCTGACACAGATTAGGGGCTGGGTGTATGGATTGGGGGGGGGGGTGGTGCCCCTGTGCCCCCTATTGGAGCAGCCGCCACTGCTTGGATGCTTCCTCTAATGCAGTGTTTCTCAACCTTTTTTTACTGGACAGTCTCGAGGCACCCCATTCTAATATGTAAACACTATTCTAATAGTTTTACATAATGCAGTAACATCCACACAAGTAGGACACCCAACGTTAGAGGGGATTTATTCCCGACAACCAACGGCCAGGGTTGTCGGGAAGAGGCCCTTGTCCTCGTCAACATGGGGACAAGGTGCTTTGGGGTGGGGGGGCCGCAGGGGCACGCGGCCTGGTACGGCTCAGGAGGGGGGGGGCATTCGCTCGTCCCCACCCCCTTTCTTGACTGGCCGGGCTGCGTGCTCGGATAAGGGTTAGTCTCATCAAAGTGGCACTCAATAATGCCTGCCAGTAGCTCCTCACCAGTGCCGCCTATCAGTGCCGCTACCGTCCATCAGTTTTTTTAAATGGTCGGCATTTTTTCGTTTATAGTGAAAATATTAAAAGCTGCAGAGGTGATCAAATACCACCCAAAGAAAGCTCTATTTGTGGGAAGAAAATGATAAAAATGTAGTTTGGGTACAGTGTTGCATGACTGCACAATTGTCATTCAAAATGCAACAGCGCTGAAAGCTAAAAATTGTCCTGGACAGGAAGGGGGGAAAGTGCCTGGTATTGAAGTGGTTAAAGTAGAACTAGAGGCAGCACTTTTTTTTTCATTTTCAATAGAGTAAGGGAGGGTTATAGCCCCTGTGAGTTTATTTTTTACCATCCCTGTCTCATTGCAGAGATTTCCCTTCACTTCCTGCCCCATAGCCATACAGGAAGTGAGAGCAAATCTATGCAAATTAAGGGAATCCATTGCCCCCCCCAGGCCTCCAGAACTAGTGTCCGCACTTGAAAATTTTAGGGTGGGTCTTAAACAGCAAGGGGTGTGGCCTTGGCAGGAAGGGGTGGGTCATATTTAAATTAGGGGGTGCATGAGTTTAGTCAGGCCTAGGGCAGCACAAAACCTAAATACATTACTGCTTCTATCACCCAAGCTGACACTAGTATGCAGTCTGCCAGAGCAGGCTTTTCTGCCTCCTTGTCCACAGCTACTGCCATAGCCCCACCGTCATGCACAGAGGAGTCAGCTGAATTTTTTAAATGTAGCGTCAGCCACTTACTTCTTGAGACTGCACAGGCATTACTTGATTCTGATGTTGGTTCTGAGCAGAAGAGGAAAGTGAGGGGAAGTCACAATCCCAACGAGGCAGGATGTCCTCCAGAGGCAGCCATCATGGAACAGTAAGGAGCATCCACCTTATTCCATCAGATTGTAGAACTCTTATCTCCTGGCTCACTTCCCAGAGCTCAGTTGTGTGGGCCTTTTTTAGCACATGTGTAGCCGATCGCATTGTTGCAACTTGCAAATCTCAATCTTTAAGAGATGGTTTTCAGTCCCCAGAAACCTCTGGGAAAAGGGCTCTGCTTCTCATGCCTCTGTGAACTTGCAGTGCATGGATTCCCTTATTCTTTAAAGCCTGTGAAAGGACTTAAGAATTAGTGGCATCAAGGGGAAGGATCGTTATTGCTTGGCAACCCTCCTTGACCACCATTACAAGGGGAAATTCTCAGAACTCATCCAGCCCCCGCAGAGGGAGCCCAGAATGAAATATCTTAAGGGCACCTTAAAAGAAGAGTTTATGTAACACCTTTCCTGACGGAGGAGTTGTGGGGAAGGGAGCTGCCTAAATGATGCATTTAAAAAAAATGTTTAGTCCTTGGCGCCCATGGCTCTTAGCTTCAACGTCCCATCAGCAGCATCTGCATTATATGGTGGAAGATTATCTAGGGGCTAAAAAAGACATGGAGACAATCCACTGGGTTACTGAGTCATGAGAATAAGACCCCGGCCAGAACTTGCCACCATATGCAATTGACCTGCTGGGCTACCCTCTGCCCTTCATCCAGCTGCTGGCTTGTATACAATTTTTGGGACATTTTTAGGATATTTGCCAAGGCACCCCTGAAGAAACCTCAAGGCACCCTGGTTGAAAAAGGCTGCTCTAGTGAATTGCTATATGTTACAGATTACTAGTATATTATAAATTCATTCCTCTAATACATAACTGTACATGACCAAGTATATGCTGTAATAACTGACCATGCTAATAAAGAACTGGGTGCTAAAATGAAAAGGAAATAGAAGTTTGGGAATCGGGTCCCCAACCAAGATTCACCAAGGAAAAAAAGGAAGCAAGTGGACTATCTCTGTATAATATAAGAGAGATACAATGAAATATATAAACAGTCATAAAAATGTAAGAAAAGATTATTAATTCATAATACATGACAGTAGTGAATTAAAACAGTGTTTCGACTAGTTTTGCGGGATAAACCGCTTCATCAGGAAATACATCTGTAATTTAATAGACACCAGATCAATAACAATGTAGTCAAACATATATGGAAAAATATATATTGTACAATTCAACAGTGCATATATGTAGAGGGGGAAAGAGCGGGGGAAATGTAAGGCTGCTTACCCAAGTCCTGCTCTATATGCACCAGGACTTGGGTAAGCAGCCTTAAATTTCCCCTGCTTTAATTCACTACTGTCATTTATTATGTATTAATACATTTTTCTTAAATTTTTTATGAATGTTTATATATTTCATTGTATTCCTCTTGTATTGTACCGAGATAGTCCACTTGCTTCCTTTTCTTTCCTTGGTGAGCTTTGGTTGGGGACCAGGTTCCAAAACTTCTATTTCACTAAATCATGGATGATGGTAAAACCGCTGCTTTAAATTATATACCCAGTGATATTGTCCCTAGAGGCCACTCAATTTTTGCTTTTTTTTTTATGAAAAGGAGTTAAACTCAGGCTTCATTTAACAACATAACAGTATGTAATATATGCAGATTATGCACTTCTAGTGAATACACACACACAAGCAAAAAGATGAGGGCACATTTACTTGTCTTGAGGATGGTGATGGCAGTTGGTTACAACAGAAGATTAGTTATATAAGTAGCAATTAGAGCATCAATCCAGTCCACTCAGCAAGGCTCATGATGATCACAGGAATGCTAACATCTCTGACTGCTAAATCTGTTTGCATCATCTATGGATTATAGACACTTAATACAACCTTAAAATGGACCTACACTTACATCCTAATTTGCTTTAATCCTTTTATCTTTGATTTTCCTTAACATTCCTGAAATCAGCCCTACAACACTTACCTGCCTATGGCCCTGGTTACGTTCCAATTTTAATCTTGGTGTGGGCAGTCCTTCTGATTGGCTGCCTCTGCCTTGCATTTCCTGCACTACAGTGCAGCACTGGGACCAGAGCCTGAGTGAGTCCAGAGCCATTGTCAAAAATGTAAAAAAAAAAAATATTACAGGAGTCATTTATTCACTTTAAAGTGGAACTTTAGTTTTCAAATTGGGCGGAAAGGCAGGAATTTTAATGCAGAAGAGGTATGCTTTGTCTCTGTTTTGAAAGCAAAGGGTGGTCACACCAGACAATGGTTTGATTCAGATTTGTCCTCTGTTCATTTACTTTCCATTTTGATAATTGATAAAAATAAAAGTTACTTACCTGCCTGTCCACCGCTGTACAGTGAGCCGTTCACACGCGGCTCACTGTACAAATTAGGCAATGCCGAGTCTGACTGAGCTCCTGCACATGGGTGGAAGTGATGTCATCCCCTCCTGGCCAATGACAGCGGCCCGCAATTTGAAACCTGAAAGCTGGCTGCCCGAAGATGTCAGCAGCTGAAGGAGGAGCTCAAACATGCACTTACACTTGCCCAGGGGCCTATAGTAAAATGGTGTCATTACTTTGATGCTAAATACCAGGGTTATGGCAGTAGCTAACTGAACTGCCATAACCCTAGTAATTTTTTTTACTATGGCCGATTCTCTTTCCGCCATGGGGAGATTTGCCCCGTGGGACCGCTTCCCGGACGTTCCCGGGCTTACCTGACCTATCGGTGAAGCCTGGGAGCGTTCCAATGCTAACGGTAGCTGGGTATGGAGAAGTTTGAGGCCAACATGGCCACCTCTCGTCTTTTCGACCTTAGAGAACCTTAGAGTAAATAATTAAGCACATTTTATTTATTTATTTTTAAAGTAAAAAGCTGTTTTTTTTCCTGATCTTTTGCTTTTAAAGGTAAATGAGAGATTTGAGTTCTTTTTTGAATGAATGAATGAATGAATGAGTGACTTGTATAACACTACAAATGCGAACTCAATCCCCTTTTGACTGCAGATCTCTCAATAAAAAGGACCTGTCATCCTTATTTGTTTGTAAAAGGGATACAAGTGTTTAAAAAAAAAAAAAAAGGGACAGTGTAAAAATAAAAAATAAAATAAGATAAAAAAAATTCAAGCTCCCCTTCCCTCCATGCTCGCACACAGGAGTAAACGCATATGTAAGTCACACAAGCATATGTAAACATTGTTCAAACCACACATGTTAGATGTGTCGTATCATTGCAAACTAATTCTAGTGCTAGACCTTCTCTGTAACTCTAAACCTGTACACATTTTTAAAGTGTCGGCTATGGAGATTTTTAAGTAGCGTAATTTTAAAGCATCACATGTTAGGTATCTATTTACACTATGTAACATCATTCACATTGTACAAAAACATGTGAGTAAATAGTGTGTTTTGTTTTTCTTTAATTATTATTAATTAATTATCAATTATTCATTTTTTTTTATAATTTTTTTTCTTTTTTTCCAAACAAAATTGCATTTGAAAGACCGTTTGAAATACTGTGTGACATAAAATATTGCAACAATCACCATTTTATTCTCTAGGGTCCATGCTAAAAAAAATATACATAATGTTTGGGAGTTTTAAGTAATTTTCAAGCAGAAAATACTGATTTTAACTTTTAAACAAAAACTTCCAAAAAGTCCTTGTCTTCAAGTGGTTAATTTACATAGTCCCTTCTATTTATGTATGTGGATGATGGCACTGTAATTATTTTATTTAAAAAAAAACATCTAAGTACCTTTTTTCTAACTGATATACAGATGTCACATGACCCAGCTCTTTATCAGCCTGTCTGTAGGAAACAGAAGCCTCTAGTCCTCTGCTGCTGGTCACATGCTCAAAATAAAACAAAAAACTGCTTTTGGAATATGGATTTAAAATAAATAATTAATATCAGTAATCTGTTTTAAAATGTCATACAAATATATATTTGAAATGAAATCTTTGTTATTTTTTTCAAATAACATGGTGGGAGTGAATTTCTGCCAGTCACAGGCTATGTCACGGCCCGCGTGCCTGTGTCTTAAAATAGGTGAAGCCTTCATCAATCAAGATGTAATGTTTTGCCCCCATTGTGTTTAGCTGGTTAGTGGAGATTGATGAGGAGGGAGGGAGTGGGCTGTCATTTACCACTGTGTATAAGCCCACGTGTGAATCTATTGTCAGGGGGAGATAGAGAACAGCAGGATCAACCAGGTTTTTTGCTGAATACAGAAAAGGAATCTCATAGTGACTGAGTGAGTATGAACTGCATGCAATTCTCTTAATGGACTTTACTTTGTGCACTGTTGCGCAGTCATGTTGGAACAGGAAGGGGCCATCCCCAAACTGTTTCCACAAAGTTGGGATCATGAAATTGTCCAATATGTCTTGGTATGTTGATGCCTTAAGGGTTTCCTTCACTGAAACTAAGGGGCCAAGCCCAACCCCTGAAAAACAACCCCACACCATAATCCCAAAGGATTTAGACCAGTGCAAAAAGCAAGGTCCATAATGACATAGATGAGCGCGTTTGAGGTGGAGGAACTTGACTGGCCTGCACAGAGTGTTGACCTCATCATGATAGAACACCTTTGGAAAGAATTAAGACGCAGACTGTGATCCAGTCCTTCTCTTCAACATCAGTGCCTGACCTCACAAATGCGCTTCTGGTAGAATGGTTAAACTTTCCCATAGACACACTTCTAAACCTTGTGGACGGCCTTCCCAGAAGAGTTGAAGCTGTTATAGCTGCAAAGGGTGGGCCAACTCAATATTGAACCCTACAGACTAAGACTGGGATGCCATTAAAGTTCATATCCGTGTAAAGGCCGGTGTCGCTATACTTTTGGTAACATAGTGTATATTCCTTAATTATAGCGCTGGGAAACACCTTTTTTCCACCTATGTTTGAATCAACACTCAACGGGTCTGACAAGCTGAAACACCCATCTCATATGCAGTGATTTCTGTTTCCTTACCTATTAGGTAAGCCCTATGGGTTTGAGATGTTTATTTAAATAATAACTCACTGGCCATCAAAGAGTTTATATCTATTTCTAATTTTATGTTCAATCAAGCAATCAGATGGCTATTATTATTATTATTATTATTATTATTATTATTATATCTCTCTATGCCCCTTTGGTTGGAATAATATGTTATCTGAATGAGATTCTTTGAAAGGTATTCATTTTGTAAGCAGAGAAATTTACAATATGCCCTTTTGTTGGTGTTTTTTTAAGCCCTGCCCCTCCCCTTTGAGGATAATTATTTATTGCTAAGATATAGATTGTTGTTAATAAATGTAATCATACACTATGATGATTTGTGACTAATATGGATATATTTGCTTTTAGAAGTCAGGCTAATGTCCATCTATACCTTTATATGAGATAGACGGTCCTGAAGATGTTTCAGAAAAACACGTTGACCCAATTTACTTATCCTGTTTTTATGTAATATTTTACTGGCTGAAATATAGTAAAGATTTGTATATATTTTTAATATTATTCAATGCATTTGTGCTCACTGCAGGGGTATATAAAATCCTACTATGTATTTGTGTATTGTTGATAGAACTAAGACTAGGAGAGGCCAATCTGGTGTGCTGAAGGCTCAAGGGCTAACAAGGAATATACTGATAGAAGGAGTGAGCAAAGGAAGAGACCATCAGTCTCTTTTAAAGTGAAAAAATCCTATGAATGTATTTTAGCGCCATATCCTGTATAGCTGTTTGTCTAGGATTTAGCTTTCAAGGTTAAAATCAGCAAAAGTGTATATTTTAACTATGAGAATGTGAAGGCAGGTTGAATTATGTCTATCGGTCCTTTTAATGTAATCTCAATAGTGACATTGGAAAAACACCAAGACCCTAATTTATAAGACTGGAAGACGTCTTTAAGCTGTATTTGGTGTTACAGAACAGTATGATTTTTACTAACAACATCAGTGACACTATATCCTGGCATAAGATATGTTGGATGTCAAAATCATTTTTTTAACTTTTACATTTTAGCTAGGCTTAAATACAACAGCTGCATTCTGATCTGATTCATTTTGTGTGTGTAAGCCCTTGTACACACGGTCGGAGATTTCGACGGAATGTGTCCTATCGGACCGTTTTGTCGGATATTCTGACTGTGTGTGGTCTGCATTTTTGTTTTTGTCGGAATATGCAACTTGCCGGTAAAATTTTCCAACAAAATGCTCCGATCGGACATACTCCGATCATGTGTAGCCTACTCCATCGGACAAGGTGCCACGCATGCTCAGATCAAATTCCTAGACCAAAGCTATTGGCTACTAGCCTGAATGTAGTCCCGTCGTAACAAAATAACGTCATCACGTTATGTACAATCAGATTTTCCTACAACTTAGTCCGACCGTGTGTATGCAACATCACTTCCGGACCTCTTTCGGAATTAATTACTCCGACGGATTTGGTTGTCGGAATCTTGTGTGTACAAGGGTACAATAGCCTTAAATTGAACAGTGGAAGTAGCAGCAACATATCAAAAATTCATAATAATGTTTACTATTATAAAAAAATAAAGATGAAGCTCTCAACTTCATACACACAGGTCAGTGGTAAAACAATTTAATAGAATACCTTTTAAGCTTCTTTTTTTCATAACAGAGTGCACAAAAAATGTCAAAACCAGTGCTATACTTTGTATCACATCATAATTTGTGGTTAGTAATAATAGAATCAATCCAATGCCACTTCTGTATATACAGGTATATATAGAGAAAGACGAGCTAGACCGGACTTTGAAGGCAACTTTGGACACATAACATAAAAGAAAAAACATATACCTTTATTCATAACAACATTTGTTAAAAGCATATAAAATCCTGTATAAATAAAAAACTGTGTATATACATATACAATATAACATTAAAGATCCAGTTTAGTGTTAGAACAAGTGAAACAGTCCTTGTGTGACAAAGCATTTCGCTTGTCCACTTCCTCAGGACTCACAGCTGGACAAAAACAGGATTCACTATATAGACAAAGAAAGTATATAAGGTTATTTTGTACATCATAGGCAACAATACAATTATGTCATTATTAAAATGGTACATTCATAAAAGTATATATTCATCTTGCTTGGAAGAGCTAGCACACGTGGAGGAAAAGCTCCCTGGGTGGGCACTGGGGCACAAGGAGAGTCAATCATGTAGGGCCCATGAGTATGTGTAACTAAAAAGCAAAATGATCCAAATGATCCAAAGATTTCAATAAGCAGCTATACAGGAGGGCAGTATATTTAGGATATCATCTCAAACATATATATATATATATATATATATATATATATATATATATATATATATATATATATATATATGTTTGAGATGATATCCTAATCACCTACTGTATATAAAGATATTCGTTATTACTCCACATGTAATGCCTTAACAAGTATTCATATGAGCACTCACTTAAACAAGGTATTGTATTAACTTGTTAGCCTCTCTTAGCCGTTGGGTACACAATCAAATCCCTTTGGACAAGTATACGGCTCCAAGGTGGACGAGGAGGACAGATCCTAGCATGTTCCACTTTCATATATAGAGGCAACGTTTGGCTGAATAATGGGTGCTGAGGATATTCCAAATACAGTCCTAATGTGGAGTGAGGAACTCTTTCCAGAGAGAAGAATTCAATCCCTGGTAAACCTATAGGAGACAACAGTAAAAGTGCTCCTCACTCCACATTAGGACTGTATTTGGAATATCCAAATATCTGATCCGATCGGTCAGATGGATAGGCAGGAAGTTGCATGAGTGCAAGATGGCCCCCACTTGGCTCTATGCCCTTGGAGGACCGGAGCGAGCACCGATGTCAATTTCGGTCCTCGGTAAAGGTAAACAAAAGGTAAATGGTCTTTTTGACCTCCAGATCTCTCAATAAATAGGAATAAAAGCATTAAAAAAAAAAAAAAAAAAATAAAGGAACAGTGTAAAAATAAAAAATAAAATAAATAAGATATTTTTTTTCTTTAAAGCGCCCAATCCCTCTGTGCGCCCGTGCAGATGCGAATGCATGGGTAAGTTGCGCCCACATATGTTAAAGGTCTTCAAACCACACATGTGAGGTATCGCCACGATCATTAGAGTGAAAGCAACAATTATAGTGCTAGACCTCCTCTGTAACTATAAACAGGTAACCTGTAAAAACATTTAAAGTGTCACCTATGGAGATTTTTAAGTACTGTAGTTTGTCGCCATTCCTTGAGCGAGCACAGTTTTAAAGCATGACAGGTTAGGTATCTTTTATTTACTCAGCATAACATCATCTTTCACATTATACAAAAAAATTGGGCTAACTTTGGTTATTTTCTTCCAAAGATTGCGCAAATACAGTGTGACATAAAATAAAATAATGATCACCATTTTATTCTCTTTATTCTCTATGGTCTCTGCTAAATATATATATATATATATATATATATATATATATATATGTTATGTTTGGGGGTTCTAAGTGTCTTTCTAGCAAAAAATACTAATTTAAACAAATTTAAACAGTAAGCTTTTTTTTACTAAAATACTTTTACTAAAATATAGACAAAAATATTTTGCAATATCTCACATGACCTATTACCTACGGGGAGAGCAAAACTATTCTAATAGCCTCTCTTAAATTCAGTCTCTACTAAAACTCCAAAATTGTTCACTGGTCTAGGTTCACTCTTCTAATGACTAATAAATCACCCAAAAAAAGAAAAGAAAATGTCTGACTTTACTGGTACAGATGAGACCAGGCATTATTACATATTAAAAATCTTTATCATCTTTTTGTAAAAAAATATCAGTTAAAAGGCATACTGGATCAATGTAATCCTAAAATCAATGCTGTAAGCTGCTTTTTATAAAGCTCTCCTCTTACTAACAATATTAACTGCTAGCTAGTAGATATCACACCACAAATAAAGGCCTATATTATATTACAGTATATGTAAATAATGATATTCGGCCTTGTGGTGACGGATGCTCTTACGTCAACGCATTTCACAAAATAGCTTCTTCAGGACACTGAGGACCAAGTAGTAGCAATTTTACTAAACACTAACAAAAAGATCAATCAAAACATTATTTACAATCAATTATAGTCTATTTATCACATAATAATTTAACTACTAACTTACCCCAAATTATTTGATGTATAACGAAAATATAAACATACTCATACCTTCGGTCTGTGGTTGTAACAACTACTACCCACTACAACAACTACTCCCATTCTAATGACTAAATATAGAGTGACTCATTAATGTTCCCCTGAAAAAGAAGCAAATAAAAGTACAAGAAATTCCCCAAAATAACCTAAAACCTTTTCCATAAATCAAAAATGCCACATCGCTAATGACTTAGCCATGTTTTAAACCCAAGTGGGTATGGTGTGCGGTGATATGAACCCATCACCTACATATAGATGTATACTGTGAGTTCCCAAACTGTGGCTATTTGAGATTAGTTGATAATTAGGCTATTGTATTACTAAAAACACCATGTTTAAGAAGATGAAAACTAACATGAAGCAGGTAAGTTCAGCTTTTATCTAAATGTATTGTATAGGGCCATTACTGATCTTGTCCAAAAAAATGATAGTTGCCTGCTTCAATGTTTTTTTGACTGCTTTTTGGATTGTCCCCCTGACTTTTATTGGAATAAAGTTGTATCTGGACCTCTTAGGAGTGGTGTGGAGCTTCATATTCAATGTATATTCAATTACTTTACAAGCCAAGAAGACCGTGGAGACCATTTAGGGTGTAGAAGCTGCCTGCCTGGGAACCAGATCATTTTCAACAACATCAATACTATAAGCACTAACAGGTTTACACCTCAGGATCGCCCCACCAGGATGTGAGCCAAGCCAGGGTCCGGTAGCAGATCATTTCATTTTGTTTATTAATTCAAAATTCGAATTTGGAATTTTAGGAACAATTCAAATTTGGATTGGTCGAAAAATGATCAACCAATTTGAATTCTGTGTGAATAGCTGATTGTTAAGGAGTGGGCCAGAAGGCCAGCCGCCGAATCCTTGACAACCGATGACTTATCAGCTGCCAGCAGGCTCCCCCACTAAGAGCTGAAATGTAAACAAAAGTATGGCGGCAATAGAAAAGTCCAAAAAAACAGTGTGGGGTCCCCCCCAATCCATTCCAGGCCCTGTCGAAGGGTTGCCGTCGACTGCCTGCTCCATTGTCTGACAATCTCTTAAATAGCTAAGGGGCGGAGTCACCCGATGACATCAGCAGATGAACCCACCCCCTTGTGACATCATAGATCAGGGCATGGTGGGTCAACAGCCAAAAATGTGTCCGAATTTACATTTGGACCAAAACTAATTGCACATGTCTAGTAAGGATCAAGCAAAAGCGTAGTCAATAAATAAGCCAAAGATCCTAACAAGTGGTCGCAAGTTGGGATCAGTGGTAGAAACCCCCCCCGGAGGACAGTCGGGACATCAAAGCCCCACACTTACCCATCTAGGAAGCGGGCAGGCAGGCCTGTCTGGCAACTTTCTTTTTCCTCCTGTGGTGTGGATCAAGATGGCTTCTGCCGTGCATCCCCCTCCTCCTCCTCCTAGGTGTCCAATAGGATTTCCTGACCTTTCAGCCAATCAGGAAATGGGTATCAGACCCGCACTTCCTGATTGTCAGAGAGACGATTCAGTGTTAGAAAGCAAATATTCATTTGCTTTTCTAACACACATGGGTGGGCTCCGCGTGCAATGCTCTGCACCACAAGTTCACCCTATTTTGAAGACTATTAGAGCATATGGCTCTAATCAGGTGCTTTAAAAAAACACCCCCGCTGCTGTAATTCATGAGCCCGGCATTCTGAAAGGGGCCGTATGCATGAATAAGGGGTGGCTGCTATGCATAAATCTATCTATTAATCATAGAGGCAGTGGCGTGGATAGAGGGGGCGAGCACAATTAATGGACGGGCCACCCCTGGTTGAGATCAAGCAGAAGCATAGTCGAGGAACAAGCCAAAGGTCAGTAACATGTGGTATTGGAGATACAGACAGCAGCAAGAGTGACAAGAGTGAGATATTGGCTGGAGAGAGCAAAAATAATCTGGCCAAACGGGAAATGCAAAGGCATGGCTAAAATAGGAGGTTCATAGGAGAAGCAAAGGGTTCAAGAAAAACAAGGTTCAAGGCAAGATCGTTCAACGAATTGTCCTAGAAGCTGTCCAGCATCCTAGTTGGCTCAGCAAGTAAAGCATTACCAGACACAGCAGGGGCTCGCAGGTTCCGACCCAGGTCCTGACAATAGCTTTTGGATCACTAGCCTGGAAACAGCATGTAACCTATGTTGTTAAAATTCAGTCAGCTCTCCTAATTTGCAATGGAGCCGCTGGATTAGCATGGCAAATGGCTAGCCTTTCCAGGAGGGGATGTCAGCAATGGAAACCCCCGATATTCCCCTCTAGTAAAGGTTTTAATTAAATTTACCTTTGGCCATTTTTGTAAAATACCTTCTTAAGATTTTAACGGTACTCACTCTACATCTGTGCGTGGAATTATATCCCAATAAACAAGTGCTCTCTTTAACGATGAGCACACAATTCAGCATGATTTTAGAGGACGAAAATGTGATCTTCACATTATTTTGCATAACGCAGAGATCATTGTGCCATTACCGTGCACTGTGAGCCAGGAGCCTACAAATACCTTTTCAAAAAATAACTCTTGAAGGGAATGAAATAAATAGCCACCACAAAGCGAGACGGTGCATTTATCTCCCCCCCTCGTGTTTGAAGCTTTTAGCCGCATTCACGGCCTGCCCGCTATTTTTGGAGTCGAGGCTAAAATCACAAGTGTGAGTATATAAATGATAGTTTCATGACAAAGAACAGAAGGATAGTCCCAGAGGGCCAGGAATTAAATGCTTTCTAATTCCTGTAATATTTTAAACAAAGCCGTTCATTATGAACATTGACATTTCATTAGATGAGAGAACTACAGTTTAGAATGTTTTTTTTTTTTTTGGCCAAATATATTTTCTAGCCTCACCAATAGGTTTTCTGTCCTTTTTCCAGGCTGTTGCTATGACAACAAGATGGGTGAGGCCCTCTCAAACTGCCATAATCAGCTGTCATATTTTCATCCTAAAAGCCTTATAATTGCTTTTATTTGCATATGACAATTAGGCAGGAAAGCTCATGGAGAGAGAGAACGAACCTTTCTCTCCTCAAGTACGCACAACGGCAGCCTGTAATTTTTTAAAGATACTCTCTGTTGGCAGGGGCAGAAAAAAAAAAATGGAGCATTGAGGCCTTTCATCTGATTGTAAGCTATTGACAAAAGAAAACATCCTTTTTAGAAAATACAAGAGAGAGACCCATATCATGTGAACCTGTAAATGTGGGGGCCATTTGCTCTCATTATGGTGATAAACTCCTCATGAGCTACATTTCTATATTACATGTGATAAAATTCAAATTGAGAGCTTGAGTTAATCGCTCAAATTCTATTTTTTTTTTTTTTGTTAGACCTCTATACCATTCTATTTAATGACCAATGGCATCAATTTGATACAGTTTTAATGATATCTTTGATTTGAAAGAAACACCTCCGACCCAAACACTCGGTGGCCCATCCATAAGGGGCGCAGGGGCGCCACCCCTTAATCCGATGCACTGGGCTCCTAATCTGCAGGGTGCCGGATGCATGGATTCCAATGGGGTTTTTGTTTTTTTAAGCACATGTTTAGAGCCTTATGCCCTGTACACTCAATCAAATTTTTGGACAACAAATATTATTTTATTTTTTTTGCAAGAAAAGTTTATTAAATCCAAAAAGTTGAACGTACAGATATGCATACAGTGAGTTACAAAGATGTTCCAAACAGAATGATGTACATCGACAAAAATCGGTAAAGTGCAAGAAGTTTAAACAATGACTAGAGTAGGCTTTGTATTGACATTTAACACCTCCACATCATCGAGAAAGAGGGGAACAATTGAATGCAGGCAGATAAGAATGCAAAAAGATCATATAAGGAATCAATACTTGTAAAATGGGTAAAAGAAGCCGTGAATCAGATAATACATATCATTCTAAGTTGTAAAAAAAAAACATAGACCCAAACACACTGATATAGGTGACCAAGTGCGCACTGGGGAGTTCCGGTCCTCCCATGGCACAGCCATGGAACCACCAGACACCCGTCTAACAATAGAAGTGTGCTTCATGTACAGAAATACAGTAACATGTAAAGTGGGACCTGTAAGGAAAATGGGCATGACCCTTCATGTAGTTCATCACCCTAAGGTCAGGAAGGAGGTGTTGAGCTACTGAATGTGTCTCTATCTGAGTAACTGGGAGTACTCAGTTGTTGTTTGAAATGCTGCCAGCAAGCCCATACTTTCCTGTAAACATCTGAGGAGTCATGAGCTTGGTGGTCAAGATCTTCCATCAAGGATATTTTATTCACTCTCTTAAACCAGTCCATTATTGTGGGAGGTGTGGAAGATCTCCAAAGAACTGGGATACACAATTTAGCTGCGTTCAAAAGATGTAAAGCTAGAGATTTGTGATACGTTTTCATAGGTAAGGAAGTGTGATGCAGTAATGCTTGGGCTGGAGTGAAGTCTAGGTGGAGAGTGATTATTTGGGATATGAGTTGAAAGACTTTAGTCCAGAAGAGATTTTCCGACAACAAATGTTGGATGTGAGCTTGTTGGCGGAAAGACCGACCGTGTGTATGCTCCATCGAACATTTGTTGGCTAGCAGGTTCTCAAATTTTCCACCAACAAATTTTGTTGTCGGACTCTCTAATCGTGCGTACTTAAGTCCGTCACATAAAAGTCCAGGCATGCTCGGAAATCAATGCTCACCAAACACAACATTAGCAGAAGGAGCCCAAAGGGTGGCGCATGACTATTGAACTTCCTTTTTTATCGGCTCGCCACACGTCTTGTACGTCAATACATTTGTAATTGTTGGCCAACATTTGTGTGACCGTGTGTATGCAAGACAAGTTGGAGCGAACTTCCTTCAAACAAAAATCCACGGTTTTGTTGTTGGAAAGTCTGATCGTATGTACGAAGCATAAGGCTCTAATTGGCTTCAAAAAAAGGTGGGCTCGGAGCCCACCCAGTTGTGTGACAATAGCAAATTAATATTCACTATGGTCTTTCTGATTCTCCTCCCAGCCAATCAAGGAGTGGTTCCTGAGACCCGATTGGCCAGGGAGTCTTAGGGCCCACTTGCTCTTCGGCCTGGAGAAGAAGCAACGGCCCCCCAAGCTTGGAAGAGTCAATGAGCAGCTCAGCCAGCAGTCCTCTCCAGCCAGGACCTGGCTCCCTCTTCCAGGGACGGCTCACCTGCAGCCACATCCAGCACTCCCCGGTTCGGACAGTGAAGGGAGGAGAAGGGGAGATCAGAGTGTCAGCCTGGGACTTGTCATCTGCCTCCTAAAGTAAGGAGGCCTCTGATCACCGCATCCCCATCAATACTTTGGTGTTGGTTTGCCACCCCCCCAAAGTATTGAGCACCAACCACCACTGGTCCCAAATGAGTGTTTTACAAAGCTCTAAGATTTTTAAGGTGAATAATCTCTCAGAAAATTGACAACCAACACTGAATTTTAGATAAAAAAGCAAAATGTATTCTAATTCACTCAACCTATACACAGGTGCGGAATAACATGAGAACAGAACCCCATATATTACTAACTCCGCCACAGCTTCCTCATACATAAGATACATTTATCTACTTGGGAGAAGGCTATAGATATGACTACCCAAAATGAAATGAACATATGCATCAGAAATAACAACAAGATTTCAATCTATAAAGCTGAGGGGGAGTTCAAATATCTCAACGCGTTTCGCAGGGATGCTTCTTAAGAAGAAATCTGTTCTGGAGATGATGGGATGTACCAAGATGAGGTCAAAAGAATCACACAGAAGGTGCCACATCCGCAGTATAGTAGAAGAGGAGGGGGGCAGCAACACTGAACACCATAAAATTAAAATTCAGAGTTGGTGGTCAATTTTCAGAGAAAATTTAAATCCGTCTCCGAAAAACCCCAGAGCTTTGTAAGCCACCCTTTGGGATGGAGGTGTTTCTTTCATATTCATGGGATATGGTAAACAACAGTCCCAAGTTAACCCTTTGGCAATAAACTTCATTTGATATCTTTCAATTGACCTAAGTGCAAGTTTTTGAGGGTTGCCCAGTTTGGCACCAACATCCCTAGAAATGCAGATATTGAAAAACTACAGAAAGGTGGGACTTTTAGGATGGCCCCATATACACTTTATTACCAAAAGTATTGGGACACCTTCCTTTACTCGCACATGCACTTTAATGGCATCCCAGTCTTAGTCTGTAGGGTTCAATATTGAGTTGGCCCACCCTTTGCAGCTATAACAGCTTCAACTCTTTTGGGAAGGCTGTCCAGAAGGTTTAGGAGTGTGTCTAAGTGCATTTGTGGGGCCAGGCACTGATGTAGATGAGAAGGCCCTGCTCGCAGTCTCCGCTCTAATTCATCCCAAAGGTTTTTTATCAGGTTGAGGTCAGGACTCCAGTTCCTCCACCCCAAACTCACTCATCCATCTCTTTATGGAGATTGCTTTGTGCACTGATCCAAATCATTTGGTGGAGGAGGAATTATGGTGTGAGGTTGTTTTTCAGGGGTTGGCCTTGGCCCCTTAGTTCCAGTGAAGGGAACTCTTAAGGTGTCAGCATACCAAGGCATTTTCATCCTCCCAACTTTGTGGGAACAGTTTGTGAATGGTCCCTTCCTATTTCAACATGATTGCGCACCAGTGCATAAAGCAAGGTCCATAAAGACATGGATGAGTGAGTTTGTGGTGGAGGAACTTGACTGGCCTGCACAGTCCTGACCTCAGCCTGATAGAACACCTTTGGGATGAATTATGCCCCGTACACACGAGAGGGATTAAGTCTGACAGACCTCCAAAGGAGTTCCGCCGGAGTTCCGACGGAGTTCCGACGGAGTTCTGGCGGACTTTTCGACCGAACGGACTTGACCACACACCATCACACCAAACTCCGACGGAGTCGAACGTGATGACGTACGACTGGATTCGACGTAGGAAGTTCATAGACAGTAGCCAATAGCTGCCCTAGCGTCGGTTTTAGTCCGTCGGAGTAGCACACACACGAGCGAATTTTTCGAAGGGGACCGGGTCCGGCGGAGTTCCGTCGGGAAAATTTGAAGCATGCTTCATTTCTAAAGTCCGTCAGACTTTAGCGAAGCTAAAGTCCGTTGCAGCCCACACACGATCGGATAGTCTGACGGACTCAGTCCGTCGGAGTTTGGATGTCGAAAAGTCCGCTCGTGTGTACGGGGCATTAGACTTGCGAGCCAGGCCTTCTCGTCCACATGAGTGCTTGACCTTGCAAATGTGCTTCTGGAAGAATGGTCAAACATTCCCATAGACACACTCTTAAACCTTGGGGACAGCCTTCCCAGAATAGTTGAAGCCTTTATAGCTGCAAAAGGTGGCCAACTCAATATTGAACCCTAAGGACTAAAACTGGGATGCCATATCACAAAGCAATAGATAAAATTATTATTAGTTTACAATTTTCCATCTTCGCCCACATATAAGTCATTGGGATTGATTTACTAAAACTGGAGAGTGCAAAATCTGGTCCAGCTGTGCATGGTAGCCAATTAGCTTCTAACTGCATTTTGTTCAATTAAGCTTAAAAAAAAAAACTGGAAGCTCATTGGTTTCTATACAAACTACTCCAGATTTTGGAATCTCCAGTTTTAGTAAACCAACCCCATTGCGTCCACTTTACAGAGGGTACTTGCAGTTTTGCATGCTGATAGAGTCAGGGGGCCCAGTGGCAAATATACAACATGTTTTGTAGGTCTAAAAGCCCCATTTATTTAGGTTCTGTGAAACTATATAAATACATAGAACAAAAATCTACATTCAGACATCGTATTATTTTCCAACATCTTCTAAAAAAAAATCATGTGAATTTTTTTTTTTTATTGCTTTAGGCCGGGTTCACACCGCTGCGATGCGGGAACGCCGCGAATCCGCTGCGTTTTCCCGCATCACATTACTCCCGCCGGCAGTTCACACTGCCCTATGCGGACGGCTGGGAGTGTCAATGATATGTTAATGACACCCCCAGATCTGTCCGCATATCGCAGTGCGATCTGCCGACTCGCACAGGAATCGGATCGCATGGTGTGAACCACCATGCGATCCGATTCTGTTGCGGACCAAAAAAAGGGTCCCATGCGAGTTTGCTGCGGGAGCGATGCGAATTCAGCCATACTATCTGTATGGCTGAACTCGCATCGCTACGGAGATCGGATGTGATTTGCACTGCAGTGCGGGTGCGAATCACATCCGGATCTCCCCCCGCAGCAGTGTGAACCGAGCCTTAAAGAGAATTTAACAAAGAACAGAACTCTGGAATTACAAAGACAAAACAAATAGTTATTCAGTAACCTAGAAAGAAAAAATGCGAGACAAATATAAAATGATCCCATAGAGAATGCATCAAAAAGGTCAACCTAATCCTGACCAACTATTTAGACAAAGTCGGTTGAAGAAGCAAAGTAGTATTATAGTAAGTTGGTCTATGTTGAATATATGAATTATTTAGGAAGCAATGGCTGCCTAGGTCTAGGGTATGTCAGAATCCAAATAATGAGGATCTTATAAAAAATGTAGCATATAATCAATAATACAGCACTTTTTCCAGATAGTAAGACTATCTTATTTGTAAGACCTCCATAACATTCTGATTTATGACCAAAGGCTAATGGCATCAGTTTCATACCGTTTTGGATATACCTTTTATTTGGGTGACTGTAAAAAAAAATAAAAAAAAGATATTAGCTGTTGCTAACTTCTTAAAACTGTAGTAAAGGAGAAGCAGTTGCTTATGAAAATCAGACTGCTTATTTTATTTTTTTCCAAAGAATTAAAGATTAAACCTGATTGGTTGCTCAGGCCCTTGGCTCCAGATTTGTAATTTTATTCCCCTGGTATGGTGACCCCAGTCACTGTGGAGCTCATTAATTGAATAGCCTTTGCTTCAATTTGAAACTCACATTGGAAAAAAAAACATTAAAGTTTGTTTTTGGAACCCGACTTTATTTCAGGACTAATGTACTAAGGCAGTGTTCATCGCTGTTTTTAAGTATGAAAACATTTTTATTCTACACCACAAAGGCAGGAGCATATCAAAAGTAGTTTCACTGAAGTTATGTAGCTTCTGGGTTGTAGAAATCAACATTTTTAACACATGGAAACATGACTGCTGAAACCAAAGAAAGTAGTAATAGTTTTACAAAAAATTGGCCAATACCATAGAGCAAACTACATGCTTCACTGGTGTGCACTATGCATTTTATGGCTGATGGGTTCTTTCAAACTTTTGGCCTATTTAGATAAAAAAAAAAAAATCTTCCCCTTAAATGCTAATTCCTAAGTGCAGTAACCTCAATCAAGCAATCAATATTTACCCTGCTGAAGTAAAGTCAGAGCAAGACAAATTGTGATTGGTTAAATTCGAACAACTCCAAGTTGTATTTATTTATTTATTTTTGGACAAGGGGTGGTGAAAAGTTATTTCTGTCTGTTTCCCTGTTGAGGATATATACAGTATTATACATATATATATATATATATATATATATATATATATATATATATATATAGTAAGATGTCTGATATGAGTGGCTGTTCTTAGTGCCGTTAGGAGATTCTAGGACTCTAGGAGGTCCTTTAGTGCATTCCATTAGGATTCAGCTACCATCCATGGCTCAAGCCCTAAACAAGGGGGGAACTTTTTCCTCTGAAAAAAGGTTGGCTGTATTTGTATTTAAGACATTTATACTAAGTGTTCCTCAGTACACATCCAACAAGCAGTAAGAGGAAATCTCATTGGAGAACGGGAAAGACTCTCTCAGCTAGTTGTCATTTGAACATGGTTCCTCAGTAGATTGCCCTCTACCGCTCTGGGGACAACTCAGAATTCTTTTAGTCTTCAATAGCGGAATATTATCTATACTGAATGAAAATGAAATACCATGTTGAAACATGAGCACTCCACACATGCCACTTCTTGGCCCCATAAAATTTCCTGCCCCGGTTCCAATGTCTTAAACTAGCTTATATCATCATGATATGTTCCCCATTCAAAGTTTCCATTCCTACATTTTTATGTAAGTAAAATGATAGAGGGCTGTAATTCACATTTTGCATCAGAGCCTAGATCAGTTTGGTTACGTCTCAGGGCTAGGAACAGTCAAGCATGCATCAAGGGCACAGGCATTAATGTTATGTCTTTGAGCACAACACTGCTACAACCATACCAGGAACTCTACAGCTATTCTGGGATGAGGCCCTACGACTGGATTTGACTGAGATTTGCTGTTGTGTTTTCTGAAACTTCCGCTGGGATGGGACCCCACTACTTGGTTTGATTAAGCTTTGCTGTTGTTATAAATGCTGTGCACCAAGGTCTAGAGAAGTTGAGTTACATTCCAGGGCTGGGAATAATCAAGCTTGAATAATAGGCAGGGGATACTAATGTTATATTTTTGGGTACAGCACTGCTGCAGCCATACTAGGGACTCTACAGCTATACTGGGATGAGAACCTACTGTTGGGTTTGACTGAGATTTGGTGTTGTGTTTCAGGAAACTATTATGGACCCTACTAATAGGTTTGATTGAACTTTGCAATTGTGTTGTGGGTAATTTCTGCAGAGATGGGACCCTACTATTGGGTTTGACTGAGCTTTGGTGTTGTGTTTTGTAGGATTCTTCTGCTGGGATGAAACCCTACTATTGGGTTTGACTGAGCGTTGGTGTTGTGTTTTTTAGGATTCTTCTGCTGGGATGAAACCCTACTATTGGGTTTGACTGAACTTTGGTGTTGGGTTTCAGGAATCTTCTGCTGGGATGGGACCCTACTATTGGTTTTGACTTAGCTTTGGTGTTGTGTTTTGGGAAACCTCTGCTGGAATGGGAGCCTACTACTGAGTTTGACTGAGCTTTGCTGTTGTTATAAATACTATGCATCAGGACCTAGGTATGTTTAGCTACAGGGCTAGTAACAGTCAAGCTCAAATAATAGACAATGGCTGGTAATGTTATGTCTTTGGGTACAGCAATGCTACAGCCATACCAAGGACTCTACATCTATATTGGGATGAAAACCTACTGTTGGGTTTGACTGAGCTTTGACGTTGTGTTTCGGGAAACATCTGCAGCGATGGGACCCTACCAATAGGTTTGACTGAGCTTTGCAATTGTGTTGTGGGTAACTTCTGCTGTGATGGGACCCTACTACTGGGTTTGACTGAGGTTTGGTGTTGTGTTTTGAGACTCTTCTGCTGGGATGGATCCTACTACTGGGCTTGACTGAGCTTTGGTGTTGTGTTTCGGGAAACATCTGCAGCGATGGGACCCTACCAATAGGTTTGACTGAGCTTTGCAATTGTGTTTTGGGAAGCTTCTGCTGGGATTGGACCCTGCTTTTGGGTTTGACTGAGTTTTGCTGTTGGCTTTTGGCCTGGCGTTCCTTCCATACATGCATGTTTTTTTTTTTTTTCTGGTAATCAACTGGGGTACCCACCGGAGGATAGTCTTGTCTGTCATGAACAGCCTACCCTGAGCCAGTGGGCTCTTTAAATGTTTTCGTCCTCTCGCTACTTTTTATAAACTCAATTCTTTTTTTTTTTATTTGAGTTTATTGGGAAACGTCTGCCGATCAGGATATGAACAAGAGTGCAGATAATTCAGATTGCTTCCTCTCTATGCATAATGGAAACATGACCCTGTAACCAGTTCTCTGCAGCACAATAGTTGAATGTCCAGTAATTACATTTCCCAGATCAATGAATTTCACCAAAGGTGCTCGCTAGACACCAGTCATTGAAATAAACTGAAATTCTGCCTACTGCTGCAGCTTTAAAGCTAACTTTCATCTGGACTAAATTGTTGAAAATCCTTGCCAAGTCATTTTAAACCCAATGCCATGCAATTATTACTAAACTGGTTGACGATCCTTCATACGATATGAGGGCAATTGACTTTTTTTTTTTTTCCCCCTGTTATACTCCATGCATCTATTCTTTAATGAATAAGTGCTGCTGGCTATCTTTAGCAGACTGTTACACTTACAGCACTAAATGCGCCTGTTATGTCTTTAGAAGCTACCAGAGTAAATGGAACGACTGAAGGAAGAGTACTTGTCTATGACATAATCGCTTCCAAACTGAGAAGCAATAAGCAATTAGTTAGTACAACATGTGCAGCTCATCAGCAAAGGAAAACAATGCTTTTTTCAATGTTTCACTTTCCTTCGAAAAAACGGATAATGACAACTAAAATATCTGTACTGTATGTGCTTGAAAAATAGCCCCAAACCAGATTCTACAATGAGCTTACTCTGAAGAAATGCAAATTACACAGAAATCACCAGCTATTATCATTGTGAGAGGATCTCCTCGCCCAGTCTGCCTTACCATATCGTTCAAGTGTGCTTTTTTTTTTTTGGGTTGGCATAGCAGATTGCTGAAATCTGTGTATCTAGCAAACTCATCAGAGATTCAGTGATGAGTCTAAGAAACTTTTGTGTCTGGTGTGTTAAGCTGGGAAGTTTTTTATTTTTTTTTATTTCCTTGAAACGATTACACAAGCTGCTCTTGCTTTAGTATTGTTTTTTTTTATTTTTTTGCGTTCCAAATTTAAACTTTACATAGAAACCAATAATGTTTCCTAT
This sequence comes from Lithobates pipiens, assembly GCF_037356315.1. Classification (NCBI taxonomy): domain Eukaryota; kingdom Metazoa; phylum Chordata; class Amphibia; order Anura; family Ranidae; genus Lithobates; species Lithobates pipiens. The sequence goes on from NW_027507903.1 coordinate 21,776,026, forward strand.
CTATATGGTTATTTGATCTCTCAATATTGAAGTTAAAGACTACCTACAGCTATGCAAATGCAGGTCTTTTAGCCCTTGTACACACGGTCGGAGAATCTGTCGGAATGAGTCTTATCGGACCGTGTTGTCAGATAATCCGACTGTGTGTGGTATGCATCGGACTGATTCCGTCCGAATCTCAGTACGACCCAATTTTCCAACATGTTGGAAATATTTCCCGACCAACTGGGCCGGACGGACATAATCCGATCATGTGTAGAGCATTTTCATCAGACCAAGTGCCACGCATGCTCAGATCAAATTCCTACATCAAAGCTATTGGCTACTAGTCTGAATGTAGTCCCATCGTAACGAAATTACGTCATCACGTTCTGAAAGATCGGATTTTTCGCCAACTTGGCCCGGCCGTGTGTATGCAACAGTTTCGGATACAATCCGTCGGACTAAATCCGACGGGCAAAATCCGACGGATTTGGTTGGCAAAATCTCCAACCGTGTGTACGTGGGCTTAGACTATGTAGGACTGATTCATGGCTGTCTTTAATATTGATTGGACCCTGGGCAAATCTTTTCTTGGGCCCCCCCCCCATGCAGCTTCGCTCTCCATCTTCTCTGAGACATACAATAAATAGCAGCTAGTCTCAAAATCAGTTTACTGAATCAGATCAGGCAGCTATTGCGATTGGTTACCAGAGGTTACAGTTTATCATTACCGCTCACTAATTGGTTGTTAGAGGTTACAGCACACATTACAGCACATGATTTCTGCTTGTTGACTGGTTGCTAGAGATTACTGTGGATATGACCTCAGGGAGCATGATATACATATCAATGCCGCTGGCCGCCGCTATTTATGTATAAATGCCACCTTTATTTACATATGAATGCCACCGCTATTTACATATGAATGCCGGTAATTTACATGTAAAAACGGGGTCTGCAGGTGAGTCATCCGTACACAACAATAGGGCAGAGCTGGGCAGCATTAGTAGCAGCACTTCACACTGAGATATTGGGACACAGCATGGGACTAAAACCTCAAGGGACGAGGGAATTTAAACCAGTATAGTTGACAAGTATGAGGCAGCTGCTTTGGGCCCCACAACAATGACAGGGCACAGGGCAGCTGCCCCTTTTGCCCTGCCTTAAAAACGGCCCTGGACTGATTAGGTAATAATGCTATCGATGGCACCTTGCAAGCAGCTCTGCCTGGGAGGCAGACAACCGTGTGACCAGACATACTTGTTAGTTGGTCATGAACATAAAAGCAGAAATGGTTTCCTTTCAGTTGATGGTATTGGTTGCATCTGAAGCCATTCTGCAATCTTTGCCCATCATGAGATCCAGTACTCATCCTTTCTCAAAATGATTGCTGAGCTACCAAACAATATTGTGCGTGCTTTCCTTTTGACTGAAATCATTTTGTATTGTGTGATTTCTAGGCTTCATTTGCTTTACTTTAAGACATGTCCAAAATAAAGGCAGTTTTCCTGTTTCCTTTACAACTGAAAGCTAATTTTGATAACAATTCTGCTTTTAAAAGTCAAAAGCCGGAACATTTCTGAAAATGATATTACAGAATTTTGCCACTCTGCAAAACTTGGCTGGCTGAATGTGAAATTCCTCATGAATGATACTAAAACTTGCCATATTCGAATCATTTGCCTTAATTAGAAAGTACGAGGACTTTACCGAAAGTACTGCAAAAGCGGGCATAACTTTTTTTATTAATTTATATAGGTCATTCAAACTACATGTTGGTGTCCTTCTCTGGTGAGGGTCTGTTTCCTGACCTCCCTATTACCTTTATTTCAATATTCAGCTGTTAAAGATATACTGAATGAATCTATGTTATTTTTACCATACCGCCTGCTTATGAGCTGCTTCACACTTGTGTTGTGGGCTGCCTGTCAGGTGTCCTAGGATGCAACTATGTCTGTTTGTTGAACTGACAATCTGGCTTTACATTTGTATGCTGACCACTAATAGTATCAGGCTTTGTTGCTGATTGGTTATACTCTCTCAATTTAATATTGTGTCTAATGCCGCGTACACACGACCGGACTTTTTGACAGCAAAGGTCCGACGGAACGAGTCCGTCGGACAATTCGATCGTGTGTGTGTTCCATCGGACCTTTGCTTGCCAAAAATCCATCGAACTTTAGAAATAGAACATGTTTTACATTTTTACACCGGAACTCCGCCAGCCCAAGAAATCCGTTTGTGTGTATGCTAGTCCGACGTACAAAAACCCACACTAGGGCAGCTATTGGCTACTGGCTATGAACTTCCTTATTCTAGTCCGGTCGTACGTCACCACGTTCAAATCCGTCGGACTTTGGTGTGATTGTGTGTGGCCAAGTCCGTTCATTCAGAAAGTCTGTCGGAACTCCGCCGAAAGTCCATCGGAAAGACCGTCGGACCTAGTCCCTCGAAAAGTCCGGTCGTGTGTACGCGGCATTATATTATATCAGGACCTGGGTCCTATTGAGACATACTCTATTATTATTTCTAAGAACAATTAATAAGCTCCCGAAGAAGCATTCAATTGCGAAACATGCAGAGAGCTTTTTTCTTGCATACTACATCATGTTTGCAGGATTACAATGATGTATAATGTCATGCATTTTGTGCCCTTGTACACATGGTCGGACCTTCCGATGGAAAATGTCCGATCGGACCGTGTTGTCGGATAATCCGACTATGTGTGGGCTCCATCGGACTGTTTCCGTCGGAATATCCGACCGACAAAGTTTTAGAGCTGGGCTATAGAATTCTCCGACGACATGATCCGATTGGACTTTGTCCGATCGTTTGTAGAGAATTCCGATCGGAGAAAGTGCCACGCATGCTCAGATCAAATTCCTAGACCAAAGCTATTGGCTACTAGCCTGAACGTAGTCCCGTCATAACAAAATAACATCATCACGTTACGAACGATCGGATTTTCCGACAACTTTGTCCGACTGTGTGTATGCAACACCAGTTTCGACAGATTTGTTGTCGGAATGTCCGACCATGTGTACAAGGGCTTAGTCTTAGAGAGATGTCAGTTTTGCATTTTTTATTGCAAAAAAAGTTTTTAAATGTGATTGCTTGTACCATTATGTGTTTAATAAAATATTTTTTATAATTGGTACCTACAAAGTCAATTTTTTCTGCACTTTATCTTGATATAAAATTGACTTATAGGACGTGGCACTGCTCTATCACTAAGCCCCTGTACACACGGTCGGAAATTCCGACGGAAAATATCCGATCGGACCATGTTGTCGGATAATCCGACCGTGTGTGGGCTACATTGGACTTTTTCCGTCGGAATGTCCGACCAACAAAGTTTGAGATCTGGATATAAAATTTTCCGACAACATGAGCCGATCGGACTTTGTCCGATCGCTTGTAGAGAATTCCGATCGGGCAAAGTGCCACGCATGCTCAGATTAAATTACGAGACCAAAGCTATTGGCTACTAGCTGCAATGTAGTCCCGTCGTAACGAACGAACATCATCATGTTCTGAATGATCGGATTTTGCGACAACTTTGTCCGACCGTGTGTTTGCAACACCAGTTTCGGACAAAATTCGTCAGAAAAAATACGACGGATTTTGTTGTTGGAATGTCCGACCGTGTGTACAAGGGCTAAGACTCCCACAGTGCCATCCTGTGATGGAGCCTTGATAAACTTTTTGATACAAGACAATGCGGTTGTCGATGGTGTCATCTCCGCAAACACCTATGTCTTGTTGGTGACTCTTGTCAATGGTGTCATCTCCATAAACATTCTGTAGCCTTCTGTGGCTGTTGGATAGCCTGTACCCCTCCTTCATCAAGAATTCAATGTCGACATGTTGCCATGAACAGCTTAAAGTGGCACTTTACCAATAACAACTTGATAAAAAAGAATGTTCTTTAGCAAGGAACATACATTCCACATTACTAATTATGCTACCAAAATTAGTTTTTGCTGGAAATTGCCCTCAGCATTGTTCATGCTTATTCTTGCTGGAGGCTGCCATTTTTCTGAAGTACAGGCACTCCCAGAACCCCTTCTCCCGCACGGCCCCTGAGGTGTGCATTCGGTGGGTTGGGTAACCGCTGTGTCCTTTGGACACAGCTGATCACGGATCGTGGTAAAGGGCCAATCACAGCGGCCCTTTATCATGTGATTAGCTATTTTCAATCACAGCTGATCACATGTAAATAAACTTGCCGGTTATCGGCATTCCTTTACTCCCATGCTGTATCTGTGTGAGGAAAGAGAGCCGTTAACTATCAATCCTGTCAGCACATTGTTTACACTGATTATCAATGCAGCCCCAGAAGTACCAATCAGTTCCCAATCAGTGCCGCCTATCAGTACCCATCATTTTCATCTATCAGTGCCTCCTCATTAGTGCCCATCAGTGCCGCCTATCAGTGCCCATCAGTTTCACCTATCAGTGCCTCCTCATTAGTGCCCATCAGTGCCACCTATCAGTGCCCATCAGTGCCGTCTATCAGTGCCACATATGTGTCCATCAGTGCCACCTATCTGTGCAACCTCATCATTGCCTCATCAGTGCTGCCTCATCAGTGCCCATCAATGCCACCTCATCAATGCCCATCAGTGCCACCCATCAGTGCCTCCTCATCAGTGCCCGTCAATGCCACCTATCAGTGCCCATCAATGCCCCTTATCAGTGCCTCTCAGTGCCATCAGTACCCCTCAGTGCCATCAGTGCAGCCTCATCAGTGCCCATCAGTGCAGCCAATCAGTGCCGATCAGAGCAGCCTCGTCAGCGCACATCAGTGAAGAAGAAAAAATACTTATTTGGAAAATTTTCAGAAACGAACAGAAACGAAAAAACATATTTGGCCTTTTTTCATTTGTTTAGTAAAAAATAAAAAACCGAGTGCGCATGCGCGGGACTTCCGGATCGCCACGCTAACCGGGAGCTCCGCTCCGCTCCGGCCGTCTAAGGCATACAGACCGCGCATCTGACAGCGAAAACTCCCAGCGAGACTATCCACGCACTCCGGACACGGCAGAGACACCTCCCGTATGTCGCAGGGGCTTCCCAAGAGGGACGTTAACCGGCATCTTAACTTTGGCCTGGTTCCCCCTGAGCCTTCCAAGATGGCGGCCGCGTTGAATCCAGGCAGCGGCACCGCTACAGGCCCCATCGAGGCAGAACCTCCGCTGACTCCTCTTCCTCTTGTGAGTAATGGCCAACATCCCTTCTCATCCCCGGCATCTACTGAATCCCTCCTAAGCAGACTCCAGAACGGGACGCCTTTCTCCCCCCTCAGTAACACACCGGGCAGTATACTAGCTTCCCCACAGGCCCCTATCATGCAGGCTATTCACTCTCCTGACATGGCACAGCTTCTCAATAGCTTTTCTGACATGCTGGCAGCAGGCCTTGCTCAAAACGCTGCACAGATTACTACATCCATTAAAGCAGATATACAGAGCCTTGGGGCCAGGATAGATGCTATTGAACAGGCGGTTGATGACTCTAATGCACGCACTAACCAGAACACTCTGTGTATACAATCGCTTCAGGATCAACTTGAAACTGCCCAGTCCAAATTAGAAGATTTGGAAAACAGAAGCAGACGATACAATTTTCGTATCAGAGGCATCCCCGAATCCACTTTAGATGTGCAGGACACAGTCAAAGCCGTGATTAAAGACCTTATCCCTGATATCCCAGACCACAGGCTAGAATTGGATAGGGCGCACAGAGCCCTTCAAGCCCCTCGTCAAGATGGCCTCCCCAGGGATATTGTTGTCAAGCCCCACTTTTATGGGGTCAAGGAGGAAATCATGAAGCGTTCGCGTAATAGAGAAGACATACTTTTGAACGGCAATAAAATCCAGATTTTTGCTGATATTTCCCCGGCTACTATCCAGAAGAGGAGATCCCTCAAACCGCTCCTGGAAGTCCTCTCCCAGAAATTCATCAAATACAGATGGGCCTTCCCCTTTCGCCTGCAATTCCAGTACAAGGAGAAATCCTACAGCTTCACAAACTTCCAAAATGGCGAACGCCTACTTCTCCAGCTTAGTCTCATCTCCCAGGATGTCGATCATGACCAGATGGAAACCCGTTCCAGCTCCTCTAAGAGGCCCCCTCCGACCAGCCCGCTCCCCCCGATGTGGATGAAACAAAAGTCGAAGAGATACCGTGACTCCATCCCCCCAAGATGAATCCCTCGGCCAGTGTTCCCTGCTGGGAACGGTCCTATTCCTCTGCCTAGGCCGGATTTTTCTCTTTTTTGTCAACAATGATCCACTTATACACCCAGACAGGTCCCCCTTTCCCCCCCCCCTTTTTTTGGGACCCTTTTTTTCTTTTTTTGAACTATTTTCGAACATTTTTTTTCACCCTTTTTTTTTTTTTTTTTTTTTAACTATGTCATTATCTCTCTTATCATTATAGATTGTCTGTTTGAGCCTGTCTAATTAACCCTATTGGTTTGATGGTTCACCTAAGTGGATCGGACCCCTGGTGGTCCCACTGCTATTTTAAAATGTATAATGCCTAACGGCCGGAGCGGTACTCTTTGCCGCTCCCCCTGTTGTTATCTCGAGGGCTCCTTATTTCCCCTCGGGATGCCACCAGGCTTTCATCCCACCGTAGGGATGCCTTTATACCGTTCCCTATTTTGTCTAGGGAACCGGAGCAGGTGCTGGCCGCCCAGCCCTGCTGACATGCAGCCCAGGATAGTTTCTTTCCTGGACCTGCTCTTTTCTCACTTTTCTCTCTCTCGTCTCCCTTTCTGGCTTTTCCTCCTTTTTCTCGCCCCCTTTTCCCTCTTCCTTCAGGTACCTCCAAGGGGAGCTCCACACCCGTCTTCCAAGCGACACCGGGATCGATCCCTCCTGCTGTCTCCAATGAAATCCTCTCTACTGGATCAGGTGAGACCCTTCTGGTTTTTTTTGCTCCTCTACCCTCATGTCCATGGCTGATGACCTCCCCACGCTCCAATCCCTCCGGATAGGGACGCACAATACGCAGGGTCTGAATTCCCCAATGAAGAGACGCAAAGCCTTTCACAGCTATCACTCGAGAAAACTTGACATTTTGCTACTACAGGAGACCCACTTCCCCAAAAGTTTTAATCCCACTTTTTTACATCGCAATTACCCCACCTTTTATCTTGCTAGCGCTGAGGAAAAGAAGCGAGGAGTGGCCATTCTCATTTCTAAACATATCCCTTTCACCCTTTCCCATATAATCAGAGACAGTGAGGGGAGATACCTTCTTGTCAAAGGCCATGTGAATGGGACCTTGTTCACCTTCATCTCATACTATGCTCCTAACAAGGGCCAAACTCGTTTTTTCTCCTCAATGTTAACTTCCCTCGCTCCTCACATAGAAGGTAAAGTGGTCCTAGGAGGCGACTCAAATGTCGCCTTCGACCTCCTTTTGGATAAATCATCCCTCCACAAAACCATCCTCAAAAGACCGCCCAAGCAGAGCCTCACTATCGCACGACTCCTCCACTCGATGGGCATGATTGATGCCTGGAGGGAGCTGCACCCCACGACTAGGGATTACACTCACTTCTCTGCTCCACACAACACTTATGCTCGCATCGACCATATCTTCCTACATTCCTCGGACATATCTTTGGCCTCTCAGGCCACCATATGCGAGGTCCCCTGGTCTGATCATTCCCTAGTTTCAGTAACGCTTTCAGGTCTGTTGAACAAAGCAAGCACCCCTCAATGGCGCCTTGGGGACTCTCTCCTATCCAATACAGCTCACCGCACTATGCTTGAACATGAATTGAAGGATTATTTCCGTCACAATGACACCGATGATACCTCTCCTGGTACTCTTTGGGAAGCCCACAAGGCGGTCATGAGGGGTAAAATCATACAACTCTCTTCACGCCTAAAGCGAGAGAAACGAATAGACATCGTAAAACTTGAGAAAGAATTCCGCTCCATTAGCCAGGCCCACAAAGCTAACCCCTCCCTTCCATCTCTCGCGCGCCTCGACGCAGCTAGGCTTGCACTTAACACAGCTCTTACCTCCAACGCGGAACAGCATCTGCGGTGGGTAAGCGGTAGATTCTACCTTAACTCTGACAAATTTGGCCCCCATCTTGCGGCCAAACTTTCCCCGAAGTATAGAGTAAGAGCCTTACCCAAAATCAAATCCCTTTCTGGCTCTCTGACCCAAAACCCCAAACAAATACTTGAGGCCTTCCACAAATTTTATTCTGACCTCTACTCTGGCCCTAACCCAGATAACGACCAAACAATCGACTCCTTTTTTAACAGCATCCCCTTCCCCAAAATCTCTGCTAGCCACCGATCCATCATGGATGCCCCTTTTTCTGAGGAGGAGGTAAGCGAGGTGATCAAGTCCCTGAAAAAAAATTCTGCCCCCGGCCCTGACGGATTTTCCAATTGTTATTATAAAACCTTTTCGGAAACCCTCTCCCCCTTCCTGACCCGATTCTTTAACTCCCTAGGCCAAAACTCACCCGTAGACCCAGCTTCCAACCTCGCATACATATCTGTCATACCTAAACCTGGCAAGGACCAGAGCCTAGTGAGCAACTACAGACCCATCTCCTTGATCAACAACGACCTCAAAATAATGACAAAAATTCTCTCGAACAGGTTAGGCTCTTTTATAAGTTCCTATGTCCACAAAGACCAGGTAGGCTTTATCCCGGGGAGACAGGGCCCAGACCAAATAAGGAGAGCTGTAGACATTATCTCTGTCCTCCAGGCTCGATGGGACGGGAGCCCCCCACAGGAGGGCTTCCTCCTTTCGCTTGACTTACAGAAAGCATTTGACACTATCACTTGGCCCTTCTTATTCCGTACCCTTGAGCACTGGGGCTTCGGTTCTCCTTTCAGGACTCTCCTGAGTTCCTTATACTCACAGCCCAGGGCTCAAGTCAGACTCCAGGGACACCTCTCTGACCCGTTCCCGATCTCCAAAGGCACCAGACAGGGTTGTCCCCTATCCCCCCTCCTCTTTGCCATAGGCGTGGAATCGCTTGCGATCGCTATCAGGAATCACCCAGACATTCATGGAGTTCGATGCGGCCAATCCGTACATAAGTGTGCGTTATTCGCCGATGATGTCCTCCTTTTCGTTACCAACCCCCTTGTTTCTACTCCCAATATCCTCCAACTTCTTCTCCACTTTGGACACGCCTCAGGGTTACAGGTTAATATGTCTAAGTCCTTAGCCCTTAATATCTCCTCCCCCCAAGCCACAGTAGATCTACTAACAGAACGCTTCCCCTTCTCCTGGAGCACCTCCTCCATTCCCTACCTTGGAGTTCACCTCACCCCAAAATTTGACCAACTCTACAAACATAATTACCCCCCTATGTTTAAGAAGCTTAAGACGGATTTAGATCAATGGTCCCTCCACAAATTATCATGGTTCGGAAGGGTGAACGCAGTCAAGATGACCCTTCTCCCTAGGATTCTTTACCTATTCCGTTCGCTCCCTATTCTGGTCCCCCAATCTCATATCCGATCCCTCCAATTGTCCGTTAACCGATTTATTTGGGGGTCCTCCACCCATAGGCTCCCCAAGAACACTCTATTCCGCCCCAGACGGAAAGGGGGCTTGGGCTTACCCAATCTTCGCTGGTACTATCAAGCTGCTCACCTGAACCAAATTTCGACTGTATACTCGAGAGGATCCAAACCGGATTGGATCGAGATGGAGAGACAGGCAATTCCCAACTTCACCATTGACTTTCTCCTTTGGCGCCCCTCAAAAAGCAGACCCCCGATCATGTCCCCTACTCTCTCCCATTCCTTCGCACTTTGTGACACCCTACATAAGATGAACAAGGTTACTTCCAGCTGGCACCCCCTGGCCCATATCTTTAATAATCCTGCCTTCCCCCCCGGTTTAAACGTTAAAGCTTTTCGATGGTGGCTGGACAAAGGCCTATATAGGATTGGGCACTTCTTTAATATGAATGGTCCCGTCACCTTAAAGCAATGCATCTCCCAACTTGCCATGCCCCCCACGGAGCAGTTCCATTTTTATCAGATAAATCACTTTTTACGCTCTCTCCTACACACCAACTCAGATCGCCTTGAGGTCACTCCTTATGAACAGTGGTGTGTCTCGGCCATGGACATGAAGGGGGGAATCTCCCTGATCTACACAGCTCTGTCTACCCCCTCGGAGAAATCCAGTTATATGCTAAGCTGGGAGCGAGACCTTGACTTAGAGTGGGACATGGACACTTGGCACTCCTATTTCTCAAGAGCCTTCACAGGGATCCTTAATGTCTCCCTCATTGAGGCAGACGTTAAGGTCCTCACTAGATGGTATCTGGTCCCAACCCGCCTGGCTAAATTCTACCCACAGACCTCGCCTTTTTGTTTTCGAGGCTGTGGCCACATGGGCTCCCTTCTCCATATCCTATGGGAGTGTCCCCGGGTAAGAAGCTACTGGAACAAAATCTTCTCTCTGATCCGCAAGGTCACTGACGTTGCAGCCCCCCAAACCCCTGCTATAGCGCTCCTGAACCAGCCAATCCCTAATACTTCTAAATACCAACAATGTTTGATCCACTACATTTTGATTAGTGCCAAGATGACCATAGCCCGGGCTTGGAAGTCCCCAAAGGTCTCGTACCCAGCAGCTAAACAGAAAATCTCCTGGATTATGTTCCAGGAAAAGACCTCCAGTCTCATCATTGATAAATATAAAAAATTCAAGAAAATCTGGAATCCCTGGGCTCGCTACGTGGGGGTTCTCCTCTAGCCCTAGAACAGGGCGTATTTTTGACAACCTGTATCACAACGAGATCCCTGCCTTCCCCTAGGAGCTCCCCCTGGCACGGGTACCTCCCCTACCCATTCCTTTCCCTTCTCCCTTTCCCTATTCTGTCCCCTCTGTTTCTGTCCTGTCTTTCTTCTTCTCTCTACTCCGTCCCTCCCCTCGAAATCTTTCGTCGGGAGGTGTTGGATATGCGGCACAAGTTTGGAGCCTGGACTGAGCAAGATTGACCTACCTTTTGGCCTGCATAGACACTGTTATCTTGTGGCCCATAGGGTCTTCCCTACTCTGGCCCCTCCCATTGTTTCTTGTTTGGAGGGTCCAGAGTCGGATCGCATTTTTTACTACGTTTTCAGTCCCTGAGTTCGTTTGGTTGACATTATTCTTGTTAAGTTGTTCTATGTCAGGTTTGATGCACGCGGTAGTCCTAGGGGGTTAGGGGTTTGGGGGGCTCAGAGCTCCGGGCACAGTCTGAGCCCATGTGGGGTGTCTGGAAGCCGGGCTCCCCAAAAGAAATTGAATTCTCCCTTTACCACTGAAACCGTTCCCCTCTCCCCCTTCCCTGGACTTCTTTTTAGCTGGGGACTCCCGTGTGCATCACTCGCTCCCCCCCAATTCACATGTGCCCCGCATTTTTGACCAGTATTCTTGTAGTTTTGGTTCGCGGGCGCCATCATCCCCCTTTTCATTGTCCTTTGGCATATTGTCTTTTGTTGTTTACTACGTGCCTTACTGCTGTCTCTCCTACGTGAGAGCAATTTGATATATGTATTGTCTTGGTTTCAATAAACATCTTTTAAATTTAAAAAAAAAATAAATAAAAAAAAATAAAAATAAAAAACCTAGCGGTGATTAAATACCACATCCCCATTGACAACGTCATTTATGATGAAACGCGTCTGGGAAGGCACGCAGTGACGCCATCACGTTCTAGAAGGGGAGGACGGGCTCCCGAATGCTGGCTGGCTTTCTATGTTTTAATTTGCATGCTGTATCTGAATGGATGCCCATGTAAGTGCAATATTTATATTTTAAAATAAATTTACCAAACTGTGTTATACTATGTGGGTTTCCTCTTCTTTTTGGAGCCATTGATAGCATTTTTTGGGATCGCTGAACGAGATATATATTTATGTGAACGCTGCCTTTCACTGTGGTTAGCTGATCTATGAACACAAGTTGTAAGGAGGAGGATACTGATGATTTTCATACAAGGCTTTGATTAAGCTTCCATCTGGTAAGCGCACTCACTTCTTGGTGACGGCACTTGTGTGCATTTTTTTGAGTGGAATCACCGTGGTGTTCTGATAAGGATCGCAACTGAGGATTTCTTATGGACTTTTTATGAACTTTGTTCGTTCCTTCCTCTCCAGTTGGGAAATCACAATATTCGTTATTCTTTTTCATTTAATGTATAGTGAATGTGATATTTATTTATAATTTTCATAATTTTTTACATTTCATTAGGGTAGCTAATATAAACAGTTCTTTTGTTGGCGCAGCTTTCAAAAAAAAAAATTATATTGCTTTTGGGTGTGTGTATCTCACTTATAGCTGCGGCCTTCGTTTTAGATTATTGTGCATCTTTTATTGTTTTACTCAAGTGCGGTTTATTTCCTTTAGATTAAATACCACCAAAAGAAAGCTCTGTCTGTCTCAAAAAATTATAAAAATGTAATTTAAGGTACATATAGTGTTGCATGACTGTGCAATTGTCATTCAAAGTGCATCAGCACTGAAAGCTGAAAATTGGCCTGGGCAGGAAGGGGGTGAAAGTTCTCAGTATTGAAGTGGTTAATACCTGTATTTGTTTTGTAAATGAGGAGGGGCACCATTGTATGTCATACCCTTCACACTCCTCTGCTATACATACTGTCCACTGTCATACCCTCCACATTCCTCTCTTGTACATAATGCCCACTTTCATATCCTCCACACTCCTCTCCTATACATAGTGCCCACTGGAATACCCCCCCCCCCCACTTCTTTTCTATACATAGTGCCCCCTGTCATATCCACCACACTTTTCTCATGTACATGCTGATTACTGTCTTACCCTCCACACTCCTCTCCTGTACATACTACTCAGTATCATACCATCCACACTCTTCTTCTGTACATACTGCCCACTGTTATACCCTCCACATTGCTCTCCTTTACATAGTGCCCACTGTCATACCCTCCACATTCCTCTCCTGTACATAATGCCCACTGTCATACCCTCCACACTCCTCCCCTATACATAGTGCCCACTGTCATACCCTCCACACTCCTCCCCTGTACATACTGCCCACTGTCATACCCTCCACACTCCTCCCCTATACATAGTGCCCACTGTCATACCCTCCACACTTCTTTCCAATACATAGTGCCCCCTGTCATATCCGCCACACTTTTCTCCTGTACATACTGCCCACTGTCTTACCCTCCACACTCGTCTCCTGTACATACTGCTCACTGTCTTACCCTCCACACTTGTCTCCTTTACATACTGTTCACTGTCTTACCCTCCACACTCCTCTCCTGTACATACTACTCAGTATCATACCATCCACACTCTTCTTCTGTACATACTGCCCACTGTTATACCCTCCACATTGCTCTCCTTTACATAGTGTCCACTGTCATACCCTCCACATTCCTCTCCTGTACATAATGCCCACTGTCATACCCTCCACACTCCTCTCCTGTACATACTGCCCACTGTCATACCCTCCACACTCCTCCCCTATACATAGTGCCCACTGTCATACCCTCCACACTTCTTTCCGATACATAGCGCCCCCTGTCATATCTGTCAAAATTTTCTCCTGTACATACTGCTCGCTGTCTTACCCTCCACACTCGTCTCCTGTACATACTGCTCACTGTCTTACCCTCCACACTCGTCTCCTGTACATACTGCTCACTGTCTTACCCTCCACACTCGTCTCCTGTACATACTGTTCACTGTCTTACCCTCCACACTCCTCTCCTGTACATACTACTCAGTATCATACCATCCACACTCTTCTTCTGTACATACTGCCCACCGTTATACCCTCCACATTGCTCTCCTTTACATAGTGCCCACTGTCATACCCTCCACATTCCTCTCCTGTACATAATGCCCACTGTCATACCTTCCACACTCCTCTCCTGTACATAATGCCCACTGTCATACCCTCCACACTCCTTCCCTATACATAGTGCCCACTGTCATACCCTCCACACTTCTTTGCGATACATAGTGGCCCCTGTCATATCCGCCACACTTTTCTCCTGTACATTCTTCCCACTGTCTTACCCTCCACACTCATCTCCTGTACATACTGCTCACTGTCTTACCCCCCACACTCGTCTCCTGTACATACTTCTCACTGTCTTACCCTCCACACTCGTCTCCTGTACATACTGTTCACTGTCTTACCCTCCACACTCCTCTCCTGTACATACTACTCAGTATCATACCATCCACACTCTTCTTCTGTACATACTGCCCACTGTTATACCCTCCACATTGCTCTCCTTTACATAGTGTCCACTGTCATACCCTCCACATTCTTCTCCTGTACATAATGCCCACTGTCATACCCTCCACACTCCTCTCCTGTACATACTGCCCACTGTCATACCCTCCACACTTCTTTCCGATACATAGTGCCCCCTGTCATATCTGCCACACTTTTCTCCTGTACATACTGCTCACCGTCTTACCCTCCACACTCGTCTCCTGTACATACTGCTCACTGTCTTACCCTCCACACTCGTCTCCTGTACATACTGCCCACTGTCATGCCCTCCACACTCCTCTCCTGTACATACTGCCCCCATAATACCCTCCACACTCTTCTGCTGTGCATACTGCCTACTGACATACCCTCCACACTCCTCTCCTGTACATAGTGTCCACTGTTATATCCTCCACATTCCTCTCCCTCACCAGCACATACTTGCCACTTTTATACCATCCATACTCCTCCCCTGTGCCTCTTACCCATAAAAAAGTTCTTTAAAATTATATTGAATATCCTCAATGTTACCAGCTTTAGAATGGGCACACTTTTGTTTGTTCAATTAAAGGAAATCTTCTCAGTCCTCATATTTGTTCTGCCCAGTATTGGTACTCATTTAATTTTGTGATTACTACTGTGATGTATAGAGGAACATAGGGGATGTCAGCCACTCTAAATATACTACTGGTAAAAAAAAAAGTGTCCCTGAAAATATTTTTGAAATGTTGGCAACTTTGCACTTGGGCACTGCTCAAGGGCCACCGGGTCAGTAGGGGGCCCCATGAGAGGCTCCTGGGATCCTGTGATATTAAAGCAGTAGTAAACTTCACAAGCATTATTACTTTTTAGAGGCCCTAAGGTAAGCTATGCCATAATGTACTAGTATGAACAGCATATTAGAACATTAGGGTACACTTACCTGTCAGACTGCGCCCTCCATCGCTGCGCTGTGATCAATTTTTGGCGGGTCCCGAGTGCTTCCATCTTTACACAGTCTTCCTTCTGGGTTCTGTGCCTTGCCTTGGCCGGGCTGTGTTGCTGTCACTCCCACGCATGCTCATGCGCATCCTTTCTCCCTCTCTCTCATCCTCCCTCTCTCATCCCCCCTCCCTTACCCCTCACCCCTCTCTCATCCCCCCTCTCTTTCTCATCCTCCCTCCCTTACCCCCACCCCTCTCTCATGCTCTTTCTCTCTATCTCTCATCCCCCTCTCTCTCTCATCCTCCCTCCCTTACCCCTCACCCCTACCTCATCCCCCCTCTCTCTCTCATCCTCCCTCTCCCACCCCTCACCCCTCTCTCATCCCCCCTCTCTCTCATCCTTGCTCCCTTACCCCTCACCCCTCTCTCTTCCCCCCCCTCTCTCTCTCTTTCCCTCTCATCCTCCCTCTCTTACCCCTCAGCCCTCTCTCATCTCCCTCTCTCTTTCATCCTCCCTCCCTTACTCCTCAACCCTCTCCCATGCCCTTTCTCTTACTCTATCTCTCTCATCCTCCCTCCCTTACCCCTCACCCCTCTCTCGTGCCCTTTCTCTCTCTTTCATCCCCTCTCTCTCATCGTCCCTCCCTTACCCCTCACCCCCTCTCATCCCCCTTCTCTCTCTCTCATCCCCCCTCTCTCTCTCATCTTCCGTCCCTTGCCCCTCACCTCTCTCTCATGCCCTCTCTCTCTGTCTCTCTCTCTCTCTCATTCTCCCTCCCTTACCCCTCACCCTTCTCTCACCTCCTTCTCTCTCTTATTCTCTCTCCCTTACCCCTCACCCTTCTCTCATCCCCCTTCTCTCTTTCATCCTTCCTCCCTTACCCCTCACCCCTCTCTCATGCCCCTTCTCTCTCTTTCTCTATCTCATCCTCCCTCTCTCTATATAATTTAATTTGTTATAACAAAAAAAAAATGTTTGCATTTTTATTTATTTATTTATTTTGTAAAAAGTCCAACCAAAATCCTCAGCACCAGGCTCATGGTGTTCTTAATCCGGCCCTGCATTTATTACATTATTAAAGTTTAATAAATTGCACTTTAGAGCAATGGTATCTTTCTGTGTTAATAGAAAATTGTTTTGACTAAATGCAATCGATCTGCAACTCCTTGTATTATATAATATTGCTCAATATGTACAACAGGGAAACCGTTTAATAAACCAGCTAGACATGTAGTAGGTGATGGACAAGTGTTTTGTAAATTGAGACCTGCTAATTTAATTTGATATTCTTTCCCTGGGATACACGGCGCGCATCTGTGGTCTGGGGTTGAAAGCTGCCATGCAACTTATCAAAGTGCATGTGGGCTGCAGGGGTTAAAGACTGGAGCCTCTGTGTCTGAGTGTGGCACTGACACTCTTTTAGCCAGAACAAAGTATCTCTATCATTTTTCCCTTTGCACAATTCACATCTCATCTCTGCTCCATGCGCTCGCTGAAATGAAGCTGTCACTCATGTTTGTGCGGGGACCTGTCAATCACACATTGAGTCTTTTCATTGTAACGGGTCAGCTTGGTGTGCCCTCTCAAAGAAGACTCCGTAGCAGAGGGGGTTTATTCTTTCTATAGGAATTCTGAATTTTAATGAAACTCCAAATCTCTCAATAAAGGCTTGGGGCAGAAGCCCTAATCCAGCCCACACCTGACTTGAAATCTGTATTTTTTTTATTTTATTTTTTCCTTTCTCTGGCATTTTTGTTGTATCTTCATTGCAGGAACAGTCATTTTATTTGACTTTATACATCCTAGGCGTTAAAAATGGTGACGATCGCTCATGATGATATCAAGTTCAAATAGCAAGCTTACTGAGCAAGTCACTAGGCGTCAACTATACAATATATAATGTATGTTATTTAAAAATGATATATATACATTTATATATGTAATTTACTGTATATACAGCACTGTGCAAAAGCTTTAGGCAGGTGTGAAAAATGCTGTATATTAAAATGGTATTAAAGCTTTGTTTTTAGTTTTGCTTTTTAAATAACAAACATTTTATACTTACCTGCTCTGTGCAGTGGTTTTGCAGCAGCTCACATCCTCTTCTTATTGGGGGTTCCCTGCCGGTGTCCTATCACATACAGTCCCCCATCGGATAGTGTTCGCTGTGTACTGTGCATGCGCAGTACACAGCATACACAGATTCCGAAAATAGCCGAAGATTAACGGCTCCTGCGCCGTGAGTCCAGGTTCTAGCCCCACCATCCAAGTGGACATAGAGTTGTAATATAAAAGAGCCAAGCGCAGCGAGGCCGAGCAGGAAGCGTGGCGATCGAAGCGAGCCCTCGAGGGGCCCTCTAATTTTCCCAGCCCTATGTCCGCTTGGATGGTGGGGCTACCACCTCGACTCACGGCGCAGGCGCCGTTCATCTTCGTAGATTTTCCGAAGCTTCTTCTGCTCCGTACTGCGCAAGCGATGCGCATGCGCAGTACGGGGCAGACACTATATGATGGCCGGACTCAATATGCCAGAACACCGGCACGTCTGGCTCCTCCCCCCTCCAGCAGTGACCCTAGAGAAAGCCGCTTGCCCTTGGGGGCACCGACACTCCCAAGCCACTTCTCTATATGTCCATAAAACACTTAGCCCTTGTACACACGGTCGGACATTACGACGAAAAATGTCAAATCGGACCGTGTTGTCGGATAATCCGACCGTGTGTGGGCCCCATCGGACTGTTTACGTTGGAATATCCGACCGACAAAGTTTTAGAGCTGGGCTATAAAATTTTCCGACAACATGATCCGATCGGACTTTGTCCGATCGTTTGTAGAGAATTCCAATTGGACAAAGTGCCATGCATGCTCAGATCAAATTACGAGACCAAAGCTATTGGCTACTAGCCTGAATGTAGTCCCGCCATAACGAAATAACGTCATCACGTTACAAACGATCGGATTTTCCGACAACTTTGTCCGATCGTGTATATGCAACACCAGTTTCGGACAAAATCCTTTGGACAAAATCCGACGGATTTTGTTGTCGGAATGTCCGACCGTGTGTACAAGGGCATAAATTTAAGGTTTGCCCCCCGCCCCCTGCTTTCTCCTCATTGGCTCACTCGCTCATTGGCGACGCCTGGGCACCGCACCCTCTATCCATGGCCACCACATCCTATTTAATGTTCTATGATCCACGGGCACTACTCCCTATTCATGTGTCCAGGCCCCAATCGCTCCTGCTGCTATCAATCCAATGAGAAGAGAGACAGCAGTGGGAGCCGCTGCGTTTGTGCACAGTGCTGGATCGGATGGGCTCCGGTGAGGAAAGCAGGGGGTCTGGGGGGGGGCAGCTACAGCACAGAAGGTTTTTCACCATAATGCATAGAATACATTAAGGTGAAAAACCTTAAGGCTTTAAAACCACTTTAACCACTTGCCGCCTGCCATATATAGCAATATGACGTTGGCAAAATGATTGCGGTAACCTGACCGGACGTCATATGATGTCGCCAGGATATCAAGCCGCTGCGCGCCCCTGAGGGCATGCATCGTGGCGATCGTTGTTGCAGTGTGTCAGTCTGATACACCGCAACTCTGAACTACGTAAAGAGCCTTTGACAGAGACTCTTTACCATGTGATCAGCTGTGTCCAATCATGGCTGATCACGTTGCAACAGGAAGAGCCATTGATCGGCTTTTCCTCACCTGCGTCTGACAGACGCGAGTAGAGGAAAGCCGATCGGCTGCTCCTCTGACGGGGGGGGGGGGTCTGTGCTGATTGATTATCAGTGCAGCCCCCCTGAGCATGCCCACACTGGACCCCCAGGGACGCCATCAGGACCACCAGGGATGCCCACCACTAGTGACCACCAGGTATGCCAATGCCCACAATGGATGCCAATCAGTGCCCACAATGGATGCCAATCAGTGCCCACAATGGGCATCACTAATTGGCAGGCATTATTGTTTGGCACTGATTGCCATCCATCAGTACCATCCATTAATGTACATCAGTGCTGCCTATCAGTGCCCATCAATGCCCATCTGTGCCACTGATCAGTGCCCATCCGTGCTGCCTATCAGTGCCCAAATGTGCCGCCTTTCAGTGTCCATCAGTGCTACCTATGTGTACCCATCAGTGCCACCTATGTGTACCTATCAGTGCTGTATATCAGTGCCACCTCTCAGTACCCATCAGTGCCGCCTATTAGTGCCCCATCAGTGCTGCATATTAGTGCCCGACATCAGTGCCCATCAGTGCCACCTCATCGGTGCCACCTCATCGGTGTCACCTCATCAGTGCCACTTTATCAGTGCCCGTCAGTGCAGCCCCATCAATGCCCATCAGTGAAGGAGAAAACTTACTTATTTAGAAAGTTTTGTAACAGAAATGTTGGTCTTTTTTTTATTTGTTTACCAGAAAATAAAAATCTCCTGAGGTGATTAAATACCACCAAAAGAAAGCTATTTGTGGGAACAAAATTATAAAAATGTGTAGCATGACCGCGCAATTGTCATTCAAAGTGCGACAGCGCTGAAAGCTGAAAATTGGTCTGGGCGTCCAGGTGTCCTGTATTGAAGTGGTTAAAGAAAATGGTAGACCCCCTATGTATGGGTCCTCGGTGGAGTGTGGCCATTAGCATAGGAGTCCAAGGTGAAGGTACCTGCATACGTGTGCAGTGGTAAACAGATTACAATTGGCTATGAATGAAAACAGAGCGATCACAACTGACTAGCACCAACTGCAGATGACAGCTTACTTGTTTTTAAATTTAGATGATTCCTACTTTTTTTTTTTTTTTTGCTCATTAGGAAAAGAAAGCCAGAAAGGCACGCATTCCCCCATGGACAGTACATCTGATGTACAGTATATGGGCTTGTTACATCAAGGACTAATGGCTTTTGGTTGATCATCAGAAAGTGTCCTGTATGAGTAGCCCTAGGCTGTTCTTTAAAAAAGGTTAACTAGCTGGATGGTGGGCTTTTGTCATTTCTCCGTCCCTTATGGCAGCCGTATATACTGTACATATCCTATTATCGCCCATGTTTTGCAGGACTAGTCTGCTCAAAGGAATAAATCACTGGAAACACATCTATAACATGGAATGCTATGTTTCTAGCCAGTTACTTTTTTTTTTCCATCTAAGAAAGAGTAGGGGTGCCGATATCATACAGTTTATATTACGCACTTATGTTTGTATGGTATAAGCATTTCTATCTATATAGATTTATCTAACTTTAATAAAACAACCTTGTTAAATAAAGTATTCTTAAATGCTTATCCTGAAGAGCAGTCATTCATAATAACCCGGCAGAATCTTAAAACAAGTGAATTGTGATTCTCTGAGCTACTACACTTAAAAGGATAACTATAATTGTGTTTCCTCCAGATCTCATCACAGCAGATGACCTGGTGGCCCAAGCTGGCTTAGGTGGTTGTTCTCTGCTGAGCTGGTAGGGTATAGCATGCTGTACAAGTGCTACCTTTTTTTTTCTCTTTAACCACTTGCTTACTGGGCACTTAAACCCCCCTCAGTCCCAGACCAATTTTCAGCTTTCAGTGCTCTCACATTTTGAATGACAATTACTCAGTCATGCAACACTGTAACCAAATGATTTTTTTGTCCTTTTCTTCATACCAATAGAGCTTTCTTTTGGTGGTATTTGATCACCTCTCGGTTTTTTATTTTTTTGCGCTATAAATGAAAAAAGACCGTAAATTTTGAAAAAAAATGAATTTTTCTTAGTTTCTGTGACAAAATTTACTACACATCTTTGGTAAAAATAACCCAAATTTTTGCATATTATATGATCTGTGTGAAATTTATAGAGTCTACAAGCTATGGTGCAAATCATAAAGATTTGCAAAAAAAGATCACATCTTATGTACTAAGGCCTATCTCCATTCTTGAGACCCTAACAAGCCAGGAAAGTACAAATGCCCCCCAAATGACCCCTTTTTGGAAAGTAGACATTCCAATGTATTTAGTAAGAGGCATGGTGAGTTATTTTAAGTTGTCATTTTTTCCCACAATTCTTTGCAAAATTACGATTTTTTTTTTTCCACAAAATTTTCATTGTAATAGCTTATTTCTCCCACACGGAATGTGCATACCACAAATAACACCCTAAAATACATACTCCTACTCCTCCTGAGTATAACGATACCACATGTGTGAGACTTTTACACAGCCTGACCACATACAGAGGCCTAATTTTGAAGTAGCACCTTCAGGCATTCTAGGAGCATAAATTACACATTTCATTTCTCAACCACCTATTACAGTTTTGAAGGCCCTGGAACACCAGGGCAATGGAAACGTCCAGAAAATGACCCCATTTTGGAAAGCGAACACCCCAACATATAATCTATGAGGCATAATGAGTCTTTTCAATGGTTCATTTTTTTCCAGAAGTTTTCGGAAAATGTGGAAAAAAATGAAAACGCATTTTTTTTTACAAAAAGTTGTCCGTTTATAAGATATTTCCAACGCATAGCATTTACATAGCAAAAATAACACCCCAAAATACATTCTACTACTCCTCCTGAGTATGGCAATACCACATGTGTGAGACGTTTACACAGCCTGGCCACATACAGAGGCGCAACATGCAAGAAACACCGTCGGCGTTCCAGGGACATATAGCCTGCACATACCAAGAATTACACCCCCAAATACATTATGCTGAGCAAAGGGTAAAGAAAAGATTACCTGTGGTTTTAGAAGCGCAGTTGTCCACAGGAGGATATCACTGGTCCAGGCAGCAGGCAGGGACTTGGTCAGCAACAGCGAACACAGTTTTTCAGGCAGCATGCAGGGATACTGTCCATATTACAGTCCAGGGTCAGTGCAGAGATGTCAGCAGTGCCAAAAATATTGGTCCTGGTAGTAGGCAGGTCCTTGTGGTGTGGTCAGTGCGGCATGATGGCAGTAAGTCCTACAGGCAGCAGACAGAAGTAGAGCCTCATTCAGGACAGAATGGGGATAGGGGTAGAGGCTTCTCCCTCCCAAATCTCTTTGAAGCCTCCGAGTCTCCAGACCCTAATCTAGGAATAAGAAAACAAAGAAAACTGTTTTCTTCTTCCAGAAAAACTATACTGGAGCCCCTCACATATGTGAGACCCCGTGTTGAATCCCACTAGTCCAGTTGCAGAATACAAGATCAGTCCAAGAGGCAGGCAAATATCGTGGTCAAACAGTCCAAGGTCAGTTCCAGATCAGGCAGAGATATGTACAGAATCGTTAGACAGAAGCATGGTCGAATAACAGTCCAGGGTCAGTTCCAGATCAGGCAGAGGTATGTACAGAATCGTTAGGCAGAAGCATGGTCGAATAACAGTCCAGGGTCAGTTCCAGATCAGGTAGCGGTATGTACAGAATCGGCAGGCATAAGAGTGGTCAAATAACAAGCCAGGGTCAGTTACAGAGCAGGCAGTGGCATAAGGGGTGTGAAGGTATATGAAGGCAGGAACTGAGGATTATGTTTACCATACTTCACTAAAAATTTATTGAAGTATGGTAACGCCGAAAACAGTCGCCTATGCAGAGGCCTGGTTGGGAAGGACATTGTGCACAATAATAAGATGTGTCTCTTCTGACTCCTGCTCTGGTACACACCTTACATCTTTTTTGACGTCTTTGGCCTGTTGGTTTGGGGGGGATTTTATCGGGAAAGTGGCGCTCGGAGAGTCGACTAACAACGTCTGATCGGATATTTTCTGGTGGGCCGTTTGGGAAAATAAGGGCTGTGAAAACTTCCTCCTGGTAGCCAAAGAAACGTTTGGGGTTTTGGGTGGCGTTGCAGTAAATGACATAGGAATTGTAAATGGCCAATTGAAAAAAATAAATTGCTACTTTTTTGTACCAATGGTATGTCCGTCTTGTGACAAGATATGGTTCCATCATTTGGTCGTTGAAGTCGACTCGGAAATGCATTTGGGTTTCTTTACGGGGCCATTCCTTCTGGGGATTTCCACGAAGGTATCATTGTGGATAGAAGACAACATATACACATCCCTTCTGTCCCTCCACTTCACTGCCAGAACCTCCTTGTTTCTCAGACTTGCGGTTTCTCCTTTTCTCAGCTTCTTATTCACAAGACTTTGAGGAAAGCCCTTCCGATTCCTTTTTACGGTGCCACATGCTGGCGTCTTCTTCCCGTGAAGGTTGTGGAACAGGGGCAGAGATGTGTAGAAGTTATCTACATACAGGTGGTAGCCTTTATCCATTAGGGGGTATATGAGGTCCCAAACAATTTTTCCGCTGGATCCCAAGTAGTCTGGACAATTAGGGGGCTGCAGCTGGGTGTCCTTCCCTTCGTACACCATGAATGAATATGTGTACCCTGTGGCTCGGTCGCATAATTTGTAGACCTTCACCCCATAGCGGGCCCTTTTGCTGGGCATAAACTGCTTCATTCTAAGCCTGCCGCTAAATTTAACCACTTCAATACAGGGCACTTAAACACCTTCCTGCCCAGACCAATTTTGAGCTTTCAGCACTGTCGCACTTTGAATGACAATTGCGCGGTCATGCTACACTGTACCCAAATGAAATTTTTATCATTTTTCTTCCCACAAATAGAGCTTTCTTTTGTTGGTATTTGATCACCTCTATGGTTTTTATTTTTTGCGCCACAAATAAAAAAATACCGAAAATTTTGAAAAAAAAATGTTTTTTTTTGTTTCAGTTTCAAAACTTTGTAAATAAGTAAGTTTTCTCCTTCACTGATGGGCACTGATGGGGCTACACTGATGGGCACTGATAAGGCGGCACTGATGGGCACCAATGAAGTGGCACTGATGAGGTGGCATTGATGGACACTGATAGGCGGCACTGATAGGCGGCACGGATGGGCGACACGGATGGGCGACACGGATGGACACTGATAGGTGGCACAAATTGGCACTGATAGCTGGCACGGATTGGCATGGATAGGCGGCACAGATGGGCATGGATAGGCAGCACAGATGGGCATGGATAGGTGGCACAGATGGGCATGGATAGGCAGCACAGATGGGCATGGGTGGGCACTGATAGGCGGCACAGGTGGGCACTGATAGGCGGCACAGGTGGGCACTCATAGACGGCACAGGTGGGCACTCATAGGCGGCACAGGTGGGCACTCATAACAGGTGGGCACTCATAGGCGGCACGGGTGGGCACTCATAGGCGGCATTGGTTTTATACTGTACTAATGGATGCCAATCAGTGCCAAACAATAATGCATGCCAATCAGTGATGCCCATTGTGGGCACTGATTGGCATCCTATATGGGCACTGATTGGCATCCATTGTGCTGACCATGGGCATCCCTGGTGGTCTAGGGAGGATTACCTTTTCCCTGGTGGTGTCCCTGGTGGTCCAGTGTGGGCATCCTCGGGGGGGCTGTGCTGATAATCGATCAGCACAGACCCCCCCCCCTGTCAGAGGAGCAGCCGATCGGCTCTCCTCTACTCGCGTCTGACAGACGCGAGTGAGGAAAAGCCGATCACCGGCTCTTCCCATTTACACTGTGATCAGCCGTGATTGGACACGGCTGATCACGTGGTAAAGAGTCTCCGTCGGAGACTCTTTGCCGAGATCGTAGTTGCCGGGTGTCAGACTGACACCCCGCAACAACGATCGCCGCGATGCGCGCCCCCGGGAGCGTGCAGCGGCTCATAATCCTGAGGACGTCATATGACGTCCGGTCAGGATTATCAAACCACTTTGCCGCCGTCTATTTGTAATAGGGCGGGCGGCAAGTGGTTAATAAGGGACTCATCCACACATATGTGTTGGTCCGGGGTAAACAATTTGGGGAATGTTTCTGAAAAATAATTCAGTATTGGTCGAATTTTGTAAAGCCGGTCATAATTTGGATCATTTCATGGAAGGCACTGGGAATTGTCACTGAAATGTAAGAACCTCAGGATCATCTGATACCTGCTTCTGGGCATTACCGCGGAGAAGAGCGGTGAGTGGTGGAGGGGGTGGGTTGACCAGTAGGTACGTAATTGATTTTTTTTGTTGAGTCCCATATTAAATGTGAGGCCTAAAAAAACCTTGAACTCCTCCACCGTTAGGTCTCTCCATTCGTAGGGACGGGCATAATAAGAGGTCGGATTTTGCAAAATAAATTGTTGTGCATACAGGTTGCACTGGGCCACAGTTGACGACAACATATCCTCCGTAAAAATTAAATTAAAAAAATCTATTGGGGTAAAATTTTCCGTGTCCACCTGGACTCCTGGCTGGGCAGTGAAAGGGGGAACATTGGCCTCTCCTGAATTAGGAGGAAGCCACAAGGGGTTCTGAAGGGAATAGGGAAGGCCGACATGGCTCCTAACCCTTTGGGGCTGAGATGACACGCCACTGGTACTTGGCCTTTCTTGCCGGGGCACTGCGGTGCTGGTGGACGGCACTGCGGTGCTGGTGGACGGCACTGCGGTGCTGGTGGACGGCACTGCGGTGCTGGTGGACGGCACTGCGGTGCTGGTGGACGGCACTTCGGTGCTGGTGGACGGCACTGCCTCACTTGAACGCCTTCGTTTGATGGGCTGGATATCTTCCTCCTCGCATTCAGTCAGTGTTTCACTGCTGAGGACTGGCTCATAATTTATGTCGGCTTCAGAATCCGAATCTGAAAAGGAATCTGAAGAGGAGAGCTCCCCATTGCTCTCGTCGGCTGTGGAAATAATTTGGTACGCCTCCTCAGCGGAAAAGACTCGTTTAGCCATGGTAGCACTGATGGGCACTGATGAGGTGGCACAGATGTGCACTGATGAGGTGGCACAGATGTGTACTGTTGAAGCAGCACAGAGGTGGCACAGATGGGCACTGATGAGTCGGCACAGATGTGCACTGATTATACAGATGGGCGCTTTTGAGGTGGCACAGATGGGCGCTTTTGAGGTGGCACAGATGGGCGCTTTTGAGGTGGCACAGATGGGTGCTTTTGAGGTGGCACAAATGGGCACTGATGGGTCGGCACAGATGTGCACTGATTTATTGCACAGATGTGCAGATTTATTGCACGGATGTGCACTGATGAGGCGGCAGATGGGCACTGCTGAGGCGGCAGATGGGCACTGCTGAGGCGGCAGATGGGCACTGCTGAGTCGGCACAGATGGGCACTGCTGAGTCGGCAGATGGGCACTGATGGGTCGGCACAGATGTGCACTGATTTATTGCACAGATGTGCAGATTTATTGCAGATGTGCACTGATGAGGCAGCAGATGGGCACAGATGGGCACTGCTGAGGCGGCACAGATGGGCACTGCTGAGGCAGGACAGATGGGCACTGCTGAAGCGGCACAGATGGGAACTGCTGAGGCGGCACAGATGGGCACTGCTGAGGCGGCACAGATGGGCACTGATTGGTACAGATGGGCACCGATTGGCACTGGCGGGCACTGGCAGGCACTGGCAGTGCACAGATGGGCACTGGCGGGCACTGGCGGTGCACAGATGAGGCACTGGCGGTGCACAGGTGGGCACTGGCGGTGCACAGGTGGGCACAGGTGGGCACAGGTGGGCACAGGTGGCCACAGGTGGGCACAGGTGGGCACAGGTGGGGTAGAGATGGGCACTGGCGGGGTAGATCTGGGCACTGGCAGGGTAGATCTGGGCACTGACAGGGTAGATCTGGGCACAGATGGCAGAAACAGCTTTTTTTTGTTCACTTACAGTATCTCTCTCCTCACACGCTATCGCTGTGTGAGGAGACAGATTCGGCAATGGATGATGATCTCATTTGTTTACATTTGAGATCATCACCCATTGGAGGCGGCGATCGCGCTGTAAACGGCCGCTGTGATTGGCCGTTTACAGCGATCTGTGATTGGCTGTGTCCAGGGGACACGGCCAACACAGATTTTCCCCGATGCGCGCCCCCGGGAGCGCGCGGGGAGCTCTTAAAGGGGATGACGTCAATAGACGTAGTCCCGGAAATTGAGATCCACGCTGTAGCCGTCATTTGACTATAGCGCGAATCTCAAGTGGTTAAAGTGGAGGGCCACCCTGAAAAAAATAAAAATACATTAAAAATAAAAAAAAATCTGAAAAAAAATGAAATTTTTTTTTTTCATTAACTGACAAGAAATGCCTGTTGCTAGGCACATCATCCTAACCTAATCTGCCTCTTCCTCCTCCGCGGAGATCTTCTATCTTCTCTCCTCCGTGCAGCGTCTTCTGGGTAATGGGTCGCACTGTGTTCTGGGAACTGTGTGTCCCAGAACACAGCGCGCCCCATTCACAAAGCGCTGTGCGACTCGCGCATGCGCAGTAGGAAACGGGCAGTGAAGCCGCAAGGCTCCACTGCATGTTTCCCTTAGCCAAAATGGTGACGCCGGGACCAGAGAGCCGAGGGACGGGTCAGCCTCGGGCGGCCGACATCGCGGGAGCCCTGGACAGGTAAGTGTGCTTATTAAGTCAGCAGCTACAGTGTTTGCAGCTGCTGACTTTAATTTTTTATTTTATTTTTTTAAACGGCCCTCCTCTTTAAAGACTAGTTTGCTGCTGTGCAGACTCGTATGTAGACAGCTTTTTCATTAAAGGCAGAATTTTTTTATTTTTTTTTAACCACTTAAGGACCGCCATTTTGCCAATGTACGTCAACACAATGGCACAGGCAGGCACAAGCACGTACATGTACGTGCCTGCCTTCCAGCGGGTGGATACGGCGGTCCGTTTCCCTCCGGGAGCGTTCCGTGATGAGGGGATGGCCGTTGGTTTATGGCCACCCCCTCTGGATCGCTCCTGGCCAATGAGAAGCTTCCTCCCACTGTGTATTGTTTACACAGGAAGGAGGAAGTGATGTCATCCTCCTCGGGGCGGTCTTTTTGACCGGACTACGAGGAGAAGACACAAAGTAAGTGCACCAACACTACACTGACATGTAGGTACACACAGGCACACAAACCCCGCCCCGATCCCCCTCCGATCGCCCCCCGACCCCACCCCCAGTCACAGTGTCACTGATTGCAGTGATCATTTCTTTACTGATCACTGCATTCAGTGTCAGTTGTGACAGTAAAAACTGTCAGGACAGTTAGTGTTAGGTCCAGGGTAGCCCCCTATCACCCCCCAATAAAGATTTAACCCCCTGATTGCCCCTAGAGTTAACCCTTTCACCCCCTTTTGCCAGTGTCACTAAGCGATAATTTTTCTGATCGCTGCATGTGTCGCTAGGTAGCTAGTTATTTTTTTAGGTTCACCGCCAGGTTTTTATATCACTAGGTACCCCGATATACTACCCAATAATGGTTTTAACCCCCTGATTGCTGCTAGTTAACCCTTTCACCCCCTTTTGCCAGTGTCACTAAGCGATCATTTTTCTGATCGCTGCATTAGTGTCGCTAGTGTCGCTAGGTAGCTAGTTATTTTTTTAGGTTCACCGCCAGGTTTTTATAGCGCTAGGTATCCCGATATACTACCCAATTATGGTTTTAACCCCCTGATTGCCGCTAGTTAACCCTTTCACCCCCTTTTGCCAGTGTCACTAAGCGATCATTTTTCTGATCGCTGCATCAGTGTCGCTAGTGTCGCTAGGTAGCTAGTTATTTTTTTAGGTTCACCGCCAGGTTTTTATAGCGCTAGGTACCCACCTATATACTACCCAATTGCCCCTAGTTAACCCTTTCACCAGCGATCACAGTATAAGTGTCACTGGTGACGCTAGTTAGCCAGTTAGTTATTTAGGTTCCCCGTCAGGTTTTTATATAGCGCCAGGGACCCCCATATACTACCTAATAAAAATTTGAACCCCCTGATTGCCCCTAGTTAACCCTTTCACCACTGATCACCGTATAAGTGTTACGGGTGACTCTGGTTAGTTTGTTTTTTATAGCATCAGGGCACCCACCATTTATTACCCAATAAAGGTTTAACCCCCTGATCACCCGGCGGGTGATATCAATTAGGTTTTAGGGTCAGGGTCTGCGTCGCCCCAGGCAGCGCTAGGTTAGTGCCAGTACCGCTAACACCCACGCGCAAAGCATAAACCTCCCGTAGTGGTATAGAATCTGAACAGACCAATATCTGATCTGATCAGATCTATACTAGCATCCCCAGCAGTTTAGGGTTCCAAAAAAACGCATTGTTAGCGGGATCAGCCCAGATACCTGCTAGCACCTGCGTTTTGCCCCTCTGCCCAGCCCACCCAAGTGCAGTATGGATCGATCACTGTCACTTACAAAACACTAAACACATAACTGCAGCGATCGCAGAGTCAGGCCTGATCCCTGCGATCGCTAACAGTTTTTTTTGGTAGCATTTTATATTTAAATCCGGAAGGCAGTGCTTGGTTTTCGGGGGCCCGTACGTGGCTAGGCTCCCAAAAAGTCCCCCACATGTGGTATCCCTGTACTCGGGAGAAGCAGCAGAATTTATTTTGGGGTGTAATTTGACTTATGCCCATAGCATGTGTGAGCAATATATCATTTAGTGACAACTTTGTGCAAAAAAAAAAAAGTTTGTAATATTCCCGCAACTTGTGGCAAAATATAAAATATTCCATGGACTCAACATGCCTCTCAGTAAATAGCTTGGGGTGTGTACTTTCCAAAATGGGGTCATTTTGGGGGGTTTTGTGCTATTTTGGCATTTTATGGCCTTCGAAACTGTGATAGGTAGTGAGGAGTAAAATCAAAATTTTACACCCTTACAAATCCTGAAGGTGGTGATTGGTTTTCGGGGTGCTGTGCGCGACTAGACTCCCAAAAAGTCCCACACATGTGGTATCCCTGTACTCAGGAGAAGCAGAAGAATGTATTTTTGGGTGTCATTTCACATATGCCCATGGCATGTGTGAGCAATATATCATTTAGTGACAACTTTTTGTAAAAAAAAAAAAAAATTTTATTTTTTGTCATTATTCAATCCCTTGGGACAAAAAAAAATATTCAATGGTCTCAACATGGCCCTCAGCAAATAGCTCGGGGTGTCTACTTTCCAAAATGGGGTCATTTGGGGGGGTTTTGTGCCATCTTGGCATTTTATGGCCTTCAAAACTGTGATAGGTAGTGAGGAGTAAAATAAAAAAAATTATGCCCTTAGAAATCCTGAAGGCGGTGCTTGGATTTCGGGGTCCCGTACGCGGCTAGGCTCCCAAAAAGTCCCACACATGTGGTATCCCTGTACTCAGGAGAAGCAGCAGAATGTATTTTGGGGTGTCATTTCACATATGCCCATGGCATGTGTGAGCAATATATCATTTAGTGACAACTTTTTGTAATTTTTTTTTTTTTTGTCATTATTCAATCCCTTAGGACAAAAAAAATAAATATTCAATGGGCTCAACATACCCATCAGCAATTTCCTTGGGGTGTCTACTTTCCAAAATGGGGTCATTTGGGGGGGGGGGGGTTGTACTGCCCTGCCATTTTAGCACCTCAAGAATTGAGATAGGCAGTCATAAATTAAAAGCTGTGTAAATTTCAGAAAATGTACTCTAGTTTGTAGACGCTATAACTTTTGCGCAAACCAAAAAATATACGCTTATTGACATTTTTTTTACTAAAGACATGTGGCTGAATAAATTTTGCCCTCAATGTATGACTAAAATTTAGTTTATTCGATTTTTCTTATAACAAAAAGAAGAAAATATCTTTTTTTTTCAAAATTTTCGCTCTTTTTCCATTTATATCGCAAAAAAAAATCGCAGAGGCAATCAAATACCATCAAAAGAAAGCTCTATTTGTGGGAAGAAAAGGACGCAAATTTCGTTTGTGTGCAATATTGCATGACCGCGCAATTGCCAGTTAAAGCAGCGCAGTGCGAAATTGGAAAAAGACCTCTGGTCCTTAAGATGTTTATTGGTCCGGGGCTGAAGTGGTTAAACTTAAAAACTTAACCACTTCAGCACCGGACCATTTGGCTGGCCAAAGACCAGAGCACTTTTTGCGATTTGGCACTGCGTCGCTTTAACTGACAATTGCGCGGTCGCGCAACGTGGCTCCCAAACAAAATTGTTGTCCTTTTTTTTCCCACAAATAGAGCTTTCTTTTGGTGGCATTTGATCACCCCTGCGGTTTTATTTTTTGCGCTATAAACAAAAAAATAGCGACAAATTTGAAAAAAAATAAAACACATTATTTTTGCTATAATAAATATCCCCCAAAAATATAAAAAAAAATAAAAAAAATTCCCTCAGTTTAGGCCGATACGTATTCTTCTACATATTTTTGGTAAAAAAAATCGCAATTAGCGATTATTGATTGGTTTGCGCAAAAGTTATAGCGTTTACAAAATAGGGGATAGTTTTATAGCATTTTTATTAATATTTTTTTACTAGTAATGGCGGCGATCAGCGATTTTTATCGTGACTGCGACATTATCGGAGAGATCGGACACTGTGGGCGCGATTTTGGGACCATTCATATTCATACAGCGATCAGTGCAATTAAAAATGCATTGATTACTGTGTAAATGTGACTGGCAGTGAAGGGGTTAACCACTAGGTGGCGCTGTAGAGGTTAAAGATGAGTTTCCCTTAAAAATAAAATTAAGTCAGCAGTTAAAAATACTGTAGCTGCTGACTTTTAATAATCGGACACTTACCTGTCCCAGGGTCCAGTGATGCAGGGGAAAGAAGCCCTGCTCATCCCTCCCTCCGCTCGGCGGCACCGTCATTGCAACTCCTGTCACTGACCTGTCACATGTCCCAGATGACTGACAGGAGGGAGGGGGCAGAGCTGAGCTCTTCCTGCGCTGAGAGGAAGTGACCTCAGGAGCCAGGCACTGAAGGAAGAAGACTACGAGGGACCCCCTAGCAACAGGCATTTAGAGGTGAGTTAAAAAAAAACATTTCCAAATGTTTTTATTTTTTATTTTTTTAGGAATTTTAAGCATTTTTTTGGGTGTGTGAAACACCACTTTAAGTGTGTCCTAGGGAGTGATTCTAACTGTGGGGGGCTGTGTGTGTGACACGTTACTGATCACCGCTCCCGATTTCGGTGTCATTAGGCAGAACGGGGAGATGCTTGTTTACATTAGCATCTCCGTGAGACGATCGCGGGTATCCCCACGGACATCGAGTCCATGGGACCCGCGATCACGGTCACAAAGCTCCCGGCACGTGCCCGCAAGCCACCTCTTAAAGGGCCACGTACAGGTATGTTAATCTGCCTGTACGTGTCCTTCTGCCACAGTTTATCTGCATGAGGCAGTCGGAAGCGGTTAAGGACCAGGCATATTTTTTACACTTGGTGTTTACCAAGTTAAGTTAAAATTTGTATTTTTTTCTGCTAGAAAACTGCTTTGATCCCCCAAATATTATTATTTATTTTTTTAGACACCCTAGATAATAAAATGGCGGTTATTGCAATACTTTATGTCACACCGTATTTGCGCATCGGTCTTACCAACGCAATATTTTTTTTTTTAAATACACTTTTTTTAATTAAAGAATAAGAAAACAGTAAAGTTAGCTCATTTTTTTTATATAGTGTGAAAGATAATGTTACCCCGAGTAAATTGATACCCAACATGTCATGCTTCAAAATTGCGCCAACTCGTGTAATGGCGACAAACTTTGAAACTTAAAAAATCTCAAAAGGTGACTTTTAAAAATTTCAACTGGTTACCAGTTTTGAGTTACAAGGTAGGTCTTTTGCTAGAATTATTGCTCTCACTCTAACAATCGCGGCGATACCTCACATGTCATGTGAGATCTGAGTTTAAAAAGACCTCAGATCTCACATTTAAACTTAAATACAATAAAAAAAAAAATCTTTTTTTTTCCAATAGAAGATGGCGTTTGGTGTTGCTCCCATCATCCAGTGGTATGGAGTCGAGTGGGGGCCATCATTCTCTCACTCGACTCCATGCCTCGCACTGGAAAGGACCCGATCCTTTCTGCCAATACCGACGGCTCCAGTAAGCAGTGGAGATGACCGGAACCCGGCGGGACAGGGGTGGGCACCTCTCCTGGCACCGATAAAAGTGATCTTGCCGCGAATCCGCTGCAGAGACCACTTTTATCTGAAAGTGAAACACCCGCTGTTTTTAAAAATACCGGGGTTATGGCAGCTATGTGCTGCCATGACAATGGTATTCAATGTCAAAGTACCGACGTATAACGACGGTGGGCGGTCCGGAAGTGGTGTGTTACTAAACCTAAAAAGTTTTGTACCTTAATGCATTGTTTGCATTAAGTTATAAAATGTTTTTAGCTTCTCTTTGTCCCCCTTCGCCTGTATGAAGAGTAATGCCGCGTACATGATCTGACTTTCCAGCGGACTTGGTCCGGTGGACCAGAGTCCGTCAGACAATTCGATCGTGTGTGGGCTCCAGCGGACTTTTTCTTCCCAAAAGTCCAGCAGACCTAGAAATAAGACTGGCTTCAAACCAACGCAAGGGCAGCTATTGGCTACTGGCTAATAACTTCCTTATTCTACGTCATCACTTTAGAATCCGTCTGACTTTTGGAGTGATCCTGTGTGGCCAAGTCTGTTCGTTTGAAAGTCCGGCGGACCTCAGCTGCAAAATCCATCGGATTGTCCGCCGGACCAAGTCCGTCAAAAAGTCCGGTCGTGTGTACGCGGCATAAGAGAAAGGAGAAGAGATCAGCGCTGTGCATGGCTACATCTTTTCTCCCCCTACTTCCTCTTTACACAGCATTCAAGCAGCAGCAGGAGCCGTTGGCTCTTGCTGCTGTCAATTAGATGCAGTGAGGAGGAAGTGGGGGGGTGGGCCTAAGTCCCACTGTGTAAGTTTATGGATCGCGGCTTCGTAGATACACAGGTTGGGAGCGCAGGAACTACGCTCTCCCCATATCCAGCTGCTGGCTATTGTATTCCCTCAAAAGAAGAGGAGAAGCTAAGATCGCTACCGGGGACACCAGAAGAGGAGGATCGGGGCCACTCTGTGCAATACCACTGCACAGAGCAAGTATGTATAACATATTTGTTATTTCAATAAAAACATGTTTAAAGTGGAAGTAAACCCATCGATTTAAACAGTTTAAAAAAAAGGCATGTCGGGAATGCTAACTGCACATTGGTTGTGCTCTCAGCCAAACTATCAAACCATCCAATGGCTGGTGTCATAACGGATCACATGTGCAGCACCATAGCAGTTGAAGATTAAACAGAGGCAAAGATGGCAGCTTCCTTGGCTGAAAACGATAGGGGAGTTTACTTCCACTTTAACTTTAATAACAGTTCAACACATTCCCCCCTTATACTTACCTGCCCCATCTCGATCCAGTGATGTGCATGAGAGCAGTGACTCTACTGAGTCTCTTTTTCCTCATTGGCTCACACAGCAATTGGCAAACACAGTCAGTGAGCCAATGAGGAGAGAGCGGCGGTGGGGGGGGCAAGCCGCGCTCTGTGTGTGAATTAACTATGTCCATTCACAGTAGTGCAGCTCGGGATGAAGCTTGCTGGGATGCCCCCATAGCAAGAGGCTTGCAAGAGTTTTCTCTTTGATGGTGCTTTATTTCTGACAGGTTTTCCTCTGCAAAAAGTTTACTCATACTTTACCTAATACCTGATGCTTCAGGAACCAACAAAAAATGGTTAATCAGATTTAAAAAAGTAAGGGAAAAACTCACAATCTCTCACTCAATGATAGGAGGAGGCTTAGCGCCGTGTTCTTGACTCCCATCTGTCAGAACTACGAGCAAAATGTGTGGCTGTACATCATATATCTTTACTTGAGCCTACAGATGTCTAATGCAATGTAATTGAATCAATTTTATTGTCTAAAATGACTCATTATAATGTTCTAGTGACAAAAAAAAAAAAAAAACTGGTCAATCTGACAAGTTAAAATGGCACCGACGGTCATTTGAACTTCTTTCAGCAACCGGGGTGCGAAAATTGTTCATCACCTCATTTCACCTTCGAATAAAACTCCTGGAGTGTCCAAAGGAAGAAAAACACCGGGCTTGAAAGGAAAATCTTTCAGCAGTAATTGTACATTCTAATAAATAGGAATCTTCCCATCAATTTCAACAGACTTCTTAACTGTGCAATCTTGGTGTCCCACCTTTCTTCAACCTTTGGGGAAAGCTGAAAAGAAAACCATAGTTCACCTCAAATTTGAGACACAAAAAGCTGAACATTGTGCAATTTCGAATTGCATCAGTAATACGTCTAAATGGTGCTATATTACTTTTGCCATCTGAGTGTAGATTATATGTAGGTGTTCTGCTTAAAGGGATCCTCCTAAAAACTGAATAAAAGGTTTGATTTAGTGCAGAGATGCAGATCCTACGCTAATTAATTTGTTTAATAAAAAGCGTACACAGCCGCAGTAAGCAACTTAAAATACATTTCAAAGAAATATTGATACTCGCTATATAACTCCTATAGCCACCTTTTTTTTACCTAGCGTACTGTGGAAACCTAGAGTTCTTCTAGAGTAGGGTTTCTGAACCAGGGTTCCATGGAACCCAAGAGGTTGCTAGGGATTCCTTGAGCAATGAGCAATTTCTGCCTCTAAGGTAAGTTCCCACTGACACCGTTGATCTTTTTAGCTATCTGTAGGGGGGATTCTTCCCAATGACCACTAGTGTAATGCCACGTGCACACGACCAGACTTTCTGTCAAAATAAACTCTGACGGTCTTTCCGATGGAGTTCCGATGGAGTTCCGCTGAAGCGGACTTGCCTACACACGAACACACCAAAGTCCGTTCATTTAGAACACGATGACGTACAACGGGACTACAAAAAGAAGTTCAATAGCCAGTAGCCAATAGCTGCCCTTGTGTCGTTTTTTGGTCCATCGGAATAGCATACAGACGAACCGTTTTCCCAATAGGAATCGATTCCATCGGAAAGATTTAAAACATGTTCTATTTTTAGGTTCATCAGAATTTTTGACAAAAAAGTCAGCTGAAGCCCACACACGATCGGAATATCCGATGAAATTATTCCGTCTAACCTTTTCTGCCGGAAAGTCCGGTCGTGTGTATGCGGCATAAGGAGAACTCTTCTCACTGGCCATCATAAGTTTTAGAAATTGTAATGCCCCGTACACACGATCGGACTATCTGGCGGACGTGGTCCGGCAGACCAGAGTCCATCGGACAATCCACCCATGTGTGGGCTCCGCCGGACTCCCAGCATCCTCCGGGACTCTGACATCATAAGGGGGTGGGGTCACCATGTGACATCACCCGGTGCACAATGCATCCCTGTCATTGCAGCCAGAGACAGCGTTGAGTCAACATCTCAAGGAAGAAGAGAAGGCGGCGGCGGCGGCGACCACAGAAGACCGGGCCACCACTAGTAAAATAGCTGGAAGAAGGAAGTGGAGGCCTGGCAAGAAGAACCGAAGAGGCAGACAAGACCCCTGAAGTCAGAAGAAGAGGCGGCGGTAACAGAAGACCAGGCCACCGCTAGTAAAAGAGCTGGGAGAAGAAAGCGAAGAGGGGGACAAGACCCCTGAAGAGGGGGACAAGACCCCCGAAGTCAGAAGAAGACCTCCGGGCAGCGACGAAGAATAAAGCCGGGCTCCTCTGCTAGTAAAAGAGCTAGCAGAAGATAGCGGAGGAGTCCGGTGAGAAGACCCCTCAAGACGGAAGAAGACCCCGGAGCTGTGCAATAAATGATTTTAAAGCCTTGTGTTGTGTTTTATTTACATTTTATTCACCGGGGTAGGGGTACATTGTACCCCATACTCATACATATAGGGTGGGGGCTGGTATCTGGGGGCCCCCTTATTAAAGGGGGCTCCCAGATTCCGATAAGCCCCCCACCCGCAGACCCCGACAACCAACGGCCAGGGTTGTCGGGAAGAGGGCCTTGTCCTCATCAACATGGGGTCAAGGTGCTTTGGGGTGGGGGGTCTGCAGGGCCCCCCCTTCCCCAAAGAACCCCCCCAGTTGAGGGCACACGGCCTGGTATGGTTCAGGAGGGGGGCGCTCACTCGTCTCCACCCCCTTTCCTGACCGGCCAGGCTGCACGCTCGTTTAAGGGTCTGATATGGACCTTGGGGGGGGGCCCATGCCGTTTTTTCAGCATACGGCTTCCCCTTTAAGTCCATACCAGGTGACGGGGCCAGCAAGGTGTCAATCTCGCCGATGAAGGCGGCGACATTGACTTCCTTCGCCAGTCCCGTCTACCTGGAGCCGCGTTCAAAATTAATGGACTTTCCTCAGTGTGTGGGAAAGTCTGTTCATTTCAAAAGTCCGGCCACAGTCCAGCGGTTTGTCCGCCGCACCTAGTCCGCCAGAAAAGTCCGGTCGTGTGTGAGTAGGTCCGCTTCAGTCCGGAGGTTTTTCCGTCGGACTAAGTCCACTGGATAGTCAGATCATGTGTACGCAGCATAAGTTTTGCAGGGGTTCTCTGAGACCAGAAATAAATTTCAAGGGTTTCTCAGTTGTCAGTTGTCAAAAGATTGAGAAAGGTTGTATCAAGAAGAGAAGAAAAGATTGATCGCACATTGAATCCAAAAGATGCTGTAGACATTTCTTTATTGTCATGAGCCAGTCAAAATTGCAATGATGATCCCCTGACGCATTTCACACAAAAAGAACCGTGCTTGTTCACTGGTTGTGAAATTTAATTTAATGTAATTTAATCTCAGTATAAAGTTCTGTGAAGACCTCAGAGGTTTGTTAGAGAACCTTAGTGAACAAACAGTCTCATGAAGGCCCAGGTCAGGGATAAAGTTTTAGAGAAGTTTAAGGTTAGGGTTAGGTTATAAAAAAATATCCCAAGATTTGAACATCCCACGGAGCTCTGTTCAATTCATCACCTGAAAATGGAAAGAGTATGGCACAACTGCAAACCTACCAAGACATGGCCGCCCACCTAAACTAACAGGCCTAGCAAGGAGAGCATTAATCAGAGAAGCAGCCAAGAGTCCCATGGTAACTCTGGAGGTGCTGCAGAGATCCACAGCTCAGGTGGAAGAATCTGTCCACAGGACAACTATTATGCCACGTACACACGATCGGATTATCTGGCGGACCAGAGACCGCCAGACAATCCACCCGTGTGTGGGCTCCAGCTGACTTTTTCTTCCCAAAAGTCCAGCAGACTTAGAATGAAGTCTTGACTTAAAATTGTCCGCTGGACTTTGCAGCAGAGGTCCGCCGGACTTTCCAAACGAGCAGACCTGCCCACACACGACCAGACTTTTCTGGAAGTCTGGTCGTGTGTGGGCAGGTCTGCTCATTTGGAAAGTCCGGCGGACCTCTGCTGCAAAGTCCAGCGGGTTGTCTGTTTGTGTGTATGCGCCATTAGTCGTGCACTCCACAAATCTGGCCTTTATGGAAGAGTGGCAAGAGGAAAGCCATTGTTGAAAGAAAACCATAAGAAGTCCCATTTGCAGTTTGCAAGAAGCCATGTGAGGGACACAACAAACATGTGGAAGAAGGTTCTTTGGTCAGATGAGACTAAAATGTAACTTTTTGGCCTAAAAGCAAAACGCTATGTGTGTTGGAAAACTAACACTGCACATCACCTTGAACACACCATCCCCACCGTGAAACATGGTGGTGGCAGCAACATGTTGTGGGGATGCTTTTCTTCAGCAGGGAGACAGGGAAGCTGGTCAGAGCTGATGGGAAGACAGAAATACAGGGCAATCTTAGAAGAAAACATGTTAGAGTCTGCAAAAGACTTGAGACTGTGGTGGAGGTTCACCTTCCAACAGGACCCTAAACATACAGTTAGAATGGGCCAGCCAAAGTCCAGACCTAAATCCAATTGAGAATATGTGGCAAGACTTGAAAATTGCTGTTCACAGACGCTCTCCATCCAATCTGACAAAGCTTGAGCTATTTTGCAAAGAAGAATGGGCAAAAATGTCACTCTCTAGATGTGTAAAGCTGGTAGAGACATCCCCAAAAAGACTTGCAGCTGTAATTGCAGCAAAAGGTGGTTCTACAATGGTAAATTTAGTTTAGCTTAGGGCAATAACTGAGCTATGCAATCTGGGTCAGGGTTCAGTAAGTCAGGGCTGGATGACTCCTCTTGATAGCTCCTCTGGTGCTCCCTCCCCCCTGCTTCTGGGACATTGGAGAATGTTCTAGAGCTAGTGGGTGCAGGTTAGGAGGAGCTGCCTGGATATATTTTTGAGGCCTCGGCCATTCACCAGTAGTGGGCTGACAAGTGGCAGGGCTTATAATAAATAGACATGAGCAATGCCAGCAGGGCAGTCGGATGGAAGATGGAGATATAGTGCTGAGGAGGCTGTCGGTGGCCCTCATGAGTGCCCCCTAGTCTGCGGGGGGTGTACTGCCTTGAGCTGGGGCTCAGGTGCTTAAAGGATCCTGCCATAACACATGTGAGGAAGCCTTTCCCGGAGAGATGGGAGCAAGAGAGGACATCGTGAGTAGATCAGCACTGTTGGGGACTAACAAGGGGTGAGACTGCCACATGTAGCCAATCTCCATGAAGTCAGCGGTGTTTAAGTCCTTATGCTTGTGGGTTAGTAGTACCGGAAGCGGCAGTGCTGGAATCAGTAGCCACAGAAGAGAAGTGCAAGTTGTTCACTGTTCACTTCTATCTAAGTTAATAACCCTCAATAAATACCAAAACAAAGTAACGGACTGTTCTCTGACTCTGGAGTGCTTGAGAAAATTCAGTATGCCTGGCTGTGCAGGTGTGGGGGATCAAAGTCCTTCAGCAGTCCCTACGGGGGTGTGCTACATAAGTACTATGAATGAATGAATGAATGAATGAATGAAATACTTGTACAGCGCACAATGCGAACTGAATCGCTTCTAGAATACAGAGTGTTCTCTGTATTACAGAGCCGACAATTCATTCATTGATAAAAAAAAAAAGCATGAGGTTCCCCTAAATTCAATTACCAGGCCCTTCAGGTCTGGTATGGATATTAAGGGGAACCCCGTGTCAAATTAAAAAAAAAATTGATGTGGGGGTCCCCCTAAATATCCATACCAGACCCTTCAGGTCTGGTATAGATATTAAGGGGAACCCCGCGTCAAATTAAAAAAAAATTGACGTGGGGTCCCTCTAAAAATCCATACCAGACCCTTTATCAGAGCACGCAACCTGGCAGGCCGCAGGAAAAGAGGGGGGACAAGAGAGCGCCCCCCATTCCTGAGCCATACCAGGCCACATGTCCTCAACATTGGGAGGATGCTTTGGGGGTCTGTGACCCCTCAAAGCACCATGTCCCCATGTTGATGGTGACAAGGGCCTCATCCCCACAACCCTGGCCGGTGGTTGTGGAGGTCTGCGGGCGGGGGGCTTATCAGAATCTGGAAGCCCCCTTTAACAAGGGGACCCCCAGATCCGGGCCCCCCCCCGTTTGATGTAATGGAAGCCTGCGTTACTTCAAAGGGGAGCGGGGTCACCCATATGTCATTGGGGAACCCCTGGCTTCCCTCACCAGCGTCAGAGGGGGCGGGGTCAGGTGATGGGTAGCCCCGCCCTCCTAAGATAAGAAAAGTCAGCGCTGGGATCCCCGCAGTGTCTCCTCAGTGGAGACAGAAGACGGATGCATGGATGGACTGCACTGGACTGAAAATCACCCGTCGCTGGATCAGATCAGCCATCGCTGGACCCCGGAGAGATGATCATCCATCGCTGGATAGCAAGAGTGGATTAGCACCGCTGGAATCTTTTTTTATTTTTAATAAAGGAATTTTTCAAAAGTGTGTTTGTCTTACCGTATATACTCGAGTATAAGCCGAGATTTTCAGCCTCTTTTTTGAGGCTGAAAGTGCCCCCCTCGGCTTATACTCGAGTCATCGCTGTCTGCCCGCTCGATCAGCGTGTCGAGCAGACAGACAGCGGCCATTCTATTCAAAAGCCGCGCCTCCGGCTCCGCCTTCGCCTGTGATAGGCGGAACACTGAATTTCCCAGCAGCCTGTGTTCCGCCTATCACGGACGTCGTATCATCCTCGTACTACGGACGAGGATGATACGACGTCTGTGATAGGCGGAACACAGGCTGCTGGGAAATTCAGTGTTCCGCCTATCACAGGCGAAGGCGGCGGCGCAGCTTTTGAACTTTACAATGGCCGCCGACGAAGAGGGCACGGGACGGCACGGCACGGGACGGGACGGGACGGGGGCAAGGCAAGGCACGACACGGGACGGATGCAAGGAGGCAAGGCACGGCACGGGACGGAGGCAAGGAGGCAAGGCACGGGACGGAGGCTCGGGACAAAGGTAGGCTGGACACACACACACACACACACACACACACACACACACACACACACACACACACACACACACACACACATGGATGGAGACACACACAGGGATGGATGGATGGATGGATGGAGACACACACACACAGGGATGGATGGATGGATGGATGGATGGAGACACACACACACAGGGATGGATGGATGGATGGATGGAGACACACACACACAGGGATGGATGGATGGATGGACACACACACACACAGGGATGGATGGACGGACACACAGGGATGGACGGACACACAGGGATGGACGGACACACAGGGATGGACGGACACACAGGGA
This sequence comes from Lithobates pipiens, assembly GCF_037356315.1. Taxonomy (NCBI): domain Eukaryota; kingdom Metazoa; phylum Chordata; class Amphibia; order Anura; family Ranidae; genus Lithobates; species Lithobates pipiens. The sequence goes on from NW_027507903.1 coordinate 21,817,631, forward strand.
TGGACGGACACACACACACAGGGATGGACAGGCATGTCTCACCCTCGGCTTATACACGAGTCAATAAGTTTGCCAGTTTTTTTGGGGGTAAATTGGGGGCCTCGGCTTATATTCGGGTCGGCCTATACTCGAGTATATACGGTATTTAACCATTTTTTACACTTTCTTTGTGAAATGGTAGGGGTTCTTTTGTACCCCCTTACCATTTCAAACAGGGGGGGGCGGGATCTGGTGGTCAGATTCTGATAAGCCCCCCGCCCGCAGACCCCCACAACCACCGGCCAGGGTTGTGGGGGTGAGGCCCTTGTCCCCATCAACATGGGGACATGGTTCTTTGAGAGGTCACAGACCACCAAAGCATCTTCCCAATGTTGAGGGCATGTGGCCTGGTACGGTTTAGGAGGGGGGAGGGGCGCTCTCTCGTCCCCCCCTCTTTTCCTGTGGCCTGCCAGGTTGTGTGCTCGGATTAAGGGTCTGGTATGGATATTTAGGGGGACCCCCACGTCAACTTTTTTTTTAAATTTGACACAGGGTCTAAAGGGCCTGGTAATTGAATTTAGGGGAACCCCACACTTTATTTTTATTTTTTTATCAATTAATGAATTGTCGGCTCCGTAATACAGAGAACACTCATTGAGTGTGCTCTGTATTACGGGAGCCGACAATTCAAAGTGATTTTAAAAAAGACTTTTTTTCCTTGCAAAATGACACTTTGTGCAGGGACAGTTCTAAGCACGGGAAACATACGCCCCTTCACAGGCATACTATAGACACCCCCCAGGTACGAAATTTAAAGGAATATTACACTTTTATTGTTTCACTTTAATCATTACTAAAATCACTGCTCCTGAAAAAACGTCAGTTTTTAAAACTTTTTTTTGCATTGATCCATGTTCCCTGGGGCAGGACCCGGGTCCCCAAACACTTTTTATGACAATAACTTGCATATTAGCCTTTAAAATAAGCACTTTAGATTGTGAATATTCCAGTCCCATAGACTTTAATATGGGTCTAAAGTTCACACGAAGTTTAGGTGTGTTCGCACGTTCTGGTGCGAACCGAACAGGGGGGTGTTCGGCTCATCCTTAGTGATGAGTGGTGAAGTGGCCACTTACCTTTGTGTTCATTGGGAAGAATATCCCTTACATACATGGTCATACAGAACAATGCTCTCTTAGCCCTTGTACACACGGTCTGACATTCCGATGGACAATGTCCGATAGGACCGTGTTGTCGGATAATCCGACAGTGTGTGGGCTCCATCGGACTGTTTCCGTCTGAGTATCAGACGGACCAAGTTTTCCAGCTTGGCTATAAAATTTTCCGCCAACATGATCCGATCGGACTTTGTCCGATCATGTGTAGAGAATTCCGATCAGACAAAGTGCCACGCATGCTCAGATCAAATTCCTAGAGCAAAGCTATTGGCTACTAGCCTGAACGTAGTCCTGTCCTAAAGAAATAACGTCATCACGTTAAGTACAATCGGATTTTCTGACAACTTTGTCCAACTGTGTGTACAAGGGCTTACAGGGAGCTAAAAAGACACTTGATGCCAGTGGTTACTTACCTAAGAGACATGAGAAGATGCACTACTGGTCCCACTCCACTTGCCTAGCTCTATTGGCTCTGCCAAATGTCACCAACTGTGCAACATTACGCAAATCCTTCTGCCAAAACAGCCTGCATAAAACAATTCACTCTCCTTTTGCCTGTTCTAGATGTCGACTGCCTCTACCCAGAGCCAATCCTCCCTATACGCTCACTATGCAAGCTGCGTAGGGCCCCGCCGCTGTTGGGGGCCCCCAAGACCCAGCATCCACCTGCACCTCTGGCTGGTCGTTTAGAGTGCAGTGGGGAAAGGTGGGAGGAGGGGGAAGGCAGAGATCGGCAGCTCTATGGTGCCTGTGTGGGTGGCGGGATCTCCCTGGGGCTTGTAGTATTCTCTCTAGTGTCAGTGACAGTGTATACAGTGGAGAGGAGAAGGGAGGGGCCTCTGACCCAGGCAGGTATCAGTTTCACTTTCACTCTACTTGAACACTGTTGCTGATGCCCGGGTCAGAGGCCCCTCCCCTCTCCTCTGTGTACATTCGGAGATAGAACTACTAGCCCCAGGAAGACCCCCCTGCCTGTGGATACCATAGAGCTGCAATCGCCGCCTCCTACCTCCACCAGCCAGGTACAGGGGAACCTCTGCAAGGGGGGAAGTCAGCTCTTTGGGGACCCTGATGTAAGAAGGGGGGCTTTCTGGGGACACTAATGTAAGAAAGGAGCCCTCTGGGGACACTAATGTAAGAGGGGGGCCTCTGGGGACACTAATGTAAGGGGGGGCTCTTTGTGGACACTAATGTAAGGGCGGGGGACCTCTGGGGACACTGATGTAAGAGGGAGCCCTCTGGGGAAACTGATGTAAAAGGGAATACTCTCTGGGGACACTAATGTAAGGGGAGGCTCTCTTGGGACCCTGGTGTAAGGGGGGCTCTCCTGGGACCCTGGTGTAAGGGGGGCTCTCTGTGGACCCTGATGTAAGGATGGGCTTTCTGGGGACCCTGATGTAAGGGGGAGGCTCTCTAGGGACCCTGATGTAAGGGGAGGCTCTCTGGGGATCCTAATGTAAGGGAAGGCTCTCTGGGGAGCCTGATGTAAGGAGGGGCTCATTCTGTTCTATATTCTTGTACTTATTATTTGACTGTTTTGGGAGGATTGTATTGGGAGCACTGAAGTGTCAGGTGTGACTGTGTGGCAATGGCAAATGGTTTACGCATCACGGGTCAGGTAGAGGGTTCCTTAGCAGAATTTTGCTTAGGGCCCCAGGGAGGTCAGGATCGGCACTGCCTCTACCGTCCTGCTCTTGGTACACTGCTAATATCTATAACTCATCATGTTTCTTTTTATGGGCTACTGAAGTATCAGTTATGTATCTTGGAAATTTTCATATTTTTCATGTTGTATGACTTGATGAATACAACCGACCAAAATATAATGAATCACTTGGTCGAATTTTGAAAGAATTTTCTTTTGAAAATCCGAAAATGTATGCGTTTTGTGATCCGATGGTGCCACCATTGATTTCGAAATTCGGCCAACCAAGCCTTCAATTTCACTTCATGTTGCTACAGAAAATAATTCTTGTGGCTGGGAATCTTCTTTTCTTTCCGGGAATTTTCTTTTCTTGCACATGTGCATTTCTTTTTCGATTACATTTCTCCCATCATTGATTAGAAAATCATTTGTTTTTCAAAAAATTTCCAACATGTCCGATTTCTCAAATTCGATGGCTGCACGGAAATCTGCTGTTGATGCAGCCCTATAATGGTGCGAAATACGAATGAAAATTCTTAGATAAGATTTTCAAAAGAAAATTCTTTCGAAATTCGACCCGTGTATAGCCTGCCTTACACTTCTTTTACCTAACAGTATCAAGTAAACATATATAGCATTATATCTGGAAAATCCATCAATCCAGCCAAGCTGTATACAAGTTAAAGAGCTTCATGATTTCAATAAAAGGCTAAATAAAAAAAATGATTGAAACAAGCGATGAAGGAAGGCTCTCTTTGTTGTGAGATTCCATGCTTATTTGTGCTGTGCAATCGTTAGATTGAGCGATGAAAGAGTGTCATGGAATAACATTGATATTTTTTTGCACAGATTTATTGAATCAACTCTTTTGTATTTAATGATACTGACAGTGACATATTTGATTGAAACCAAATAATTCAATACACCCTGATGCTTTATTCTGTATTTGATATTTCTGTCTCTAGTCTTTAATAACAGGAACTGCGTTGTAAAAAAAAGTAATGTAAATGGGTAAAAATTAATATACATTCAAACTTCAAGAAGTATTTCATCATCCTGCCAAGTAAAACGACTGTAAACTAGTAGACATGTGCAATTCATTTCGTTCTGCATTTGTTTTTTAACAAATTTAGTAAAATTTGAATATTCAAAAATTAGTAAATTTGTACATTGAAACAATTAGTAAATTTGTTAATTCAAAAATTCATAAATTTGTAAATTCGTAAATTCAAATACCCGAAAATTTGAAAATCTGAAATAATAACTAACTAATAACAACTTAACTATTACTAACTATTAAATTATAGGTATTGGCATTTCCTTTCATATTTGGCTGTTAGTGAACATAACTAAAGGAAATTCCAATACCTATAATTTAATAGTTAGTTATTACTAGTTAGTTATTCTTTCAAATTTTCGAAATTTACAAATTTACGAATTTACGAATTGCAATCATAACGAATGAAACGGAAACAAAAACGAACAAATTTTTCAGCAGTGCACATGTCTATAAACTAGTATATGATTGTTCCTTAACCACCTGACCTATGGAAGATTTACCCCCCCATGACCAGGACATTTTTTGCATTACTTTAACTGACAATTGTGCGTTCATGCGACGCTGTACCCAAATAAAATTGATGTCCTTTTTTTCCCCCACAAATAGAGCTTTCTTTTGGTGATATTTGAACAGGAAAGGTCCTCAAGTGGGATTTTTTTAGGGCAAAGACACAGATAAATAGTTTAAAAATAACAATAGTATTTTATTAACATATTTTCTGTTGAACAGGAGACAAAGACCATGTAAACATCATAAAAACTAAGCGGTTGTACAGAACAGTGTGAATATGAAAACAGGGATAACCATCATCAACTGTCTAGGAGATGAGCAAAAGGAGAGAACCCTACGCATTTCGAAATTTAAATAATATTCTCATTCAGGGATAGATGGTTATATCGAAAGAAAAATTCTAAGAATGCAAAGAATTACAATTAGAACACAAAATAATAATTTGAAATACTATATGTATATATAAGAAAAAATATAGGACCATACTATAAATAATTATATATTTTTCTGTATACTAACCCTGTAGACATAAAACAGCTTAAGTGAAACCACGTGGTTAAAAACAGATAGGGTAGATACGCTGCTGTGCGTCAACAATAGTCCAACCAGTGATGGTTTCAAGACCCACATCACTATAGCCATGAAGACAGAGGGGCAAACCGCACAAAACCAAAATAGACCAATCTGTCAAAAATATCTTATTGGAGATTTGGAAGAAAGGGAAAGAAGCTGAAACAACAACCTCTGGCCACAGGACAGATCATACAGGATCTTGGCACTGAAAAGAAAATATTGTATCATACCCCATACTTTATCTAATAGCCTAATTTTCCTTGTAAATATTTCAAAAGTGCTCACACTTAATTATTGCTTACCTCAAAGGAGTATTAGGGGTGGAGATATCCACAGTTCAGAGAATATATGAACCAAAATATTAGGGCACCACAGGTGGAAATGAGGGTCTAAAAGAATCTACAAGGGAGTATCAAGGAACTTAGTAAATGATATATAGCAACAATATACAGGACATATGCCCATCCCAGCATACCATTCAGAAAAAGGGTAAAGAAAAGGAGGGCTACTAAGACCATACCTCAATATGGTAAGATCAGTGCAGATGGCTGATCTGGTGGGAGAGCAGCTTCAAAAGAATGCGTTATTGAGGCATGTACAGTATCTCACAAAAGTAAGTACACCTTTCACATTTTTGTAAATATTTAATATCTTTGTGACAACACTGAAGAAATGACACTTTGCTACAATGTAAAGTAGTGAGTGTACAGCTTGTATAACAGTATAAGTTTGCTGTCCCCTCACAATAACGCAACACTCAGACATTATTGTCTAAGCCGCTGGCAACAAAAGTGAGTACACCTCTAAGTGAGAATGTCCAAATTGGGCCCAAAGTGTCAATATTTTGTGCGGCCACCATTATTTTCCAGCACTGCCTTAACCCTCCTGGGCATGAAGTTCACCAGTGCTTCACAGGTTGCCACTGGAGTGCTCTTCCATTCCTCCATGACGACATCATGGAGCTGGTGGATGTTAGAGACCTTGCGCTCCTCCACCTTCCGTTTGAGGATGCTCCACAGATGCTCAATAAGGTTTAGGTCTAGAGACATGCTTCGCCAGTCCATCACCTTTACCCTCAGCTTCTTTAGCAAGGCAGTGGTCATCTTGGAGGTGTGTTTGGAGTCGTTATCATGTTGGAATACTGCCCTGTGGCCCAGTCTCTGAAGGGAGGGGATCATGCTCTGCTTCAGTATGTCACAGTACATGTTGGCATTCATAGTTCCCTCAAGGAACTGTAGCTCTCCAGTGCCGGCAGCACTCATGCAGCCCCAGACCATGACACTCCCATCACCATGCTTAACTGTAGGCAAGACACACTTGTCTTTGTACTCCTCACCTGGTTGCCGCCACACAGGCTCGACACCCCCTGAACCAATTAAGTTCATATTGGTCTCATCAGACCACAGGACATGGTTTCAGTAATCCATGTCATTAGTCTGCTGTCTTCATCAAACTGTTTGCGGGCTTTCTTGTGCATCATCTTTAGAAGAGGCTTATTTCTGTGATGACAGCCATGCAGACCAATTTGATGCAGTGTGTGGTGTATAGTCTGAACACTGACAGGCTGACCCCCCCGCCCATTCAACCTCTGCAGCAATGCTGGCAGCACTCATATGTCTATTTCCCAAAGACAACCTCTGGATATGATGCCAAGCATGTGCACTCAACTTCTTTGGTCGACCATGATGAGGCCTGTTCTGAGTGGAACCTGTCCTGTTAAACCACTGTATGGTCTTGGCCACTGTGCTGAAGCTCAGTTTCAGGGTCTTGGCAATCTTATTATCGCCTAAGCCATCTTTATGTAGAGCAATAATTATTTTTTTTCAGATCCCCAGAGGGTTCTTTGCCATGAGGTGCCATGCTTAACTTCCTGTGACCAGTATGTGCAGATTTAACACACTTGCTTCCCATTCACACCTGAGACCTTGAAACACTAACAAATCACATGACACTGGCAAGGGATAATGGCTAATTGGGCCCAATTTTGACATTTTCACTTAGGGGTGTACTCACGTTTGTTGCTAGTGGTTTAGACATTAAAAAAAGTATGGAAATCCAGTTTTTTTGAGAATCATACTTACCTCTTTGGATGGAGCATCAGACCAATGCTGCAGCTGTTCCCTGCCATCTCTGCACTGAGAACCGAACTAAAGTGTAAAAGGAGCACGGCTGCCGTGTCAAACGCAGTACATACGCTCAAGAAAAGCATCACTTTCCAGTGACGCCATCCCTCCTCTCCTGCATCCCAAATGCTCCTCAAACCTCGTTCTGAGGGTCTCCACCGCGGCCGCCTTCCTACTACCAGCGGTGTTGTATCGAACAAAGCACCTCTTCCTCACAGGAACGGATTGACAGACTGATGACTAGATCAACCCCATGCTGGGACTTATCCATGCCTACTTATAACTTCTCAAATGTGAGTTGCCTGTACTAAGTGTTATTAAGCTTGTCATATATCTGCACCCAGAGGCGCCTCTCTCCTTGACTCATTACTAGTGATCTGTGATTGGCTACAGCTAATTACATGGTACAGGGTGCTGTTATTGGCCCAGGTACCATGTGATCGCTGTGGGCCAACCACAGCTTACTGGTATCGGAAGCACAACTGTTATGAATGAAGAACAAGGAAGAACAAGGAAGACCAAGAAGAGAGAACAGCGTCATCTGAGTTCAGTATTAAAAATATTTATTGGCAGCAAATAATGTACACACTCCCAGTGTAGGTAAAAGAGGGTCAGCATTGTGTGGACGCAGTATTGGGTTCATACGCTCTGAAGAGAGGACAAGCTGCGGTGGGTGGCGGTGTCATTTCTTGTCACGGCTGTGCTGGTTTCTCCCAGCACTTCCTAGTCCATAGGTATACACAGGGGAAAGCCGCCGACGTCACTTCCGGGTGTCAGGTGCTCGTGTTCGGAGCATGCGTGCTTCTTCCTCAGGCATTGGGTTCAGCCATCTTAATGGTGGTATTAATGTCATTTCGAGGTTGGTGGGCTTGGAAAACATTGACATTGTGATCCCCCGGGCTGCTTAAAGTGGCTCGTTACCATTAGATTATATAGTCCAATTGGCAATAAATTGTTTATGAGACCATAGATGGGGTAAGGGGTAGTCCAAGGTAGTCTCTAATCTTGTAGGACAAAATGTGAAGGCAGAGGGGGGAGGCTTGGGAACCACCTGCGGTTGCTATCCTCAGAGTTGTGTATGGCTCTGCACTGTCATTCAATGGGAGAAAAGAACAAAGGGAAGGAAGCAACCAGCTAAGTGTAGTGTCCTGGTTAAAATGCTTTAATAACAATGGATTAATAACACTCACAAGATTGAAAAGATAAAAACATTCATCTGTTGCTGAGTATGTAGATGATAGTATATACATCTGCTGCTGTATTAGCCTTTTCCTAATAGCTACCTACAGGCCTAGCTAGATAAAAGAAAAGTTTTGAAACATCCCTTATATTGGGAAAACTTTAACACCCCCCCCCCCCCCCCATTTGCCCTTCTTGTATTTTGGGCCGATTTGGGCTGAATCTTAATCACAATCGACATCACTCATTTATACTCCTCAAACCTTATCATGTGTTTGTAAATGCCAAAGCTCTTTATAAAAGTCAACTTGCATTTGCTGGTGTATTTAAGTCCATAACAGTTCAGAGAAATTGCAAATAATAAATCAATTATATAGCACACCAAGGTAAGGTATTTGACTGCTTTAAAAAGTACCGCAGAAGTTTGATAGAAAAACATTTATATACAGTAGAATTAGGGATTGCTAGGAAAAAAATTGCTAGGAAAAGGTATAGCTTGCCAAGGAGTAATTACAAAACTCTGGGAATATTGCAAGGGTTGGATGCAGCGGCGGTCCATCCACAAGGGACGCATCACCTTAATCTCTATGCGCCGGGCCCCTAGTCTTCAGGCAGGGAGCTGGATGCATAGAGTTCTACAGGTTTTTTTTTTGCGAAGTACATGATTAAAGCTGGAGGCTCTAATTGGCTTCAAAAGGATGGGCCTGGGGTGCAGAACCACTAGACATGTGCAATTCGCTTTGTTCCAAATTCATTTTTTAACGCATTTAGACAAATTCATTAATTCGGAAATATCTGAATTAACGAAAACCTGTTTAACAAATTTTTCTAAATATTCGTAAATTGAAATATTCTAAAAGTTGTAAAGTCGTAAATTTGCAAGTTTGAAAATTCTGAAATTAGAAAAACCGAAACTGTGAAAACCTGAAATAATATCTAAGTAATAATAACTTAACTATTACTAACTATTAAATTATAAGTATTGGAACTTCCTTTGAAATTTGACTGTTATTGAAGGTAACGAATACGAATTTATCTGAAGTTACGAATTATCCAAAATAACGAATGCTGTATCTAAACGAATGGAACAGAACAAATTAATAATAACAAATTACAATAATAATAATAAAAAAATTTGTATTATTATTTTTTTTTCAGTTGTTCCATTCCATTTGTTTAAATTCGTTATTTTGGATAGGTCGGAACATTCATATTTGTTACGTTCACTAACAGACAAATTTGAAAGGAAATTCCAATGCCTATAATTTAATAGTTAGTTAGTATTATTTAGTTAGTTAGTTATTCTTTCGAATTTTCGGATTTTCTTTCTTTTTTTTACGGATTTTCAAACGTAGGAATTTATGAATATTCAAATTTATGAATTTTAGAATTTTAGAATTTACGGATTGCTATCATAAAGAATGACCTGAAAAAGAATGACCTGACCTGACCCAAGACCTCCTGCTCTATAGCTCTCTTGTCTCCTCCTCCCATGCTCATCTCCAGGACTTCTCCAGAACCTCTCCCATCCTCTGAAACTCTCGACCTCAATCTGTCCGGCTGTCTCCCACTGGGCCACCTTTAGACAATCCCTGGAAACTCATCTCTTCAGGGAAGCCTATCATACCTCCAACTAAGAACTGAAATATTTACTTTCCCATCAGTTCATCCCCCAAAGTCAGGGCCATCTTTAATAGTGATTGGACCCTGGGCAAAAAATTTCTTGCCCCCCCCCCCCACGGAATTTCACTCTCCACCTGCTCTGAGACATACAATAAATAGCAGCTAGACTTAAAATCAGTTTACCGGATCAGATCAGATAGCAATTGCGATTGGTTGACAATGGTTACAGCATATAATTACTGCTTACTGACTGGTTGCTAGAGGTTACAGCACACTTTACGGCTCAATGATTAGTTGCTAGAGGTTACAGCAAAAGATTTTTGCTTGTTAATTTGTTGCTAGAGATTGTAGAGAAATACTGCTCACTGATTGGTTGCTAGGGGTAGCACATCATCTCCTCACTGCAGGGGGGAATGATATACATATGAATGCCTCCCTTTATTTATATATCTATGCCGCCTGCCGCAACTATTTAGTTATGAATTCTACTGCTATTTACATATGAATGGCAGTTATTTACATGTAAACACAGGGTCTGCAGGGGAGTCATCTGTACACAACAATAGGGCAGTGCTGGGCAGCATTAGTAGCAGCACTTCACACTGAGATATTGGGACACAGCACATGCCTAAAACTTCAAAGGACAAGGGAATTTTAACCTAGGATAGTTGGCAAGTATGAGGCAGCTGCTTTGGGCCCCACAACAATGGCAGGACCCAGGGCAGATGCCCCTTTTGCCCAGCCTTAAAGACGGCCCTGCCCACAGTTTTTACCTTTTGTACCGCTTGCCCCAGCCTATTAGATTGTAAGCTTTTCTGAGCTCTTAACCCTCTTGTATTTTGATGTATTCTAACTGTATCGTCTACCTTTAGATTGTAAAGCACTGCGCAAACTGTTGGTGCTATATAAATCCTGAATAATAATAATAAGGTAATCCGGTTTTTCCATTTTTCTGCATCTCTAATATATTAATCTGCCCATATCACGCACTTATTCATATGTTTGCCATGAAGTGGACACTTCAAAAGAAGCCGCCCCTTTAAAGGAAAAAATAAATAAATCTCTGGTGTATTTATATGCAGAATGAGTTTTCTTTTTTTTCTTTTTTTTGACCATTCAACAAATGTACGTCTTCATCTCCTCATTTTCACTTTTCTCTATGAATATTTTAAAACCCTGATGTCCTCCTGACCATGTGGGTTTTAAGCAAAGACTTATCGCAGCGTAAAACACCCTGGTTTTTTATCCTCTAGCTGAGGGGTTCTTTATCCCTTTTCCAGGGTGTCATTTCAAATACGATGCCAAAAGCGTAGACTTGGCAAGGTTTGAGATATAATTTGCAATCTGCAGTGTTTGCTGGCTAGCCCCGCATCTGCCCCCCAAATGCACCCCTCCCTCCCTCTCTCTCTCTTTTTTTTTTAACCAGTCTGCTTGGTATGTCAATAGGGGGCATCCCTCATCTGTCTAAGAGAAAAATAGCATACTAATTAGAATTCTATTTGCCAGAAGCTTCAGAGTTTTTCATGCTTATAGATTTTCAGCTTCTTTTGTTTGAATTAAATTGCCAACTTTGTTGTGGCATACACCTCCCTTTCTTTTTTTTATTTTCCCATTCTTCCTTTTCCTTTTGGAAGACTGAATAAGGAGAAAAATAAAGAATTTGTTATTTTATTGTGAAATGGAAGCTATGTCTTGGCTCAGACACATTCAGGATATGCAAGAAATTGTTCCATGTTTTTTCGGCAGGTATGGATCCAACATGGCCACGTTATTTTAGATGTGTGGGTGACTGGCAGGACAACGAGAATGCCTTTTCTGTCTTTGCTGTTCTTCTGATTTTCGGGGGGGGGGGGGGGGGGGGAATACCTGAAACACATTCGCCAAGCTCACAGACAGATGGTTTAGGCTTGGATAAATATCATTAGCGTGAGATCAGAAAGGCATCATGCGAAATCGTATTTTTTAATTTTTTAAATTTTTTTTTTAATTCTAGAAACCTCCCCTTGTTTGCATGGGGAGGGTAAAACATGTCAAATTTTCATATTTGCCTTTTAATTTGTTTTCATGGCCCTGTAAAGGATTTTGATTTCCCCCATTATTAAAATGTCACAATTAACTTCAGCTTTCTTCTCCTTATTACTAGAGTTGGGATTAAACATACTTGAGAGGTAGATCATGTAACTGGAATCTCTTGGGGCAGATCCACCAACTGCTAATAATATTTTGTATTGAGAAGACCCCCCCCCCTTTTTATTTTTTTCATAAACCTAGCTAGAAGCAGATAATTTATTGTTCATTAATTGCCATTTGGCCATATCCTCTATTGCTGAGATGGGAGTAAACTCTCATGCATGGCTTTTACCGATACAGTGGTGTGAAAAAGTGTTTGCCCCCTTCCTCATTTCCTGTTCCTTTGCATGTTTGTCACACTTAAGTGTTTCGGAACATCAAACCAATTTAAACAATAGTCAAGGACAACACAAGTAAACACAAAATGCAATTTGTAAATGAAGGTGTTTATTATTAAAGGTGAAAAAAAATCCAAACCATCATGGCCCTGTGTAAAAAAGTGATTGCCCCCTAAACCTAATAACTGGTTGGGCCACCCTTAGCAGCAACAACTGCAACCAAGCGTTTGCAATAACGTGCAATGAGGCTTTTACAGCGTCCTGGAGGAATTTTGTCCCACTCATCTTTGCAGAATTGTCCTAATTCAGTTACATTAGAGGGTTTTCGAGCATGAACGGCCTTTTTAAGGTCATACCCCAACATCTCAATAGGATTCAGGTCAGGACTTTGGCTAGGCCACTCCAAAGTCTTCATTTTGTTTTTCTTCAGCCATTCGTGGTGGACTTGCTGGTGTGTTTAGGATCATTGTCCTGCTGCAGAACCCAAGTTCGTTTCAGCTTGAGTACACGAACAGATGGTCGGACATTCTCCTTCAGGATCTCTTGGTAGACAGCAGAATTCATAGTTCCTTTTATGACGGCAAGTCTTCCAGGTCCTGAAGCAGCAAAACAGCCCCAGACCATCACACTACCACCACCATATTTTACTGTTGGTATAATGTTCTTTTTATGAAATGCAGTGTTCCTTCTACGCCAGATATACTTTTACACACACCTTCCAAAGAGTTCCACTTTTGTCTCATCGGTCCACAGAATGTTGTCCCAAAAGTCTTGGGGATCATCAAGATGTGTTGTGGAGAAATTGAGACGAGCTTTGATGTTCTTTTTGCTCAGCAGTGGTTTTCTCCTTGGAACTCTGCCATGCAGGCCATTTTTGCCCAGTCTTTTCCTGATGGTGGAGGCATGAACGCTGACCTTAACTGAGGCAAGTGAGGCCTGCAGTTCCTTGGACGTTGTTGTGGGGTCTTTTGTGACCTCTTGGATGAGTCGTCGCTGCGCTCTTGGGGTAATTTTGGGCGGCCGGCCACTCCTGGGAAGGTTCACCACTGTTCCATGTCTTCGCCATTTGTGGATAATGGCTCTCACTGTGGTTCGCTGGATTCCCAAAGCTTTGGAAATGGCTTTATAACCCTTTCCAGACTGATAGATCTCAATTACTTTCTTTCTCAATTGTTCCTGAATTTCTTTGGGTCTCGGCATGATGTGTAGCTTTTAAGGATCTTCTGGTGGACCTTACTGTGTCAAGCAGCCCCTATTTAAGTGATGCCTTGATTGTGAACAGGTGTGGCAATAATCAGGCCTGGGTGTGGCTAGAGAAATTGAACTCAGGTGTGGACAACCACAGTTATAGTATGTTTTAACAAGGGGGGCAATCACTTTTTCACACAGGGCCATGATGGTTTGGATTTTTTTTCACCTTTAATAATAAACACCTTCATTTACAAATTGCATTTTGTGTTTACTTGTGTTGTCCTTGACTATTGTTTAAATTGGTTTGATGTTCCGAAACACTTAAGTGTGACAAACATGCAAAGGAACAGGAAATGAGGAAGGGGGCAAACACTTTTTCACACCACTGTAGGTAAGCCTATAATAAAGCCTGGTATACACTATTCATTTTTTTTTTCCGTTCAACCCAGCTGCGATCGGAGCCGCTGTACTAATGATCCAACGTTAGTACAGCAATCTCCCCCACTGAGCTGTTGTGTTCTGAAAGCACCCCCCCCCTCCCAAACACTCCAATCAGTGCTCTAAGCCAGGACCATTGCTAAACATCATGGGGCACCATGCAGCTCCCCTAACCATGCTTACACCCCTATAAATAAAGGAAAAAGTAAGGCGCGTGGCCTAATGCACGAATCATTAAAAAAGAGTTTATTATAAACAAATTAAGTATATACAAAGTAATACTATGGATTCCTACATATGAATAAAAGCAATGTTAAACACTTGATGGATTGTTATAAAGTGATATCCACACAAAGGATGATCAAATGATGGCTAACAAGTTTCAAGGGTTTTCTTCTTCATCAGTGCCTTAGAGGGCCATATCTGGTCTGTGTGTTATAATATGTATAAATAGATACAGAAGGCTGGATGGGTAGTGTAGCATAACACTACATAGGTGGTGTAGCTTTGTGGGCGTATTCACATTTGTTCTAGGAATTATCCTTCGAGATCACAGCACTCTCAGCGCCTCATGAGAGGCGTGTGTAGATAGGATCATCTGATTTTTGTTGTTTTTGGTCTTGGGGACCCAATGGTTGATTCCGGTATTGCAGCCTAAGATCTGTAACTTAGTGTCCGCGTAGTTGCTCGGCTGCTTAAGGCGATCTACCTATGCTGTGGCTGTGCAGACCTGTAGCCATGTTGCACTCCGCAGCCTTAGCTCTCATATGCGGGTGCTTCTGTAAGGTAGAGGTGTAGGTGTGAGCAGCTGCGCAGTGCGGCCGTGTGCCCCAAATCCCGGAAGTGCTTGGTCACCAGGAGACGCTGCACAGCCACAGCATAGGTGGATCACCCTGAACAGCCCAGCACCTAGGTGAACACTCAGTTACAGATCGTAGACTACAATACTGGAATCAACCATGGGGTCCCCAAGACCAAAAACAAAAATCAGATGATCCTATCTATATACACCTTCCATACGCCGCTCAGTGCGAAAGGTAACTCCTAGAATAAAGGTGAATACACCCAAAAAGCTACACCACCTATGTAGTGTTATGCTACACTACCCATCCAGCCTCCTGTATCTATTTATACATATTATTATTATTATTATTATTATTATACGCGATTTATATAGCACCAACAGTTTACGCAAACGCTTTACAATGTAGTGGGGGCGGGGGGGGACAGCACAATTACTATACAGTTCAATACAAAAAGTACAGGGGGGGAGGAGAGGAGGAGAACATATTATACACACAGACCAGATTTGGCCCTCTAAGCCCTTGTACACACGATCGGAGATTCCGACAACCAAATCCGTCTGATTTTGTCCGACGGATTTTGTCCAAAACTGTTGTATACACACGGTCGGACGAAGTTGTTGGAAAATCCGATCATTCAGAACGTGATGACGTTATTTCGTTACGACGGGACTATGTTCAGGCTAGTAGCCAATAGCTTTGATGTAGGAATTTGATCTGAGCATGCGTGGCACTTTGTCCGATCGGAATTCTCTACACATGATCGGAGTATGTCCGATCGGAGCATTTTGTCGGAAAATATTTCCGGCAAGTTTGAAAATTTGGTCCGATGGATATTCCGACAGAAACAGTCCGATGCAGACCACACACAGTCGGAATATCCGACAAAATGCTCCGATCGGACACATTACGTCAGAATCTCCGATCGTGTGTACAAGGGCTAAGGCTCTGATGAAGAGGAAAACCCTTGAAACGCCAAAGCCATCATTTGATCATCCCTTGTGTGGATGTCACTTTATAACAATCTATCAAGTGTTTAACATTGCTTTTATTCATATGTACGAATACATAGTATTTCTCGTATATACCTAATTTGTTTATAATAAACTCTTTTTTAATGTTTCATGCATTAGGCCACACGCCTTCCTTTTTCCTTTATATGTATAGAATTTTGGACTTCCCCTAGTTGGCCTAGGTAGCGGGGCATGCATAATCACTTTACACCTATAACATCAAGAATTAATAGCACCTTACTAAGGCCCTCCGCACTAGTGCAGGAGAATATCTTTTTTGTCTATACCTTTTCATGCATACACCCCACCTACCCACCCAGAGTGCAGTGGAAAAGCAGCACTAACTTTATTCCCCCAAATCCTAAAAATGAAAAAAAGTCCCTCCTCTGCTCCCACCTCCCGGGCCCCTCTGTTAACCCGATGGGGCCTAGGGAAATGTGATTTAAGCCTTGGTAAGCAAGTAGGAGTGGGGCCGTGGTCTAGTAAAATTAATTTATTCACTTAGGTAAAAATGAACAATAAAGCTGCCCTGGGTCCCTCCTGTTTAGCTAATGGGGCCTGGGCCCAGTACAACAAGACCTGTTGTACTGCCTTATCAGAAGCCCTGCTCTCAGCCATTGGCTAATGCCTCGTACACACAATCGGACTTTCCGACAACAAAACTGTGGATTTTTGTTCAAAGGATGTTGGCTCCAACTTGTCTTGCATACACACGGTCACACAAATGTTGGCCAACAATTACGAACGTAGTGACGTACAAGACGTACGTGATATCTCCATTATGAACGCTAGTTTTACAAGACTGAGCTCTTCCAGCTCGTACTTGATTCCGAGTATGCTTGGACTTTTTGTCCTATGGACTTGTGTACACACGATCGGAAAGTCAGACGACAAATATTATAATAAATATATTGTTGGTGGAAAATTTGGGAACCTGCTAGCCAACATTTGTCCGACAATAAATGTTCGATGGAGCATACACACAGTCGGACTTTCCGCCAACAAGCTCACATCCAACAAGAGTGCTGATCGGGGGAGGCGGTCGGCTGCAAATTTTCCAGCTTCTGTCGGACAGGGTACCATACACACGGGTCGAATGTCAGGCGGTTTTGACTGAACCGGCCAATGCCGGTTGGCATTCAGCGCATGTGTACAGGGCTTCTTGTCTATACAAGCTGAGAGGTACACGCTACAAATAGGACATTAAGCTATGGGAATTTCAAATCCCCAGACTGGTAAAGCATTGTCCCGGTGCCTGACAGTGGGGGATTGCGGGACACTGGTACAGCGGGACCGGGGAGGGGGGGGGGACGTCCAGTGTAAGTTCACTTTACAGATTTTCTGTAAAAGTGAACTTACACTTTAAAGAGATTGTATCACTTTGCAATGAATAGGTCTCTTACTAGCCTGCTCCCTGCCACTCTTATGCCCCGTACACACGAGCGGACTTAAGTCCGACAGACTTCCAAAGGAGTTCCATCGGAGTTCTGCTGGAATTCCGACGGAGTTCTGACAGACTTTTCGGCCGAACGGACTTGGCCACACACAACCACACTAAACTCCGACGGATTCGAATGTGATGACGTACGACTGGACTCGAATAAGGAAGTTCATAGCCAGTAGCCAATAGCTGCCCTAGCGTCGGTTTTAGTCCGTCGGAGTAGCATACACACGAGCGGAGTTTTCGAAGGGGACCGGGTCCGGCGGATTTCCGTCGGGAAAATTTGAAGCATGCTTCATTTCTAAAGTCCGTCAGACTTTGGCGAATCAAAAGTCCGTTGCAGCCCACACACGATCGGATAGTCTGACGGACTCGGTCCTTCGGACTTTGGATGTTGAAAAGTCCGCTCGTGTGTACGGGGCATAAGGCCTAGTTAAAACTAGCGGTTGAGGGTAATAAAAAAAATAAAGGTTGAGCCCCAACCACCCCCCTTAAGCTTCAATGACAATGAACAGAAGCATTCACCTGCCAAAGTGGCGATTCTTTGACCCCATGGCAAAAATTATCCAACATGTTTCAACCCATTCAAGCATATGGAGGAGTGGTGAAAATGCCCCTGCATGTATTTTCAACAAAAGAAGGGGTTAAAATGGGCATGGACATCTAAACCTAAAAAATGTCAGGGTGGGGCAGAGGGGGGGCTTTGGGGAGGTGCAACTGAAATCTGGGAGGGAGCAGCCCGCCCAGCACCCTCCTAGATTCGAGAAGAGGAACAGTAAATAACAGTCACTGTGAAGCATTATTTTTTTTTTTTTCAATTATTTTTTTATTGAGATTTTTCATATAACATATACAGGAAAGAATGAATAAAAAAGCACAAACAAATGAATATGACCAATAGTAGAGTTGGCAAGAAAATGTACAATTCTTTTAAGTTGAAAAGAATACACATATCAATTGGCAGAGCACAAATATGATATCAGTACCTCATTTAAACGCTATTATAAACTATATATCATGCTTTCCAATGTTTCTCGATAATAAGTACTATTCTCTCTGCTATGATATGAGGTCGTGGATAGTCAAAATGAAGGAAAGGGGAAAGGAGGGAGGGAAAAGAAATGGGGTAAAAGAGAAAGAGAAAGAAAAGAATAAAAGGGGGGTAAGGGGGGGGTAAAGGGTCCAGGGTCTAGTGATCCCCTCCAAACAATACATCTTTATCACTTAGTATCAATTAGTATCACTTAGTATCCCTTAGTAGGGTCAAGCAGGTTTGTACCAATCTGTCCACACTTGCCATTTACTAACCATCCTCATTCTGTTTCCCTGCCTACTAGCAATTAAGGTTTCATATGCACAGTGGGTTTGGGTAGTAACCAGGACTTTGGATACTTTCGGGGCACAGTCGGATTTCCAATATTTCGCTATCAATGTACGGGCCACCAAAAGAATGTGTGTTATCACTACTCTAGATTCCAAGGGGAAGTTGTTTATACCTATATTCAGTATAGCTAAGGAGGGGTTAGGTCTAGTTATGATCCCCGATACGCTGGAGAAAACGCGGAACAAGGAATTCCAGAAGCTCGTCAGGCTCCTACAGCTCCAAAACACGTGGTATAAATTCCCAATGTCTCCGCATCGCCTCCAGCACAACGGGGACCCTCCACCATCAAACTTAGATATTTTGTAGGGGGTGAGATACCATCTAAGGGCAATCTTTTGAGATAGTTCCCAGTGGTTAACGGACTTGGAAGAGGTATAGATAGCTCGGAAAGCTTCTTTCCATTGCTGAAGCGTAAAGGTAGTATTCATATCTCTTTCCCACAATAGGTAGGGGCGGGATTTAATAAATTCTAACTTGTTTTGGTACAGATTATAAAAAAGGGAAATTCCACCTCTAGCTAGGAAACTGGAGTTGTAGAACTTCCAAGCAACCTTAGGAACAAGCACTTGGCGTGATTTTATGGAACCCAAGCAATGTATCACTCGGTAGTGGGTATATCTGTCTGACGGGGGAAGACCATACTGTTTCTGAAGCATATCAAATTTAATGGGACCTGAGTCAGTGTATAAGTCAGCAATAAATTTAATTCCTTTGTTATGCCATTTAACCATGGAAAGGTTGGGAGCTATATAAGAAACCACCTCCAACGGCACAGGTAATTCCAGAATTTCCCGACCCTCCGAAGCAAGTTTAAGAAGAGTTTTCCAGGCCATCAGGGAGGCCCGGATAGTAAGAGGAAGGGTATGCACAGGGAGAGGTTTCAAAGTGTCTAAGAAAAGCAATAATTTTAGGTCATCTGTCGGGCATAGGGCCTTCTCCAGCGCCACCCAAGGATTTTCGCAGGAAGGATTAAACCAGTGTTTGAGTTGTGTAAGAAGTGAGGCCCTATAGTAATTCCGGAGGTCCACCAGTCCCATTCCTCCCGCCTGTCTATGCTTTACCAGTAGTGATTTGGCACATCTCGGTTTTTTGCCTCTCCAAATAAACTGTTTGAGTAGTGCATTAAAGGGACCAAAATGAGCCTCCCCTAGGGGGATCGGAAGGGTTCGAAACATGTACAAAATCTGTGGCAGGATAATCATTTTAAAGGTAGCTAGCCGTCCTGTCCAGGTCAGTTCAGTTTTATTCAGTTGAGCGGTTTCAGTTTTAAGTTTTGTCAACAAGGAGGAGAAATTAGAAGGGGCTAGTTGTTTCAATTCTTTCGTTACTTTGATACCCAGGTAGGTAATGTGTTCCTTGCACCAGCTATAAGGGAATTCCTGTTTCAATGCGGTCTCTAAGGGAGGGGGAATGTCTAGTCCCAGGATTAAGGATTTAGTTGAATTAACCTTATAAAAAGAGATATCTCCAAACTCCTTCAGGGTCTGATGAACCTGTCTAAGAGAGATGGCTGGGGTGGTTAAAAATAGGATAATGTCATCTGCAAATAAATTCAGCACGTGCTCCCTGCCCTGGACTTTAAAGCCAGTGATGGAGGGGTCGGATCTCACCCTCTCCGCCAGTGGCTCAATGAGGAGGTTGAAGATGGAGGGGGACAGCGGACACCCCTGTCTCGTTCCATTCGATATATCAAAAACTGATGACAACATATTAGATGTGTAAACCTGTGCGCAGGGAGAAGAATACAGGGCCAGCACTGCCGAAAGTATGGGGCCCGAGAAACCAAACTGCATCAAAACCCGCTTCATGTATCCCCAGTGGATCCTGTCGAACGCCTTCTCCGCATCCAAAGATAGGAGCAGAGAAGGCGTCCGACAGGTCCTTGCATACTGGACCACGTCAATGACCCGTCTGGTAGCATCCGAGGCCTGCCTGCCCGCAGTGAAGCCCGATTGATCAGGGTTAATGATAGATGGAAGTATCGGGAGTAATCTGAGCGCTAAAATTTTTGCATAGACCTTAACATCGGTATTAAGTAAAGATATCGGCCTAAAATTGGCCGGAGTTGTAGGCTCCTTGCCCGGTTTCGGGATCGTGACAACATATGCTTTAAGCATCTCCCTGGGGAAGGAGGCGGAGGACACTGCTGCTGCAAATACCTGTTGAAGCGTTGGGGACAACTGCTCACCAAAAACCTTATAATAGTCATTTGATAGGCCATCTGGACCCGGAGACTTTCCTAATGGGAGCGTGCCGATGACTTTTTCAATCTCAGACCTCGTTATTGGGGAGTTGAGGAGAGTTAACTGCTCCTCTGTGAGCTTTGGCAACCGAATTTTGGCCAGGAACGACTGAATAGCATCGTCGGTAGGATTGGGGGTGTTTGGGTCTCTATCAAGATTATAAAGTGCCGCATAATTTTCGGCAAATGATTCTGCTATCTCCTGTGGATTAACTAATTTTCTGTTGTCTGGAGACCCTAGGAGATATGGTATTTTAGATTTAGTCCTAATGCCCCTAAGCCTTTGAGCTAGAAATTTGCCCGCTCTATTCCCTGAGGCATAAAAGGACATACGCAGGGAACGTACATATTTATCACTTTGGTCTATGAGCATAAGTCTGAGATCAGAGCGGGCTCTAGAAAGTTGTTGAGCTAATTGGGAATCAGTATTGGCTTTATTGAGGGATTCAAGAGTTTTTATGGTGGCAAGCAGTTGGTCAACCTTCTGTGTCCTCCGCCTCTTCTCCCCTGCACATATCTTAATCATCACCCCTCTAATGTATGCCTTATGGGCACACCATAAAACCATCGGGTCATCTACCGAACCTTCGTTACAAACAAAGTAGTCCTTCAAATGTGCTCTAATACTAGTAACATGTTCTGGCATCTGAAAGATACGGGAGTTGGCTCTCCAAATGTAGGCTGGACCAGGACCACGACCCTCCATCACCACCATGGAGACCGGGGCGTGGTCAGACCACGTAATGTCATGAATAGTAGATGTAGAGATTAACTGTAACAGCTGTTTATCCACAAGTATCAAGTCAATTCGGGAATACGAGTTATGCCTGGGAGAATAAAATGTATAGTCTCGCTCTTCACTATGTTGGCACCTCCAGACATCATACACATCCGACGCATGTATAAGAGGTTGCAATTTGGGAGGGAACCGTTTGGCGACTGTAGTGGAGTCCAGAGCAAAATCAGGAGTAATATTGTGATCTCCACAGATAATTAGGGAACCCCATTTCATATTTTCAATCTTCCTATACAGTCTTTGCAAAAACCGAATTTGGTGGGTGTTGGGAGCGTAGAGATTGACCAGGGTATACGGCTTGTTATTAAGCTCTCCTTGAACAATCAGGTATCTACCCGATGGGTCCGTATGCAACTCCTTCAGGACAAAAGATACCGAGTCCCTAATAGCAATAAGGACCCCTCTGTGTTTCTTCGGTGCACAGGACATGAAAAGGGATGGAAAGCTTTTATGTTGGAATTTTGGTGCATTGCCATCTTCGAAATGCGTCTCCTGTATGTATAAGACATCTGCTTTAAGTTTGAGAGCTTCTCTCCAGGCCGAAGAGCGCTTTGCAGGATGATTCAACCCGTTAGCATTAAATGAAACTACTTTGAAAGACATAATTTAACAGGTATTTGATGATACTCACGGCATCTGGGGGAGATACCATCAACGACCCACAGACTTCTACTGCGACCACACGGACAAATGAGTCTATTCAACAGACTTTCTGATCTTGAAAAAAGAAGAGAATCACCGGACCCTGGAGAACGTAAATGGAAAAGGGGGAAAGGGGGGGAGAAAGTAGTGTCTATGTAAGAAAAACAAAACAGTAGTAAAAAGGTAGGTTTCAACAAGAACCAGAGGGCGGAAAAACCGTCCATTATTGCAGGGGGGGGAAAAAGAACGCACTAATGCTCCATAGTGCGGCAAGGTCCCAATGTGTATCCGCCCGTGTCTCGGCGAGGGATAAAAGCATGTCAAGGATTACTTTTCTTAGAGTTTTTCTTCTTCTTATGCGACACTGTATGCCAACCATCCGGAGAATGTGCCACCTTTGCGGAAGCAGGCTCGTCATCCGTCTGTACCGGTAGGATGGCTAGGGAGCGTAGCAGGGCCAAGCCCTCTGTTATGTTGGTCACAACAGTGGTGTTGTCTTCGTGAGTAACAGTCAATTTCACTGGGTAGCCCCACCTATACGGAATATTGTGATTCCTCAAGGCTTTGGTCACTGAAACCAACGATTTCCTTTTTAGCATCGTATACTGC
Source organism: Lithobates pipiens (assembly GCF_037356315.1). NCBI lineage: Eukaryota > Metazoa > Chordata > Amphibia > Anura > Ranidae > Lithobates > Lithobates pipiens. The sequence goes on from NW_027507903.1 coordinate 21,840,468, forward strand.
GAGAGGTCCGCAAACAATTGAATGTGAGTAAATTTTTCAGGGGGGACCTGCTGTTTCCGAAACGCCATCATGAGCTTCTCTTTGGTTTGGAAAAAGTGCACTCGCATTAACACATCCCTAGGGATGTTATCTGGCAGATGGGATGGTTTAGGCAGCCTGTGTATTCGATCTACCTGCATCTCCGCTTCATCAGTGGAGGGAAGGAACGCACACATGAGTTCTCTGGCATATTGTTGTAGATGCGCAGGGAGGACGGTTTCAGGGACACCCCTTATTTTGATGTTATTTCTTCTCGACCTGTCCTCAAGGTCTGCGATTTTGCTCTTTAGCCAGGAGATTTCATCTGCCTGCTCATGAAAAGCGTCAATCAGTGTGTTGTGGGAAGTTGCAAATTCCCCCATTTTTGATTCGATATGGTCAACTCTGCCACTCACCTCCCCCACCTCTGTTTTAAAAGAACTGACACATTTCAACATGTCTGCATGCATGGAGGTGCGGAGGGAGAGCAGCATCTCCTTGAGCATGGTATCTGAAACAGGTCTATCAGCAGTAGGGAAAGCACTAAAGGGGTCTGCTAACTCCCTTGTGTCCTCCAATGAGTCCTGCTCCGTGCTCACCTGTCTGCAGTCTTCCTCCAGCCTGGGTTTGGACTTCACAGGGCTGCATGAGTTTGGAGTGGATGCCGCTGGCGAACGTCCTCGCTGAGCACTTGTCGCTTCAGGGCTGGATTCGTCCGACCTGGAGCTACACGAGGGAGGCGGAGGCGAGTCAGCTCCGCCGGCGCCATCTTGCCGCAGGCCTCGCTCCGCCGGCTTGAAGAAATCCGCCAATTTCTTCGGTTTGGCCGCGTCTTTCCGTTTGCGAGACATGCCGGCCGAATCTGTGGAGTCTCCGGTCACCGGGAACACAGGCGGGAATGCTGTCCGTCGCTGCTATGTCGCTGAGGAACCTTCGCTGGAACGGAGCTCACTGCCTAAGCGTCCATGCACCAGCGCGCGGTAGCCACGCCCCCCTACTGTGAAGCATTATTAAGCTACCTGTAGATACTAGTTTGAGGTTACTCATGTATGTACAATTCAACTGCCAAAGTAAATTTTACAGTAAAGATCTTTCCCCAGACATTTGCACAAGCAAATTTGCTGAACCTGCTGGTTTGTGCCTCTAGAAGAGGAAGGGGGAACACTCAGAAGACATCCCTCGCTTTAGCCTATACTGGGAAAAAAATAATAGCAATTCCAACCTGTCTACTCAACTTCCTCCACAGCCGGGGCTTTTCCATGACATACCTAAAGACTAAAAATTTCCAAGTTCCACCTTAAAGCCGAGTTCCGCCTGCAAAAAAAATAAATAAATCATAAGTCAGCAGCTACAAATACTGCAGCTGCTGACTTTTGAAATAAGGACACTTACCTGTCCAGGGCAACCGCAATGTTCTCATCCGAAGCCAACCTGTCCCTCGGCTCCGGGTGGAGGCGCGGGCATCTTAAGTAAGTGAATCAGGAAGCAAAGTTTTGCGGCTTCACAGGCTGTTTCCCTACTGCTCATGCGCGAGTCGCACTGCACATTCTGACTGATCCCTGCTGTCTTCTGGGACCTGTGTGTCTCCCAAAAGACAGAGGGGGGGAGGGGGCAGAGGAGGGGCTGGACATGACGTAGATCGCCTCAGATACTGCGGCAATCTTTCCCTGGAAGTGGGAGCAAATACCTGTAGTATGCTGCGTACACACGATCAGATTTTCCGCCAACAAAACCGTGAATTTTTGTTCGAAGTTTGTTGGCTCCAACTTATCTTGCATAGACACAGTCATACAAATGTTGGCCAAGTTCAATATCCAGTGCGGCTCCTTCTGTTTGACTCCGAGCATGCATGAACTTTTGTGTGACGGACTTGTGTACACATGACCTGACTTTCCGACAACAAAATTTTGTTGGTGGAGAATTTGAGAACCTGCTATCAAAATTTTTTTGGCCGGAAGTCCGACAGCAAATGTTCGATGGAGCATGCACATGGTCGGACTTTCCGACAACAAGCTCACATCCCACATTTCCTGTCGGAAAATCGTGTGTATGTGGCATTAGACAGGTATCCACTCTCCCCTGAAAGGTGCCAAATGTGACACCAGAGGGAGTAGGATCTGGATAAGTGGAAGTTCCATTTCTGGGTGGAACTCCGCTTTAAAGTGATATTAAAGTCTTGTTTTTTTTGGTTTAAAAATAACAAATATGTTATACTTACCTGCTCTGTGTAATGGTTTTGCACAGAGCAGCCCCGATCCTCCTCTTCTCGGGTCCCTCGCCGGCGCTCCTGGCCCCTCAGAGCCACAGTTCGGACCCACCTCTCTCTCCTCATTGGCTCACTGAATTTAATTGACAGCGGGAGCCAATGGCGTCCACTGCTGTCTCAGCTGTCTGCAATGAGGAGGCAGATTCCAAACAGCCAAAGCTCTTGTGCAACATCGCTGTATTGAGATCAGGCTCAAATAAGTATTAGGGGGAGCTGCACACCAAAGGTTTTTTTATCTTAATACCTTTAGAGCCACTTTAAGCCCCAGTTCATACTATGAACCGCAATGTGAATCACACAGGAATTGCACCGCAGCCTCAAAAGACACTGCATCTCACCAAAGTCATGCATGCACCAATTTTGGAATTTTGTTGCAAACGAAATGCATGGTCGCTCTGATCCATGCAATCGATTGCAGGAAAACTCACTGAATTTGCGACCTGCATTTGGGGTGTCATTAAGATTGGACTGAAACCCACTGTGCATCGCAAAGGAAGTGCAATTTTAAATGGGATGAACAGGTCTAGGGTTTGCCATACGGCATTCTAGTGTAGGCCAAGTGGCAAAGTGTTCACATCAGAGGCAGGCAACTTTATTGGCAAATATGACTTCCCATTTATATATATATATTTATGGTCATGGCCCTAAGCCCTTGTACACACGGTCGGAGATTCCGACAACCAAATCCATCGGAGTAATTCCGACGGATTAATTCCGGAAGAGGTCCGAAATTGATGTTGCATACACACGGTCGGACTAAGTTGTCGGAAAATCCGATTGTACATAACGTGATGGCGTTATTTCGTTAGGACGGGATTACGTTCAGGCTAGTAGCCAATAGCTTTGGTCTAGGAATTTGATCTGAGCATGCATGGCACCTTGTCCGTCGGAGTAGGCTACACATGATCGGAGTATGTCCGATCGGAGCATTTTGTCGGAAAATTTTACCGGCAAGTTGGAAAAATTGGTCCGTCGGATATTTCGACGGAAACAGTCCGATGCAGACCACACACAGTCGGAATATCCAACAAAATGGTCCGATAGGAAACATTCCGATGGAATCTCAGACCGTGTGTACAAGGGCTAAGACTGAGACAGATGGGGATCACATAAACACATGACAAGACTTACAACATAAATAGACCTGATGATCTGGTAAGCCCCCATCTGATGTATGGTGAAGGTGTCACAACGGTGAATGTCTGAGCCCTGTGCCGTCAGGATCAATCTATCCGGTGTGGGACACTGGCATGTAAGGATGAGCCGAACACCCCCCGGTTCGGTTCGCACCAGAACCTGCGAACAGACCTAAACTTCGTGTGAACTTTAGAACCCTATTAAAGTCTATGGGACTCGAACGTTCAAAATCTAAAGTGCTAATTTTAAAGGCTAATATGCAAGTTACTGTCCTAAAAAGTGTTTGAGGACCTGGGTCCTGCCCCAGGGGACATGTATCAATGCAAAAAAAAGTTTTAAAAAAGGCCTTTTTTTTTCGTGAGCAGTGATTTTAATAATGATTAAAGTGAAAAAAGTGTAATATTCCTTTAAATTTCATACCTGGGGGGTGTGTATAGTATGCCTGTGAAGGGGCGCATGTTTCCCGTGCTTAGAACTGTCCCTGCACAAAGTGTAATTTCTGCAGGAAAAAAAGTCATTTAAAATCACTCGCGGTCACAGACCCCTCAAAGCACCTTGTCCCCATGTTGATAAGGACAAGGGCCTCATCCCCACAACCCTGGCCGGTGGTTGTGGGGGTCTGTGGGCGGGGGGCTTATCAGAATCTGGAAGCCCCCTTTAACAAGGGGACCCCCAGATCCTGCCCCCCCCCCTGTTTGAAATGGTAAGGGGGTACAAAAGTACCCCTACCATTTCACAAAGAAAGTGTAAAAGAATGTTAAAAAAGACAAACACACTTTTGAAAAGTCCTTTATTAAAAATTTAATTACCAGGCCCTTCATTATGGCCTGGTCATTAAGGGGGAAAATCTTGCGGGACTGAAGTGGTTAAGAAGATAATGGCAATAGAAAGATTTATGCAACGATGACTAATGACTGTTAGTGTACATTTCCCATTGCTCTTTACCCATAAAATATACTACAAAAAAATACCCAACAGTTGTTGGCAAACGACGTTTGATGGATTCAATCAGATTGGCATAGCATTTCCATTATCAGAATGTGGGTGGCACAATTGTTTCTTAGACTTACACTTCATTATTTGAGTAGTCAGATTCATGTGGTTACATATAATATCAGACACAACGGAAAAATAGATTTTTAAAGAATATAAAATAGAATAATTTGATTTATTTTATTTGCATGAGCCTTTTATAGCAGTGTGGGAAACAAGGTGTGGATCTGTGGGATGTCATAATGCCATATGTTGTTCTTTGGTCAGAGTGTTTGGGAGGCTGCTATTTTTGTACTTGGCTCTTCTAAATTGAAAGATGACTTAATTCCATCTTACTTTGTGCTGCTTCATCAAGAACCCCTTTGATGTTTGTCATCAAAATATACCTAAAATGTTTCCATAACATCAGAAGTTTCAGGCTGGCAGAACCCCAAAGTACAGTATTAGGGGTTCCTACCAAACGTGAGATATAGCCTGATACTAAGTAAGGGCTCATTTCAACTTGAGGTTGGGGGAAGAGAGTTAAAAACACGTGGTTGTAGCAGCATGTCTTTTACACCTGAGTTCTTTCTCTAGGGGAGATACTATAACTCCAACTGGAAAACCGACCTGTCCCAAGGTGGGCCAATGGATTAAGATCATGAGATCTCAAAAGTAGTCAAACTTACCTTGTCCCTCAGGAAATAAGAAGAAAGCATTCACAATACATGGTGCTTTTGGATCCCATTCAAATTCTCTGATAAATACAGGAATTGTTGGGCATTCCCCAGGTAGAGGTGCCAGAGACTAGTTTTCACTGTCTTCCTCCATTTTAGGTATTGGTTCTCGAGTCTGCACTGCAAATTACTTCCACCCTTCCATGCATGTCTTGCTCCATTCTCGCGCATGTGTGATCGCGTCTTAACCAAGCCTCAATTTCAATCTGATGTTGCTTTGGCGACTGTGCGCCACTCATAGCCGACTTGACAGTGCAGAATTATACAGTAGTTTTGCCATTCTCGTATGGTGTGCCTGTCAGGCTGCTGTATGCTGTGGCTAATCACTGCTATGGTATGTAGTCCGAGGGCAAGGTATACCTTCCAATGCGATGTCACGCGGTCACATGGTGTGTAGTAGGAAGTTCAGAAAGAATCTGAAGTCTTGGGGGTTTTGATCGCAGTACCACTGGAAGTGGAAATCACACCCACAGCTGTCAATGGATAGACGTTGTAAAGGCACTCAGAGCATGCTGTGAAAAAAAGCAGAGATGCGCGAATGCGCAGGTGGCATCAATACACAGAACAGGACGAATTACAAGATAAGTAAGCGGACATCTAAAAACAGCAATCATTAGTGTTTTTAAGCAGATTAAAATGTGATAAAGTTGTGGGGGAGCGTTTACAACCGCTTTAAAGAGTTATCTAACCAACAGGACCAAACTTTGTTAAATTTAGTTGGACAACCTCTATTACGGTAAGTGTCCTGATATAGAGACAAAGCAGAATTGACCAACTTCATTCAAAAACTTACGGGGGGGAGATAACTTCTTCCACTGAAGGGTGATAGCTTTCCAGGAATAAAAAGGAAGTGGTTTAAGAGAATTCTCGTTGCTAGCCTAAGGGCTAGTTTTTTGACCAGGTCAAGCAGGCAGAAGCTAGGTGATTGAGGGACTGGAACATGAACCACAGAAACTTTGATATCTGGAACTCCCTGCCAGTATGTAGCAATTGCAGAGCAGGGTTCATGGGAAAATTTGGCAGGGCCCTATTTTTTCCTCGCTGGCGGCACATACTTTTCATCAGTGGACTCCCAATATCGGGTCTCTCTGGCATAGACGAGGCGAAAATCCACCTTGTCTCCCACAGTGGATCAATAGAGTAGGACAGTAAATGAGATCATGAAAATGGAGGGACTTACCCTGTCTCTCATGAAACAAGAGGACCACTTTCATAAGACATAGTTCAATTGGATGCATTTCAAATTCTCTGAAAAATGCAAAGAATTGTTTTGGACTAGCCATCCCTAGGCAGAGGCATCAGGGACCAGTTTTCACTTTCTACCCCCCATTTTCTTTTTCTTTTTTACATTCGCCCCCATCCCTTCACCTAAGTTTCCCTGTTATCCCCCCACCCTCATGCCTTCTCCTAAGTTTATCCCCTGTTCATGAGAAAATTTGCTGGGCGTAGAAACTTTGATATCCGGAACTCCTTGCCAGTATGTAGCAATTGCAGGGCAGGGTTTATGAGTATATTTGGCGGGGCCCTATTTTTTCCTCGCTAGCAGCGCATACTTCTTTTTTTCATCAGTGGACTCCCTATACCAGGTCTCTCTGGGATAGGTGAGGTGAAAATCCACCTTGTCTCCCACAGTGGGTCAATGGATTTAGACAGTAAATGAGATCATAAAACTGGAGGAACTTACCTTGTCTCTCAAGAAACAAGAAGACCTCTTTCACAAGACATGGTTCTATTGGATCCAATTCAAATTCTCTGATAAATACAAAGAATTGTTGGGGGATAGCCTTTCCTATGCAGAGGCATCAGAGACTAGATTTCACTTTCTGCTCCCAATTCTTCCCCTTTGCCCCCATCTCTTCTCCAAGGTCTCCCTGTTATTTTCCCACCCCAGTTCCTTCTCATTTGTTTCCCCCTTGTTCATGGAAAAACTTGTCAGCGCCTTTGGTGGCACATACTTCTTTTTTCACCCGTGGACTCCCTATACCAGGTATCCCTCTGGGCAGTTCTCCTACAGTAGTTACCTGGCAGTAGTGATGCTGTGATAGTGTCTGGGCTAAGATTTGTATATGAACCATTGTACACTGTGACCTTAAGTTCTTTTATACTGGTGATTTTGTGTCCACATAATTGTGTAGGTCACCTAATTTTGTGCTATCACCACCGATAAATACAGAATTAAAGGAAAAATATACACTTGGTTGTGTTTCATTTTTAGCACCCTCCAACCACCCCCCCCCCCTTTTTAGCTGCTGTCACATCCGGCCAATGCACATGGTTGTGGCCCCTTGCGGCATTTATGGGGTTAAAATAGGTGGTGGAGAGGAGTCATATCTCTTCCCCACCGTTAAACACCTTTGAAAAGCAATCCGAACACACATCTAAAAGGAGCCTTAATGAGAATCCATGCTGCAACAAGTGGCATCAACAAGGGAGATTCCTAAGGGTTATCCATAAACTATTGGAACTGTGCTGAACTCAGAGAGTCCACTGAAATTAAAAGAGGCTGAACAATACACTGCAGCCAGCTTTTGGTTCGAGCTGCTCTAGTTCCCGCTATATGAATCCCGCTGTCTCACTCCTTCAAGTATCACCAATCTGATTCCCATTTCCAAGGCAGGCCTGAATCTAATTGGTATTTTGATGCATCAAGCCCTCTTATGTGTGCATTGGAACATGGTCTTATGTGTAAGACAACATCGCCTACATTGCGAACTGGTAATGAGAGGGAGTTCCCGAGTCACCACATTAATAGGGATCAGGTGAATTACTATGCCTGGGTGACAAATTGAGATCATTTGTCATGGAAAAACCCAAAACCAAAAACTTAGGTATTGGATCACCTGATCTCTGTTGAAGGGGATGTTCATATTAGCTAATCATTCCATTCAGCAATGTTAATGTGACCAAAAGTTCAGGGGTTTTGGCCAGCAAATGAAAGAGTATGAAACAGCAATTTCCTCGGGAAGGGCAAGTCTTCTAACCCGTTCAGTTATATTTTATTTATCCATACCAGCAAGACTGTTGTAAATGTGCACTTCAATAGAAATAGAAAAATAGACCTTCAAAAATATACAGGGTGCAAAGGCTACCAAATCTAGGAAGGGGGGGGGGGGGTATTTACTATACTAAAGGCTATTTTGACTCAGCAAGGGATTTTTCCCTTAGTGAATGTGGTGCAAATTCACTTTGCAAAAATACCTAATCATGTTGCAGAAAAAAAATTGTCTGTACATGACTGGATGATGTAAGTTAGCCGAGCTTCAACTCATTCACTAAGCGAACAGTCTATGTGCCGGAAGCAAATACCCCCCTACCCCCAAATTGGAAGTCTTTGCTTCCCATGAGGAGGAGATATGTCATGCCCTAACCACTGGATTTAACCTTATAATTTCTGTACTATTGTTCCACAATCTAAAGATTATCCAGGAAATATTGCAGTTGTGATGAACTCAGAGAGTTATGCCCCGTACACACGGTCGGACATTCCGACGACAAAATCCGTTTGATTTTTTCAAACGGATTTTGGCCCAAACTTGTCTTGTATACACACGGTCGCACAAAGTTGTCGGAAAATCCGATCGTTCAGAGCGAGGTCACGTAAACCATATACGATGGGACTATAAAGAGGGCAGTAGCCAATAGCTTTCGTCTCGTAATTTATTCTGAGCATGCATGGCACTTTATCTGTCGGAATTGTCTACACAATATTTGGAATTTAAACTATCGGATTTTGTTGTCGGAAAATTTTAGATCCAGCTCTCAAACTTTGTGTGTCGGAAATTCCGACAGAAATAGTCCGATGGAGCCCACACACGATCAGATTTTCCGACAACACAATCCCATTGCACATTTTCTGTCGGAAAGTCCGACTGTGTGTACAGGGCATTACAGTGCAGCCCACAGAACTGCATTAGTCGCTTTTGGCGGTACCACCTCCCACCAAAAGCAACATGATGTTTACATTTTGTCATGCCGGTAATTCTATGCAAGCGTATAAGTGGCTGTATGTTGGTGTTCAGGTGGGCAGTCGGGGGGGAGGGGGTTGGACGAAGCCTAAAAATCCACCGCAGATCACTTTTCAGAGCATTGGCTGGTGTGAATTTTGCTTGACAGAGTAAATGATATTCTATTGGGACTTTGAAAATAGAGTCAATATTTAAAGGTAGCATGAGCTAAAAGCTTTTTTTTTACTATGCAAAGGTATTATTGTTGCTAAAAGAAAGCTTTATCGAAAGTAGTTTAAAGTAGTAAAGGTAGTAAACTCAGGTTCACAAGTTGTACCTCAATGTAAGCTTATAATAAGGCTTACCTGAGGACACAATGAATATCTTCTAAACTTAAGCCATTTAGAAAATAATCACATGGCTCTAGCCAGGGATGCCACTGTGCATGTGCAATGATGCTCTGGCATGTGTGGGAGTGAGGTCATCATGGCTCTGACATTTAAATGGCCAGAGACTGTGGACCCAAAAGGAAGACCAGATGAAGATGGGAACCCTGTCAGCGTTGACAGCGCGTTGCTGGAGGATTCCACTTTTTATTTGCTAGAGCTGCTAAACTCAACTCCATAAAAGCCTATGTGTCAATGTACACATAGGAAGAGCACAAAAAAGGAAAAGTAGCCCTGGGACTTTGAATGAGGTAGGGGAGATTTGGCACATGTTTACAAGAAAGTGTAATAAGCGTTTGGTGACCCAGCCCAATGGTTTGGTAAGTATGAGATTCCTTTTTCCTTGACCTCTCTTGCCAACCACTCCTCCTGCCTCTACTTCTTCATTCATCAACATACATCCACTTTTTTCATTACTTCTTCTTTCAGATATAATAACCATGCATCTGCCCCTGAAGAGCAAAACGCGCAGGGCACCATCGATGCTTTCTGTATGCTCATACTGCTGGATATTTTTTGTTGGGTGTATCATTGTTCATATATTACTTAAATTTTATGTATATACAATTTTTTACTCCTTATGATGTATGTATGTCCACTGGCTTAGCAACTTACAATGAATATTGTTGTTGTTTAACGGATGTATATTAATTGTAATGAATTGATATCTGTTTTTACTTATGCTGTTAACTTGGCCACTATGCCGGGTAATGCACAATTATTGCTGTTCTCATTTGGTTATACAGAATTTTGTAATTAATAAATTGATTTTATTACATTTTCTTGTGAACATGTGCCAAATTTCTCCTACCTCATCCAAAGTCCCAGGGCTACTTTTCCTTTTTTGTGCATTTCAGGGATGGAGGTGTTAGAGTGGTCATTCCAGACCTTAATTTTCCCTTTTTTGAATGTACACATAGGCTTTTAGCAGAGTTTAGGAGCTTCTGCGGCTAGGTGAGGTTCAACCTCCCTGGAACATAAGAACAGAAAGGCCAGCAACTCTAGAGATTCCATCTGAAGTCTTTTTTGCAAAATACCCATGTTAAAAAATAACGGCTATCGCGTTTTGGCACAAGCCTTGTTCACAGCACCGTTAGAATGAAAAAAAGACACCATTGCAGGTATACAATCCCTGAGGAGTGACAGTTTACAAAACATATCATGACGTTTGTCAGAATCACTGGGTAAGCAATATGGATCTATATAAAAACAAAATAAATCAAAATAAACATAATAAAATAAACAGTTTAGAAACAAAAGTGACCACTAGAATACATGGTTAATGAAGGAAGAGATCAACATCATATCGAAAATTCATGCCGGATGCCGTATCCTGGTCTGAATGTTCAAAATCCACCAGACTTCTCTTTTTCGAGACGCCTGCGATGTAAACTTCCTCCACAGAGTGGATTGTTAACCCCTTTCAGACCATAAAAGACAAAGGTTGGCATATTACCCGAATGCGAGTATTTGAAATATTTAGACACATTGGATAATCCTTTATTAGAGGGATCCGATAATATTCACTTATTCGTGTCCTCAGGGGGGTCTCATAGTGCACCCCACATATTGTAGTTCGCAGGAGGTACAATCCACTGAGTAAACTACATTGCTAGTTCCAGAATTGCGACTTCCCTCTCCTTCAGGGTTCAGGATAGGGACATTTTGACTCCTGTACGGCCGAAAACACAAACGTGGCAAAATCACAGTAAGATAAATATAGCCAAGGTATACATGAAGCCTATAGGTGGATACTAGCACAATATGGCACTAACCTACATGGGGCCATTTTATTTTTTCTAAGTTTACTACTGCTTTAAGATGTCAAGTAGTTCATCTGATGATTTCCCTACTGGACCACAAGTGCCAGATCAGCCGATATCAGATTCATTCACATTTGTTAGCCCCCGAAGTCAAAAAGCTGGCAGCCCAAGCCTTTGTAGTAAAACACTGCCAGCAATGCCGAGACCGCGATTTCAGCTTGTAGCTTGTGTTTATAGGATCATGCGGGCTCTGAATCTAGACACGCTCATATCCCTTTGAATTACCTTTCCTTGCAATAAGCTGCTAAAAATCCAGCCTTCTCTTATCTGTTCTTGTTATAAAAAGTGGCAGAAGGCAGTGTGGCAGAATGACCTAGAAGATGGCACTTGTCACCAGTGGGATTTCTCTTGCATTCTGCAGGCCTAATTTTGTGTGAACTTGAGGTGCCCCCTGTCATATCTTCATTTTCTCATCCACTCCAGCCTTCCCTTGCTTAATCCTGCATCATGCAGGCAGAAGCTCTGCAAGTCAGTCTCCGAAAATCCATTCCGAAATGCCAAAGAAGAATCTTAATTTGAAAATTGGGATCAGAATTAAACAGCACGCGTTTGCAGCTGTACAATTCCTTTCAGCTGCAATATTCATGGCTGCAGCCTTATGAGCCGGCTCCCTCGGCTGTGCATTTGAAATCTGTGATTACTTTGGGTCTGAAAGGTGAGGGAGTTGATTAGTGCTGTAATGAAGTCCTTTGTGTTACTTATAGTCAAGGTACATCACAAGGAGATGAAATGTAGGCTCCTTTAACCCCTTTCATGGGAGCTCGTAATTCATGGCGATGGCGGCCTGTTAGCATGGGAGAGACAGCAATCATTTTGGGTGCAGGGTTAAAAACAACGTATATACCCAAGATCATTAACTGCCTTCTACGTACCAAAAAAAAATCTTTTAAAAAGAATTGTTAAGTATTACAATATAATCAATATTTAATTTGTTGATAACCTTGTACCATTCAGAAGAGATTTATAAAAATTTACAAAAGAAAAAAAATACTAATTTACTAATTACTACTTACAATTGTTATCTGTTAGACCTTTTTTTTTTTTAATAAACAGAAATTTCAGTAAGCATGTATGTTTTTGATATTGTTTTTAAACTTCTGTTCAATTGAAACCTGGTATATCAAATTGTTGTTTGTAGTTTTTTTTTTTTTTTCATGTGTACTATCTAATGATGATAAATTCCATATGTTTGCTTCTTTTATACTCTGATTTTTTTTATATATATATATATTTACACATTGGAATATTTTAAGGTACAATTAGCCACAGCCCCAAAATAAATCCCCCAAAATACATTTGAATTTAACTATGGATCTACCAAAACCTCCAAAGATGGATCTAATTCAAAAGGAGTTTCTATATAGAATAGACATGAATCAAATTCATTGAAAACGATTAATAACTGAAGAAGAAGAAGACTCCTAAAGAAACACTACAAAGATATTTTTAATTTAATTATGTGTATATTGACACATCAGTGTATTTTGAGGTACAATCAGCCACAGCCCAAAAAAAATCCCCTAAAATTAAGTTTGGATTCAATTATGGATCTACCAAAGCCCCCAAAGATGGACCTAATTCAGATGGAGTTTCCATATAGAGCAGACACAAATCAAATGAATTCAAAATTATTAAGCACTGAATAACAAGAAGTCTAATAAAGAAACAATACAAAGAAATTTTTAATTTAATTATGCGTATATTGACACATCAGTGTATTTTGAAGTGCAATCAGCCACAGCCCCAAAATCCCTGCAAATAAATTTGGATTCACTTATGGATTCCCCAAAGCCCCGAAAGATAGACCTAACTCAGGAGGAGTTTCTATTTAGAGCAGACATGAAACAAATTAATTAAAAATGAATAATAATTGTATAAGAAGAAGACTCGTACAAAAAAAAAAAAAAACAATACAAAGACATTTTTTATTTAATTATGTGTATAATGACATATCGGTGTAATTTGGGGCACAATCAACCACAGCCCAAAATCCTCTAAAATAATTTTAGATTTAAGTATGGATCCCCCAAAAATGGACCTAACGCAGAAGGAGTTTCTAAATAGAGCAGACATGCATCAAGTTAATTGAAATATAATAATAACTAAATAAGAAGAAGACTCACTCACTTAACAAAAAATAAAAAATAAATGCTTTTCATTTCATAACATGTTTATGAAACTGGAGGAGTCTTGTGTGGCTAGTGTAAGACCAATCAAGATTTCTTTTTCTGGATCCCACAACTAGACATGTGCGGTTCGTTTCATTCCGAATAAATATTCGGACAATTTTTTCATTATTCGGAGATCTGGATATATACGACTACTCGAATTACAGTATGAACAAAGTTTACCGGATGTTCAGAATAACGAAAACGAAATTCGTACGAATTTCCAAAATTCGAATTGAAATTTGAATCAAATTTTAAATCGAGTTCCAGTTGAATTTGAACTGTAAATTTTTTTCTGAAATCCAAGACTGTGTGTGTTATTAGAGTACAATTTTGAAATAATGCTGTTTTAGTTAACCCAAAGGTGGTTTAAAGAGTCATTTATGGGTGGCACAGTGGTGTAGTGGGTAGCTCTCCCGCCTCTCCTGGAGTTTGCATGTTCTGCCTGTGTGGGTTTCCTCCAGGTACTCCAGTTACCTCTAACACTCCAAAGACGTGCTGGTAGGTTAATTGGCTTCTGTTCAGAATTGGCCCTAGGATTGTGGGCTCCTTGAGGGTAGAGACTGATGTGAGTGTGCAATGTACAGGGATGGGGATTGTAGACACACACACTCACTCAGGTTCGAGTGGTGTCTTTATTCAACCTTACTAACCATGTAACCATATTGTAATCATTTGATGAAGATTTTTCTTTTGTTTGTTCACTTGTCGCATTGGATTCGAAAAAAAAAAACTTTGAAAAAAATCTGTAAATTCAAAGGAAATTTGAGAAAATACATAAAATGAATTCCGAATAAGAATCCTGAATATGAACTGAATGAATCAACCACATTTAATGAAGCAAAATAACTAAATAATGAATCTAAACGAAACCAAACTACATTTTTCGTCATGCACATGTCTACCCCCAATGACCCTTTACCCCATCTCAACACAACAATCCATATTTCCATCTTGGAAAGTACATAATAAGCAACATTTAGTGTGTAATATTCAAATACATATATATATATATACCGTATTTATCGGCATATAACACACACTTTTTTCCCCTTAAAATCAGGGGAAAACCATGGGTGCGTGTTATACACCGATCCCCGCCGATCTCCCGCTGATTGTAAGGAAACGAGCGAGCGGAGCCGAGATACACAAATGCCGAAGTACACTCGGCTTTACTCGGCTCCTCTTGCAGCCCCGCCCACCTCCACTGATTGATAGAGAGGAGTGAGCACCCCTGACATACAGAAAGCCGAATGTACTTCGGCTAGTCTCGGCTCCTCTCGCAGTCTTGCCCCTGACTGTGAACAGAGTCAAGTCTAGCCGAAGTACACTCGGCTTTCTGTATGTCAGCGGCGCTTGCAAGAGGAGCCGAGTAAAGCCGAAGTATGCTCAGCTTTCTGCATCCTAGCTCAGCTCACTCCTCTCCATCGGCGCCAAATTTAAAACGGGGTGTAGTGTCATATTTTGCTCCCCATCATAGAATCCTCGGGAAATGCTGCAAAGAGACTGGCAAGGCTGCAAAGGCACTGGGCAAGGCTGCAGATGGACACTTGGCAAGGCTACAATGATGGACAAGGCTGCAGATGGACACTGGGCTAGGGCTACAATGATGGACAAGGCTGCAGATGGACACTGATAAGGCTGCATTGATGGCCATTTTAATGTAAGTTTTTTTCCTTAAAATTCCCTCCTAAACTTTGGGTGCGTGTTATACGCCGGTTCGTGTAATTCGCCGATAAATACGGTATATATATATATATATATATATATATATATATATATATATATATATATATATATATATATATATAAATATATATTGGAATTTAAATGCATTCTCTACCTTAGTAGATTGCTATACCACATTTTCTTCATTTTCTTTAACCTTATTTAGTAATGCGCGTTGGTCATTTGATGATAAAACCTCTGTAGGCTCCTCTACGTTGTACCACTGAGTGCTCTTACACATATTCATTAAATGCTAATAAAGTGTGTCTAAACAGTCAAAATATAGAATAGAAAACAATTTCTAATGCCACTTGTGGAAACCTTCACAGCCTCAAAAGGCCAAGAAGCACTCTATATTAACCATCATTGTCTTCTATTGTACTATGTATCAATGCTGGTGCTGTGCTACACATTTTACCTTCTATTGTGCTGCATATCCGTTTTTTTTTTCTGTGCTTTCTTTTTAACATTTTGACATTTTTGCAAAACATGGGCAAGTGGAGGTGGAGAGCATTTACTGGTACCCATTATCCCCCTTCAACCAGGGACACTGGAAAAAAAAAACACTTGCAATGTGTTTTTTTGTGCGTTGATACAATAACCTTAGGTGTGAATATATTGTATATCATTTACTCCCTTTGAACCCTAATATGTGAAATCCAGAAAGAGTTTTGCCATCCCTAAATACATAAACATATTTTGAAAAATAATTATCCTGCTACAGAGGAGAAGGCGAAGGTTCTACAGTTCTATAGTTCTCTCTACTTACCTGTTTGGGTTCTCATCTTTCAGGGTCATACCTTTGCCCAATGTGAACACACTGCTCAAATATGACTATAGAAGAAAAAAAATATAGGGAGTTTTATTTATTCACATTCAGAGATGTAATATTACAATTATGGGTTACTACACATGTCAAGTAATGATCAGTCTGAATTAGTCCAACATTTCCAGCAGTGTTCACATGCCATTTCACAGTTGAAATTTATGGGGGTGACCACATACTGTACCCAAGTTCAAGTGTTTGTAAACCCTAAATCCATTTTATTAGTATGTTTGACATCATGCACAGTTATCTTTAAACAGTTGTAAAGGCTTTAGTATTCTTTGAAATAAGAAGCATGTTATACAGTATGTATCTGGCGCCTTACCTCCTTTCTTGGGTCCCCTGTGGGGGGTCTCGGGTCCTTCTGTTCTCTGTGCGCCCTCAAAGGTAGCCACTTCCTGTAATGGCAGCCTCACACCCGAGCCTTGCTGTGTGCATCCATAAACACACATAGAGATGGCTCCTGCCCCGCCTCCAGCTCCTTTCTCACAACATTTGTTTGACAGCAGCAGGAGCTTTACTTTATACTGTTTAGAATGTGCACACCATGTTAGGAGATTTTCCCTTCCCAGAGAGTTTCAGCTCTTTTCGTTGAATCGTTCAGCACTCCGCTAATCTATTTTTAGCATCCTCCCCAACACAAAACTCAGGCTGCTTTTATCACATGTGACGGAGAACACGTCAGGAGTTATCATACTGATAACAGAAGAACGGAGCAGGAGACAGCTATGGGACATAGTGCTTTGAAAAGAGATAAGAAAACACTGCAGATATATGTGCACAGCTCAAGTTTTATGAATTGGGTTTACATCCACTTTAATGCAAGTAACACAGGAGACAGCTACGGGACATAGTGCTTTGAAAATAGATAAGAAAACACTGCAGATATATGTGCACAGCTCAAGTTTTATGAATTGGGTTTACATCCACTTTAAAGACAAGGAATAGTCCACCTCTAGACTGGGGGGGGGGGGCACCATTTTATACAAAGTAGCCGGTGAGTATAAGCTTTCTTTTCACCCCTAGACAAAACAAGCAGTTGACCAATACAATGCGGGCACAGCCTCACTGCATGGGAAAATTTATTTTTAAGGTGAAATACAAATGTTTGGCTTTAGAACCATTTTTGTGTGGATGTGTTGCAAAGTTTCTTACCTTGAGATCCTGCTAAGCTACTGTATTGTAATAAGAAGCAGCATTGACAGCCTGCTTTAAGAGCTCCTTCAGTCCTTCAGCTGGCTGTTGGGCTACCTATCAGGTCTATCCAGTAAACAGCCCAACGGTCAACTGAAGAAGCTTGCAATACAGCCTGACCATGCTGCTGCTTTTTGGGCAGTGGCTCACCATTGTCAGCCTGCAACAGAAAATACTGCTAATGGCAAGATCTCTAGGCAAGAAACGTTGCAGTAGATTCAGAAATGATTTTTATACTTTAACGGTTTGCTGGCCATATAAGGCAGATATATGGTGACAAGGCAACCCTGCTGTGCCAGATCACGAACCTAGTACGGGTAGAGAGTGGACACGCCGCTGGCAACCTGGCTGTGCTGTGATTAACAGCTTGCCGACCGGCTCATGGCGATATACCTTGGCAGAATGGCACAGCTGGGCAAAACAACATATGGGTACATTGTTCCCTTTAAGAGCCGGCGGCATGATGGGGGACCCAATGCGCATGGTTGGTGGGCACAATCGCCGACGGCCACCTGCGATCGCCAGCACAAGAACCAACACGAGGATTTGTGTGTGTAAACACACAAATCCATGTTCTGTCAGGGGAAAGGAGAAACATCATTTGTTCCTAGTAAGTAGGAACAGCTATATGTATCCGCCCCCATTCAGTCCTATCCCCATAAAGTTAGAAACACTAACTAGGGAATACATTTAACCCTTTGATCGCCCCCTGGTGGTAACCCCTTCCCTACCAGTGACATTTACATAGTAATCACCACTGTGCTCTCAATACATTGGTGTAACTTTTCTGAGAAAATGGGACTTCAGTAAATTCTGCTCCAGAATCTGCTTCTCAGTGCGTTGATTTTCACTTTATTGTCGGACTTTAAAGCCTAACTCAATGTTTAATGTCCCTTTAAATAGTTCATTAGGCCAAGCTGGCCCAAACAAACTGTTTACTGCACTAACAGGTGCGCTTGCTGGGTGTGCTGCATTTGTATGTGCTGTGTAATTTTATGTAGTCTCAGCTACATACAGTATACAGTGCTATGTTCCAGAAGTGGGATGAGAACTTCCCGTCCCTCTCCCTGAACAAAATAGAGTTCCGCTGAGTGCCGCTCAGCCATTCATGGGAAGCTTTGTATTCTATGACTGAATACAAAGCTTCCCCTGATTGGCCAAGGCAGACAAATGACATAGCGATCTCCAGCTCAGCCAGTCAGAGGAAGCTTTGTATCTCTTCGTAGAATACAAAGCTTCCCATGAATGGCTGAGCAGTGCTCAGCCTGACTCTATTTTGTTCCAGGAAGGGGATGGGAAGTTCTCATCAAATTGCTGGAATACAGAGCTGTATATTTTATGTAGCTGAGGATACATTAAATGAATGCAGCACACCCTGCAAGCACACCTGTTGGTGCAGTAAATTGTTGGTTGGGGCAGCTTGGCCCAAACAAGCTATTGAAACACACAATCGGACTTTCCGACAGGAAATGTTGGATGTGAGCTTGTTGGCTGAAAATTTGACAATGTGTGCGCTCCATCGAACATTTTTTGTGGGACTTTCCGCCAACAAATGTTGGCTAGCATGTTTTCAAATTTTCCGCCCACAAATGTGTGTTTTTGGACTTTCCGATCATGTGTACACAAGTCCGTCAGACAAAAGTCCAAAGTACAAACACGCATGCTTGGAAGCTGAAGCGGCTGGTCTTGTAAACTAGCGTTTGTAATGGAGAATTAACATTTGTGACGTGGCAAATTATGAAATCTCCACATTTCGCAACATGCCTGGTTGACGAGCAGCCATTCAGAAATGAACTGAAAAGCACGAAAAAAAAAACATGAAAAGAAAAGCACGAATCAACACTCACCAAACTTCTACTAACACGAAATTAGCATAAGGAGCCCAAAGAGTGTCGCTAAAGAGCTGAAAAACCATGTAGTACATCTAGTATGTCACTACGTTCGTGATTGTTGACCAACAGTTGTGTGACCGCGTGTATGCAAGACAAGTTTGAGCCAACACCCTTCGGAAAAAATTTCACAATTTTGTTGGCCAACAATCCGATCATGTGTACGAGGCATAAGACTTTAAAAATGTCCGTATTGGTTCATATCCATTACATAGGGGATGACTGGATTAGTAGTTGACATAGGAAAGATACAATTGTTTTCCTTTCCATCCACCTAACAGGAAGTGAAAAGTGCAGTGCATTTCTGGCATTACCAGGTAATTTCTGTACTTACTAAAATTGTTCTTAGCCTTTACAATGAAAACGAATGCAGCCACTACATCTAAGGACTGGTAAGCAGCAATAGGCTACATTTTTGTTCTGGGCTATTTAGTTATCATTTATGTTACATTAGGCAACCTAATTCCTTCCAAAGAAGCAGTTGCACAAGTATACTAAGGCATATATAGTGGCAGCTAAAAAAGTACCATCATAATAAGGCTGCAAAAATGTACATGAAAAAAGTAAGTTCACAATCTTACTAATAAAAGGAGGGTGACTATACTTATTAATTCCCAGAATAGAAAATGATAGTGTACAGACAAAGCAAGGACCACTCTGCCGATAGAATTCCATATAATGGTTGTAATAAATACCAATACACCTAAAGCCTAACCTTCCCTATGCTCAGCCACTGAAGAATTGCATTTCCAAGACATTGGAATATGAATGAGACGCATGCTGCTCTTTTACAGCATTTTTAATTTTTCTCTAAGTAGGCTAGATTTGTTGTTACTAATATTTATCTAGTTCTAATATGTTTAAGAAATCTAATAATGAGCTATAGTAATTAAATTAATATTAGACTTTGAAATTAACTCAAAGCAATTGCCAGAGGGTTTGCTTCGTTTGTCCTTCAAAGAGAACATTGTCAATTCCATTGTTCCAATCTATAAGTAATTAACAGCTGTCATTCTCAGGTTAACTTAGTAATTAGGAAAAAGGGGAATGGACAATTGAGAAATCCAGCGGAGATTCAAAACACAGGCAGGTAGGTTCAGTTCAGTACTTCAGTATAGTGCAGTGTCTTTCAGTCAAGGCACCATTTTAAATTCAGCACGATCTCGAGGCACCCCATTCTAAAATATAAAACACTAAACGAATAGTTTTACAAATTGCAGCAAATCCATACACGTAGGACAACCAACTGTAGAGGTGATTTATTCTTCCACCTTTGCACATTGGTACTGACTACTGTTCCAAACTTTCTCTTCTCCCTCAGCTTCTCCACCTCACAAAAACCTGTGGCTTTGTGTAAAAGGCAGACTTGATCCAACCACTAGTTTGTTGACAATTTGGGGGCACTTTTAGGCACCTCTAAAGAACACAAATAAGGGGAAATAAGGGGTGCACCCTAAGCACTGAAGTGTGGACAGACGGATTAGTTTGCACCTTTTCACTCTGCATGGTCATCATTACCTATTGGACTGTGTGCACATTTTGGATATCCAATACATCGTTATATATGTTTTAGTATACAAGGTGTCTGAATATGACTGTGGTTCACCAGTGTTGGATCCAATGCTCTCCATAAAAGAACAGACCTGGTCAGACACCCACACCAACTCTTCTCTACAATAGAAGTCTGTTTGGGAACAACTGCCCTACAACATAAAAGAAGGAAGTAGCATTTAATTGCAGAAATCAATCACAACATGCAGGAGGCACAGGACTATAAAAAGATGAAAAGGTGGGACTTCAGCTAGACTATGAAGCTGACTTCCAGGGAAAAATAATTTAGTAGTTATTATAAAATCTTTTTATTGAAGTCTATTGAGGGGCACAGGAGAATTAGAAACAGTTTATATACCCCTTATATGTGACCCAGAAGCAGCCTTTCCTGGGTGTTTGAATTCTGACTCAAAATTGATAGCAGGGACTGAAGACCAAGTTTGGTCTCAGGAGGGTCAGAGATAGACTCTCTGGGCATAGCGCCAAAGTGCACTTAGAACCCTGAAGGACAGAGTGATCCTGTACCTGCTAGGAAGCGCCTAGTGGACAATATATCCCCTTGTGTATGAGGCCATGACCCTAGCCAATAGAGCTGAATTATACCCTGCAAATGAAGACCTTATAAAGATGGGGGCCCCAAGTTAAAGATCACAGATGTCAGTTCCATCTGTGGATGCCAGATGAACACCACCAGAACCATTATGTTAGTATGGGTTTAGGTCAACTTTAGCAGCAGGACTGTCCTCTATGTGTCTTTCTTTGAGAAGACACGTTGAGCAGTGTTGCATTAAGAAGCTAGTCCCAATGTGAGGCAAGCAACTACTCACAAACCTGGGCAACTGGTTGATGAGTGTTTCAGGTGGCTGTGGTGTGCAGGTTGCTGTGGGTGGGCAATAGAATTAAACCAGAGACCATTTGGTGTTTCAGCAGAAGAAACAGCAGCAAGACATTGCTTTCTTTAGGCTGAATGGCAGGAAATGGACAGCGGAGCACTCACGTGCAACACTCCACCTTGTGGATAATGCCAGTGCTAGATGCTTCTATTTCAACTGTCTTTAGACCTAGAGAGTACCCTGCCACTAAGACAGTACATAGAGGTCTGGAAAGTGCCACAATGCAGAGCCCAGTGCCTGAAGGCCCATGCCAGGATATCTTTGCCACATCCAGGGGATTTCTCGCATAGTGAGTCTTCAGAGACTGGGTCACACCAGAGGGTTTTTCATGGCTTGGGACCTAGAGAGCACCTTGCCACTGACAAAAGCAGAATGCAGAGGTCTGGAAAGTGCCACAACGCAGAGCCCAATGCCCAAAGGTAACATTTCAGGCAAGCCCAATCTTCTGCAGTCCAGCAGACTCCAGAGCTATTGTTGAGGATTCCTTAATCCAGATAGCTGCTACACAGAGACAAGCTCTAGCAGTATTTAGAAGTCTTAACTGAAAGAAAAAAGCGAAGGAGAGGTGAGGAAAAGGCACCCTATCTTTTTAGGATACTAGCAAAGTGTCTGGTTAGGGATGGGTTTTACAGGGGCTGGCCTTCAACAGTTTTTCTGTTTCTCCAAGCCCACGTTGCTCTAGACCCACTCAAGACTGTGACTGGACAGTAAAAAGAGAAGTCATATAGTGATTACCTTATCTGACGATGAACCCAACTTTTGTTTGGCTCCTTGTATTGCTTCTTCTTTTCACACTATAGCTCTGCTATTTGGGGACTTCATGAGGCTCATACCAGGTCAAACACAGGTACTTCCACTGCTTGTATTGAAAAAATACATTTAACAATGTATTGATTAATACAGAGCTGCATTAATTTGAGTATTTTACACCTGTCTAGCCTTAACATCTTGACTTCTGGAAGGTTTTGCCCACTTCATGACCAGGGCCATTTTTTGTTATTCAGAACTATAGTGCTTTAAAGCGGAGGTCCACCCTAAAGTGGAGCTTCCGCTCATTGAAACCCTCCCCCCCTCCGGTGCCACAATTGGCACCTTTCAGGGGAGAGGGGGGTGCAGGTACCTGTACAGTACAGGTATCTGCACCCACTTCCAGCATAGATATCTGCAGAAGGTACGCCCCTTTCCGCAGAATCTACGCCCCTTTCCGAAAGTCCCCCGCTGTCTGCTGGGAAACACATGGATCCCAGAGACAGCGGGGACCATCCTTATTGTGCAGCACGACTCGCGCATGTGCAGTAGGGAACCGGGAAATGAAGCCGTAAGGCTCCCCAAGATGGCGGCGGCAGCACCCGAGAGACGATCGAGAGACGATCGAGAGATCGGCTTCGGGTGCCGACATCGCGGACACGCTGGACAGGTAAGTGTCATTATTTTAAAAGTCAGCAGCTGCAGTATTTGTAGCTGCTGGCTTTTAAAAAAAAAAAAAAACGGCGGACTCCTGCTTTAACTGACAATTGTGTGGTCATGCAACACTGTACCCAAATTAAATGTATATATTTTTTTACACAAATATAGCTTTGTTTTGGTGGTATTTATTCAACACTTTTTAGATTTTTTGCTCTATAAACAAAAAATACAAAAGAATAAAAAAAAAAAAACATGTTTTTCTTAGCTTCTGTTTTTTGCAAGTAAATGATCTTTCTTCATAAGTCTAGGCAAAAATGTATTCTGCTACATTTCTTTGGTAAAAATAATCCAAATCAGTGTATATTATTTAGTCTGTGTGTGAAAGTTATAAAGTCTACAAACTATGGTATATATATATATATATATATATATATATATATATATATATATATATATATATATATATATATATATATATATAATTTTATATATATATTTAAAAATTGATCAATCCTGATGTACTGACAGCCTATCTCATTTCTTGAGGCCCCAAAATGTCAGGACAGTACAGAGAGACATGGTGAGTTTTTTGAAATTGTAATTTATTTATATGATTTTTTTTGGAAAATAGAGAAATTATTTTTTTTTTCATTTTTTTTATTTATTTTTTTATGTCACCAGTGCAGTACAGCATAATCATATAATAATAATAATAATAATAATAATAATAATCATCATCATTATCATAATAATACATTTTATTTATAGGTGCCTTTAAGAACACCCAAGGTCACCTTACAAAAAAATAACAACATAGCAAAAAAAAAAAAAGAAGTAAATAAATAAATAAAATACATTACATAACCATTATATTACAAAAACAAATCAATGAAGCTAGTTTAAAAAGATGAGTTTTGAGATGTGATTTGAAGATGGGTTTCGAAATCAATGTTGCAGATGTCAGGTGGCAGGGTGCTCCAAAGTCGGGGGGGGGGGGGGACAACTGAAGGCTCTTCATCCCATAGTGGTCCAGCGGGCAGATGGAACATTGAGATGAATGGAAGAAGACCTGAGAGTGCGGGAGGGGCTGTTGATATACAGGAGTTCAGAAAGGTATGGGGAAACTGACTGATGACGTGTGTAAAAAAAAAAATAAAAATAAATAAAAATTGAAATTATTTTGTTATTGCTTTTTTTTTTACTTTTTTCTTTAGCATTTGTTTCTTTTTTCCCCCTGCATATGTTTGTGTCATATTTATTGGTGCTGCATCATTTCACTAATATTTTTATTTCCTATGATCGCCAGCTCCATCTAGTGACCATAGTGCAGTATTTTCCTGAAATGCACAACCAGGAAAATACTACATTATGTCCACTAGATGGCGCTGATGACCATAAGAAATAAATATTTAAGACACATTGCAGGTATTATTGGCGACAACTCTGCAAAAGCTGATTTTTTTTTTATACAAAGACACCAAAGAAATGTCATCTAGGTTGTTATGAGCTCCTGCACCTTCACACATGAGTGATCCTGATTGCTTCCTAGACTAAATAAAGCTGTATGTGGTGATTTCCCCTTACTTCTATCACAAGGATTTCTGTGTTTGCCTGTACTCTGAACACTTGAAAGACATTTTATTGTACAGCAAGTGAGTAAAGCCTGTAATTGTTTTTTGCAGTCTGTGCAACCTAGTTGTCAACTCACAGAAGCCGCTTTGAATCGTGTAATTAAACTCGGCTAGATCATCTGTTGTGTACTGTTTATATATATATATATATATATATATATATATATATATATATATATATATATATATATATCATGGGAAGCTAGCATTTTTGTGCGTTTTATCATTGTTTTTTTCCAAGAGTTTTCTGTCTGAATTGTGTTACTTCAGTATCTTTTAACTAGTATACTTCTCACTTGGGAGTCATATTGAAGGTCAGCAAGTATACGTTAATCCAGCCTCAAGAAAAATTGTACTCCTCTCACTGGAAATGACAGGCGTGTATAGTAGATAAAAAAAAAAAAAAAAAATCATTTATTATTTATAGAAGGCAAATTTAATAGGCTGCTTTTTCATACACTGCAGAAGTTAATGTCACTTGCTTCTGCTAACTGTTTTTTTTCTAACTCACTAAGTTAGGGCACTCACTAAGTTATCCTTATAACAAAGAAACTTTTTTTTTCTTTTTTCTTTTTTTTTTTTTTTAATAAAATGCCAGTTACTTTTAAATTTGCTGTGTAACTTTATTAGTAACTTTATTATTAAATGATCAATGCGATATCATTAAACTACCACCATAGCATTTCCTTATTTTAGAATTTGTTTTTTATTTTCAATCCTATTTTTTATTTTTTTTAAACCGCTTGCCGCTACAGTATATATATATATATATATATATATATATATATATATATATATATATATATATATATATATATAGATAGATAGATAGATAGATAGATAGATAGATAGATAGATAGATAGATAGATAGATAGATAGATAGATAGATATAGATATATATATATATATATATATATATATATATATACAGTATCTCACAAAGGTGAGTACACCCCTCACATTTTTGTAAATATTTTATTCTACCTTTTCATGTGACAACACTGAAGAAATTAAACTTTGTTACAATTTAAAGTAGTGAGTGTACAGCTTTTATAACAGTATAAATTTGCTGTCCCCTCAAAATAACACAACACACAGCCATTAATGTCTAAACCGCTGGCTGGCAACAAAAGTGAGTAGACCCCTGAGTGAAATTGTCCAAATTGGGCCCAATTAGCCATTTTCCCTCCCCGATGTCATGTGACTCGTTAGTGCTACAAGGTCTCAGGTGTGAATGGGGAGCAGGTGTGCTAAATTTGGTGTTGTTGCTCTCACTCTCTCATACCAGTCACTGGAAGTTCAACATGACACCTCATGGCAAAGAACTCTCTGAGGATCTGAAAAAAGAATTGTTGCTCTACATAAAGATGGCCTAGGCTATAGGAAGATTTCCAAGACCCTGAAACTGAGCTGCAGCAGGGCGGCCAAGACTATACAGCAATTTAACAGGATAGGTTACACTAGGAACATGCCTTGCCATGGTTGAGCAAAGAAGTTGAGTGCACATGCTCAGCGTCATATCCAGAGGTTGTCTTTAGGAAATAGAGGCATGAGTGCTGCCAGCATTGCTGCAGAGGTTGAAGGGGTGGGGGGTCAGCCTGTCAGTGCTCAGACCATATGCTGCACACTGCATCACATTGGGCTGCATGGCTGTTGTCCGAGAAGAAAGCCTCTTCTAAAGATGATGCATAAGCAAGCCCGCAAACAGTTTGCTGAAGACAAGCAGACTAATTATTTGGTTCAGATGGTGTCAAGTGTGTGTGTCTGTAACCAGGTGAGGAGTACAATGACTTGCCGTGTCTTGCCTACAGTCAAGCATGGTAGTGGGAGTGTCATGGTCTGGGGCTGTATGAGTGCTGCCGGCACTGGGGAGCTACAGTTCATTGAGGGAACCATGAATGCCAACATGTACTGTAACATACTGAAGCAGAGCATGATCCCCTCCCTTTGGAGACTGAGCCATAGGGCAGTATTCCAACATAACAACGACCCAAAACACTCCTCCAAGATGACCACTGCCTTGGTAAAGAAACTGAGGGTAAATGTGGTGGACTGGCCAAGGATTTCTCCAGACCTAATCCATATTGAGCATCTGTGGGGCATCCTCAAACGGAAGGTGGAGGAGCGCAAAGTCTCCAGCATCCACCAGCTCCGTGATGTCATCATGGAGGAGGGGAAGAGGACTCCAGTGGCAACCTGTGAAGCTCTGGTGAACTCCAAGAGGGTTAAGGCAGTGCTGGAAAATAATGGTGGCCACACAAAATATTGACATTTTGTGCCTAATTCTCTTAGGGGTGTTCTCTCTTTTGTTTCCAGTGGTTTAGACATTAATGGCTGTGTGTTGAGTTATTTTGAGGGGACAGAAAATTTACACTGTTATACAAGCTGTACACTCACTACGTTACATTGTAGCAAAGTGTAATTTCTTCAGTGTTGTAATTTGAAAAGATAGAATAAAATATTTACATAATGTAAGGGGTGTACTCACTTTTGGGAGATACTATATATGGACCCTGGCTCCAGTACATGCTGATCAGCGGGTCCTGGACAATTATTCATGGCCAGGGCCTGCTGATCGGTGGAGCAGATGACAGGAGGAAGATCTGTGATTGTGTATATCCAGGTAGGGGGCGCACACAGGGGCGTAAGTAAGCGCTGTGCATACTTCAGTAAAAAAAACAGATGCTCAAACAGGAGTATCATGTGCAAGAGGTCTTAGTGTCACTGGAGATGTCAGTGGACAGTTAGTCAGTTCCCACTCAGTGTCAGTTAGTGTGAGATTGCCATAGTCTAGTATTAAAAAAAAGTCACAGTCACTGATCATGGCTATTACTAGTGTCACAGGCTCTCCCAGTCCTCACTATATCCCTCCTCCCCTCACAGGCTCCCCCCCGATCCTCTATCCCCCTCCTCCCCTTCAGATCCATGCAGAGCACCAAGGAACTGCCCCCTGCTGAGGGCTGACCCCTGTTCTCCCAGCCAAGTGCTGGGCAGTCTGTCTCCCCACTTTGCCTGCATGTGCATTCCCCACATGCAGGCTACAGCCATATCTCCCCCAGCTCCCCCCTCCCCTGTCTTAGCGGGCATGGAACGAACCCATGTTCCTACGAGCTGTGCCCGCTGTGGACAAAGGCCACACTCCCTGTGTGGTGCTGGTGTGGCGGGCGGAGCCTGTTGGCAGGGTAACCCACCGCCAAAGCTCAGGTTACCTGGGCACCGCAAACGCACCTGACCCGGGGTAAAAAATGCCGCAGCAGCACCCGGGCATTGGGTGTTGCCTCTGTGTGCTCTCTCTCTGCGCTCCTAGTTCTTGACAACTAGTATTAAAAAAAAAAAAGAAAATTCCAATATATATACCATCATTTGTAGACGCCAGTGGTGGACACTCATGCATGGCACAGGGGCACCACCCCCCTAATCCATGCAGAGCCCCTAATCAACATGCAGTGCACCGGACCCATTGATTCCAAAGATTTTTTTTTTTAGAAGCTTCATGCCACTGTCAGGAAGGGGGTTAACACTAGGGGGCCATCAAGAGGTTAAGTGTAACCTAGGGAGGTGTTTCTAACTGTGGGGGGGGGGCTGACTGGAGGAGGAGAGATATCGCTGTTCCTGATCACTAGGAACAGACAATCTCTCTCTACTCCCCTGACAGAACAGGGATCTGTCTGTTTACAGATCCCAATTCTGGCACTCCGAGGAGTGATCTCATGCCCCCGATAGCCCTTGAAGTGGCCGCCGTACAACTGCAGCCATTCGTGCAGGGCAGCCAAACTGACACCATATAACGACGGCGGCCGGTCGGCAAGCAGTTAAGTGGCTCAGTGCTTACAATGGGGTTGATATACTTATGCCACGTACACACGACCGGACTTTCTGTCAGAATAAACTCTGACGCTCTTTCCGACGGAGTTCCGACAGAATGGACTTGCCCACACACGATCACACCAAAGTCCGTTTGTTTCGAACGCGATGATGTATGATGGGACTAGAAAAGGAAGTTCAAAAGCCAGTAGCCCATATCTGCCCATGCGTCATATTTGGTCCGTTGGACCAGCATACAGACGAACGGTTTTCCCGATAGGAATTGATTCTGGTGGAAAGATTTAAAACATGTTCTATTTTTAGGTCCGTCTGAATTTTTGAAGAAAAAAGTCAGCTGAAGCCCCACACACGATCGGAATATCCGATGAAATTATTCCGTCTGACCTTTTCTGCCGGAAAGTCCGGTCTTGTGTACGCGGCATAAAGGCAAAAAACCTCCAATCGTTACGTGAAAAAAAGATACACATAAATCTCCCAAGGAAGTTCAACTCTCCCAGTGCATTGAATGTAAAGTGCAAATCCTGCTCAACAATAGAAATAGACAGTTCATAAAGCTTCCAACATATGATGTACATAAACATTAGGTAGGAAAAAGGACATATAAACCTCCCAGAGTACAATCTTCTAAATACAGCAATTCAAAGTGCAAATCCTGTGCAACAGTAGCAAATGGAATTCACTAATAATGTGGGGATTTATTAAACTGGAGCGTGCTAAATCCAGTGTAGCTCTGCATAGAAACCAATCAGCTTCCAGGTTTTATTGTCATCGCTTAATTGAACAACCTGAAGTTAGAAGCTGATTCTGAGTGCTCCAGTTTTAGTAAATCCCCTCCATGTGAATTGCAAATTGGTGCTCCACAACAGATTAACTCCTCCACCACTGATACGATCCAATAGTCCAGTCAAGCCATAGTCAAGACTTACCAATCTAAAACAAATGCCTCGTATACACGATCAGACTTTCCGCCAGCAAAACCATGGAATTTTGTCCAAAGGGTGTTGGCTCAAACTTGTCTTGCATACACACGGTCACACAAATGTTGGCCAACAATTACAAACGTAGTGATGTACTAGACATACTACCTGTTTTTTCAGCTCTTTAGCGCCACCCTTTGAGCTCCTTCTGCTAATTTCGTGTTAGTAGAAGTTTGGTGAGTGTTGATTTGTGCCTTCCTTTTCGCATTTTTCATTTAGCGCTTTTCAGTTAGTCTCTGAACGGCTGTTCGTCAACCAGAAATGTTGCGGAATCAGAGGAAATAACGTGTTATTTATTATTGGCCTTGGAGTTATTGCTTTGACATTATTTTGTTGGTTGAATAATGAGTGGATTTGGTATATTTTCTATATTTTTGGATGCATAGAAAGCAATTTTTGGTTAAGTTCTATTGGTAGAAGCATGTCTAATTTATTTTTATTTTTTTAATGCACAATAAAAAAAAATAGTGTAGAAAAATACTTGGCTATGTGTTTTACTTCAAATGACAGTTTGGGAGTAGGCAGTTACATTTAAAAAAATACAATGTAAAATTAAAGTGGTTGTAAACCCTTACAAACCACTTTGACCTACAGGTAAGCCTAGATTAAGGCTTACCTGTAGGTCCAAGAAATATCTCCTAAACCTATACGGTTTAGGAGATATTTGCCCGAAGACAGGCACCGCTGTCTACAGCGCATGTGCCGTAGACAGCGGCGCGCAGGCACACTGAGCGCGGCATTTCCAACAATGGAGCTGCCGCGTGTGTCGGCTCCCGTGCGCACGCGCGGGAGTGACGTCATCGCGGCTCCGCCGAATAACAGCGGCGGAGCTGCGAGACCCCACCGAAAAGATGGATGCGGTGGACTACAGGGGACAGCGGTGACATCGCTGGCTCCTGTGTCAGGTAAGTGACACATAATGGGCTACTATGCGATGCATAGTAGTCCATTATGCTTTGCCTTTGCAGGGAATGAAAGAGGAAGTAAACTCATCAGGGTTTACTTCCTCTTTAACAAGGAACACCAACATAGTTGTATCTTTGTTCTTAACCACTTCAATACCAGGCACTTAGACACCTTCCTGCCTAGACCAATTTTCAGCTTTCAGCGCTGTCGCAATTTGAATAACAATTGCGCGGTCATACAACACTGTACCCAAACTAATTTTTAATCATTTTGTTCCCACAAATAGAGCTTTATTTTGGTGGTATTTTATCACCACTGCGATTTTTATTTTTTGCGCAACAAATAAAAAAAGTTTTGAAAATTTTGAGTTAAGTTAAGTTTTTCTTTGTTTCTGTAAAAAAAAATTCTGTAAATAAGTATTTTCTTCTTCAATGACGGGCACTGATATGGCTGCACTGATGGGCACTGAAAAGGCGGCACTGATGGGCACCGATGAGGTGGCACCAATGAGGTGGCACTGAAGGGCACTGATGATGGGCACTTATAGGCGGCACTGATGGGCGCAGAAAGGTGGCACTGATGGGCACTGATAGGTTGCACTGGTATGTGGCACTGATGGGCACTCATAGGTGGCACTGATGGTCACTCATAGGCGGCACTGATGGGTACTTATGGGTGGCACTGATGGGTACTTATGGATGGCACTGATAGGTGGCATGGATAGGCATTGTAGGTGGGCACTGATGGGCACAGATAGGCACTGATAGGTGGCACTGCTGGACACTGATGGGTGTCACTGATGGCACTGAAGGGTGGCATTGCTGGGCATCACATTTTCACATGTATTACATGATGGTGCCAGTCAGTGCCCATTTGTGGGCACTGATTGGGGCAGATTGGGCATTTATTTGCACATGTGGATGGCCATGGGGTACATACCTGGCCATCCACATGTTGCCCCCTTCTCTGGTGGTCCAATCGGCTTCCCTGGTGGTCTAGTGCGGGCATCCAAGGGGGGCTGCACTGATAAGCAATCAGCGCAGACCCCCCCTGTCAGGAGAGCCACCGATCGGCTCTCCTCTACTCGCGTTTGTCCGAAGCTAGTGAGGAAAAGCCGATCAACGGGTTTTCCTGTTTACATCGTGATCAGCCGTGATTGGACAGGGCTGATCATGTGGTAAAGAGCCTCCGCCGGATTGGACTGACACACTGCTCAACCTATCGCCGCAATGTGCGCCCCCATGGGCGGCATGCTATTCTGAAGGACGTCATATGATGCCCAGTCAGAATAACAGAACCACTTCCCGGATGCCAATCTGCTATTGACTGGGCGGGAAGTGGTTAAAAACTATGGGATAATGTTGTTGTGGTAACTTGCACAAATAATAAAAAAAAAAAACATAATAATATTATTCTTGATATCACTAGAAAAAAAAAGCCTTTGAAAATTTGTTTTCAATAACTCCATCACCAGCAAAGCAACTTCATTATTATCCCATTAAAGAAGAAGAGAATTGTGCGCTGCATTTGGAGATTTCATAATTTGCCGCGTCACGAATGTTAATTCTCCATTACAAATGCTAGTTTACAAGACCGAGCAATTCTGCTTCCAAGCATGCGTGTTTGTACTTTGGACTTTTGTCTGACAGACTTGTGTACACATGATCAGAGAATCCGGCAACACACATTTGTTGGCAGAAAATTTGAAGACGTGCTAGCCAACACTTGTTGGCGGAAAGTCCCACAACAAATGTCCGATGGAGCATACACATGGTCGAATTTTCCACCAACAGCCTGACATCCAACATTTCTCATCGAAAAATCAGATCATGTGTACTGGGCTTAACGCTTAAACCAGTACATACCATGCTCAGCATAAATGAGTACACCCCAACAGATTTGTCATAAAGCCTTTACTTTCAGAATCAACATTTTCTATGGGTCACTATACTACAAAATACTCCCGGGCCATTGATTGCAACCAAGATTTGTTAATTTGCACACACAAAAAAAAAAGTATTTTTCCTAACAAATTCATTCAAGACCATGTTGCAAAAATGAATACACCCAAATGAAAGTCTTAAGAGCAAAGCTAAATTTTAGACAGCAAAATCTTAATTAACAAGAATTCATATACAGACAAGTGTAATTATCCATTAAACAGGTGTCCAGCAGACAGTCCCATTCAAAAGTGGAACTTCCAATTTAAGCACTCCTCACCCCTTTACATGCCATGTGTCATTTTTTGGTAGGGGAGGGAGTAGGTTTTAACAGGTACTTCCTGTCCCGTCCCATTTCCTACTTATGTTGTTTCGCCACCTAGGTGACTCCTCCTCTCCCCTAGGCAGCCCCTCCCTCTCTGCAATATTCTGGGACATGTCACAGGTCTTGGCCAGGATTGCCTGGCCACTAGGAGAGCTCAGTGCACAGTGAGCACCCAGATGTGAAGCCGCAAGCTGTCACAGTTCTGTGACCACACTTGCAATGATGGCGCGGCAGAAAGGAGGGGGGAGGGGGGAGAGGAGCGAGGAGTTGGGCGGCCACATCCATGTACAGGTGAGTGTCTGTTTATTAGATGGCTTTCACACTGCCGCGCTAATAGCGTCAGTGGTAAAACGCTGCCATTGTTAGCGGCGTTTTACCGTCGGATTCGCGACACATTTCGGCCGCTAGCGGGGTGCTCTTACCCCCTAGCGGCTGAGAAAGGGTTAAAACCGCCCTCAATACGCCGCAATAGCAACGTTTTGCCGGCGGTATAGCCACGCTGCCCACATGCTGGGACTGTGACATCATAAGGGGTGGAGTCACCGGGTGACATCACCCGGTGACCATGCCCCTTATGCCTATATAAGTCGCTGCGCACAGTGTCCATGGCATTACAGCGGGAGAGAGCGTTGTGTCAACATCGGAACAGAAGAAGGAAGAAGAAGAAGAAGACAGCGACGACGAAGGAGAAAGCCGGGCTCCAATGCTAGAAAAAGAGCGGTAAAAGAGCAGAAGATAGCAGAGGAGCCCGGCAAGAATAACCAGAAATGGCGGAGAAGTCAGAAGAAAACCCCTGAAGTCGGAAGAAGACCCCCGAAGTTGGAAGAAGACCCCCAGAGCTGTCTAATAAACTACTTTAAAAACCTGTGTAGTGTGTTTTTTATTGACACTTTTTCCCCCAGGTGAATGGGTAGGGGTATGATGTACCCCATACTCATTCACACAGGGTGGGAGGTTGGGATCTGGGGGCCCCCTTATTAAAGGGGGCTCCTAGATTCTGATAAGCCCCCCGCCTGCAGACCCCGACAACCAACGGCCAGGGTTGTCGGGAAGAGGCCCTTGTCCTCATCAACATGGGGACAAGGTGCTTTGGGGTGGGGGGGCCACAGGGTTCCCCCCTTCCCCAAAGCACTCACCCCCCATGTTGAGGGCATGCGGCCTGGTATGGTTCAGGAGGGGGGCCCTCGCTCGTCACCACCCCCTTTCCTGACCGACCGAGCTGCCTGCTCAGATAAGGGCCTGGTATGGATTTTGTGGCATAGGGGGTTACCCTTAAGATCCACACCAGGAGACGGGGCTCGCAAGGTGTCAATCTCGCCGTTGAAAGCGGCAAGATTGACTTCCTTCTCTAGTCCCATCATACCTGGAGTCACGTTCAAAATTAACTGATTTAGTCCGTGTGTGGGCAAGTCCGTTCATTTTGAAAGTCCATCAGACCTCTGCCAAAAGTCCGACGGGAAGTCCGTTGGACCTAGTCCACCGGAAAGTCTGATTGTGTTTACGTGGCATTAGAAATAAAATTATTTCATTTCACAAGAAAAAGCATATCTCCCATATACTCCCATATAGCATATACTTATTGAGATGTGCACGAGGGACACCTATTACCAAAATTATGTAGGCATAGGACACACCCCTGCCATGCCCCCTTACATGAGAATTATTTTTAAAAAAATGCTTAATTAAACCCATTATTTTTTACCACTGCTATTCCTTTATACTGGCTTTTAAAATGTACAAATGCAGCAATTTAGAATTTAGATGAAAGGTTTAGCACTGGGAAACACTATTTGAAAGATAGCCAGTACATTTTATATACAACTTTATAGTTTAGACCAAAATAAGGGACAAATGAAGAGGAATGAGGGACAGAGGGACATTGTTTCAAATCAGGGACAGTCCCTCGAAATCAGGGACAGTTGGGAGATATGAGAAAGGTGAAGGCTACAAGAAGATCAGCAAAGCTTTACTTATCAGTCAGAATACTGTAGCAAAAGTGATACAAAATTTAACAAAGATGGAACTGCAACCATCTCACAGAGAGGTCCAGGCCGTCCACGGAAGTTAACACCTCAACAGGAGCATCTTCTGATGAGAAGGGTTGAAGAAAATTGTTAAAAGGAGCCGTGCTAAATTGAAAAGGCAAAAATAGTGATAAATAATCAGTCCATATAACACAGATGAGTGTGCATAAATCTTGAAACAGCTTTTAACATCACTACAGACTCATGAAACTCCATCACATGAAGTGCGTGCTTACCCGAAGGCAAGCTATCAGAAGGTTGCGGCAATCAACCCAGCCAGGGCCTTTATCCAGGAGGTATTGAAATAACAACTCACAGACAGAAACTTGGTATGATAGGGCAGGAACATTCGCCAATCGACCAGGAAGACTCAGTTATTCAATTATCATGGACGTGGACCAGGCATTATCCAAAAAGGAAAAGGAGCTCACCATAGTGTAAATTGTATCACACAGGTTTATTAAAACAAAGGGTTGCACTTACAAGGAAATTGCCATGCAAGTTCACTGTAGTTATCTAAATGTCAGAAACCATGAAATCGGACCGAATCATAAGTACAGTTAAATCACACTTGTTTGTTTTTAAACTTGTTATCATGCCAGTTGGCGTTTGGCGCCATTTTTTAGCAATAAACCAAATTTTTTGACATACTTCACCATGGGAGATTGTGTATCATCCTATGTCTAACCTGGATATTCATGGCCTTTCCTTTCATTGGAGACACCATCTGGATCGGTAGTGACAGATTCCTGGAAGCAGTTTGATAACCTAAAGGCGTTTATGATCTCTGTAATGGGAATCATCTCCATCTGGTGAGTAGGCTGTTTGCTCGGTGTTGATGGAGGATTTCCCTATTCACTCAAGCATCGGAAAAGTCACCTTTAATACTTGAACATACTGGACGTTTTTCTTTTCTTTTTTCTTTTTTTGGACTTGTGTTTTTGATTGAGATTTTTGATGCATGACTTTTGTTCAATTGCACTTCATATTTACTTTGCATGGCAGATGTTATGTTTGGTATTTTTATTGTTGTCTATATCCCATTGGAATGAATCCGGTGGTTTGTAATTTGCACTGTTTGCACTTTATTAGATATTTAATAGATTAATAGCGCGGTTCACCACATATATATTTTTCATCACATTGGTTTATTAACTTTTTGAACGGGCAGCTTCTTATTTATAATTTGTATCAATTAGTATCAATTTGCGTGGGTAGGGAGCCATTGCCCCCTTATTACACTTCTTCACAGTAAGAGCTGTGAAAATGTGGAATAGACTCCCTCCAGACGTGGTTCTGTTCAGCTCAGTAGATTGCTTTAAAAAAGGCCTGGATTCTTTCCTAAATGTACATAATATAATTAGATACTAATATTTACAGGTAGAGTTGATCCAGGGACTATCCGATTGCTTCTTGGGGGATCAGGAAGGGATTTTTTTCCCCTGCTGTAGAAAATTCAATCATGCTTCATTGGGGGTTTTGTGTCTTCCTCTGAATCAACTGTGGATATAGGATTGTGTCTATAGGGCTTTATAATCTTTTTTCCCTTCTACAGGGATGAACTGAAGGTACTTTGTCAACTAACCATGTAACTATGTAACCCTAAGCCTGTTGTCACAGAGCACTTTGACAATTTTTGCCAAAATGTGATGTTAATCCGCTGCTCCAGATTACTGTCACTAATTTTCTACCAACAGCTCACACGTGTTATTTCTTCTACTACTCTGTAAAGACCAGTGGGGGCTGGAGGTATATTATTTGGGTGAGGCAGCAAACAATCCACCTGCCACCACACCACCAACACCCCCCCAGTTGGCCCGGAACTTACCTCATCTAGGTCGCGGGCAGCGCTTCCTCCAGGCGGTCGGGTGGCAGGAGGTGTCTCCTCCTCCTGGTGCTTCACAGTGGCTTCCCCTGTGTCTCCTTCCTCCTCCTCCTCCCCCTCATCAGCCAATAGGATCGCTTCTCCTCTCTGACCCACTTCCTGATTGGCCAGGAGGAGAATCAGGAAGACAATAGTGACTATTAATTCACTATTGTCACACAATTGGGTGGGGTCAGGGGGGAAGAACTCATCCTTTTTTGAAGCCTATTAGAGCTTCTGGCTCTAATCATGTGCTTTTCAATAAAAATAAAAATAAAAAAAACATTGGAATCCATGCGTACGGCACTCCACATGTAGTTTAGGGGGCCAGATGCATGGATTAGGGGGGCAGCGTCCCTGCGGCCACTGGTAAAGCCTCAGTCAATGACCCAGGGGAGTGCCGGTTAGAACACGTCAGAACACGCTTGAGTTCGAATGGCTGTGTGACTCCCCACCATAGCGCTACACCACAGGCATTCTGGGAAATAAATTGTCACACCTCATACATACAAACATTTGCCTTACATTTATATTGTAAACTGAATGGGTTGTTTTACAAGGTGAGTTATCACATATACTTTAATTAGTTTCAGTCCAAACCCAAGATCATCGTTTTGTGAGATGTTCCCACTTTCATTTTAGATTTGGACTGAACATCTAAACTCCCTGCAATTTAAAAAAAAATTGCTAGGTCTTAAAATATGTTCCAGTGTGCCGTCAAGATCCTTCAGTCGTATGAAATGGATGGCAGCATTAACAACCAGGCCTTTTCAAAAGAAAAACACCTCCGATTAATCTCTTACGCGGTCCGGATACTGTATAAAAAGCATTTCTAATGAGAGGTCTGGAGGTCACCAGTTAAAATGCAGTCAAGCAGTCGACCAAACATTTGTCTTCTATCTTTAATAATTTTAATTAAAGTCAGTTAGTATGAAATTTCCATCCTGCATAAATTACAGCTCCTCGCTTAAATATAAACTTGGTAAGTAATAATGCTGCAGACGGCCATTTGCCATTAGTGCCTAATGAGAAGATTTCTGTGAGTGTTTTTGCTCTCTTAATTACATTTGTATTAGCTAGCAAGCTAACTTTCTCAAGCCCTTTAGGTTGCTGTGCTATACCTCACTTGTTACTAAGTCGCCACGATTGTGCTATTAATATGGAAAAACAGTTCATGACAATAGGCATTTAAAGTGGCCCTATCATCTAAAATTGGAAAATCTTCATTAAGCATACACTGCAGTCCAACATAAAAGCTTTGTATCAGCTTAAAATGGAACCTAACTGTATCTGAACATGACAAATTGAATACGCTATTTAATGTATTCAGAGATACATAGTAGAATGCTATACATAGTAGAATACCATAGTTCGATACAGTTTGTATGTAAGGTAAACTCTACAGGCTTGGAAAGATCGGTTTGTAAATGGATAGAAAACTGGCTAAAATACCGAAATCAGAGAGTAGTGGTTAATTATTCTTAATCTGAATAGTCTAGGGTTAATAGTGGTGTACCCCAAGGTTCAGTGTTGGGACCCTTAAGCCGCGTACACACGGGCGGACTGTCTGTCCAACTTAGTCCGCCGAAACACATTTCAGCGGACAGTCCGCTCGTGTGTGGGCTTCAGCGGACTTTTTCAGCGTGCAGTCTGGCGGACTAAGTATTTCGGAATTTCCGTAATATTGTCCGTCCAACTTTGGTTTCAGCGGACAGTCCGCTCGTGAGTAGGCTAGTTGGACGGACTAAGTATGGCGCATGCTCAGAAAGGATTTACACGGCGGAAGGTTGCATTGCTGTGTATTGGATGTCCTATTTCTAGTCCCGTCGTACGCGCTGTACATGTCATCGCGCAAGCTTTCAACGGACTGTTTGTTCATTGTGTGTGGTCAAGTCCGTTCATTCGAAAGTAGGACGGACTGTCTGTCGGATTGTCTGACGGACTTAGTTGGCCAGACAGTCCGCCCGTGTGTACGCGGCTTTACTTTTTAATATCTTTATAAATTATATAGGGTCTGGGATTAAAAGTACCATTTCTGTCTTTGCAGATGAAACCAAGCCATGCAGTGGAATAATGTCCTTACAGGATGTCTCCAACTTACAAGCCAACCTCAATACACTGTTTAATTGGTCGACTATGTGGCAGATGAGGTTTAATGTAGATAAATATAAAGTTATGCACTTGGAGGATAAGAATATGCATGCACCATACATGCTAGGGGGGTACAACTGGGGGAATCTACACTGGGGAAGGATCTGGGGGCTTTGGTAGATCATAAGCTCAATAATAACATGCGATGCCAAGCTGCAGTTTCCAAAGTGAGCAAAGTCCTTTCCTGTATTAGGAGAGTTATGGACTCCAGAAAGAGAGATATCATTTTGCCCCCCTGTACAAATCATTAGTAAGACCTTGGGTGGAACATGCAATTCGGTTTTGGGCACCAGTTTTCAAAAAAGATATTGGGGAACTGGAGAAAGTGCAGAAAAGGGCAACCAAACTGATAAGAGGCATGGAGGAGCTCAGCTATGAGGAAATATTAGAGGAACTGAATGTATTCTCTCTTGAGAAGAGGAGATTAAGTACAGATATGATCAACATGTACAAATTTATAATTGGTCCATATAGTGAACTTGGTGTTGAGTTATTCAGTTTACGGTCAACACAGAGGACAAGGGGGCACTCTTTATGCCTAAACGAAAAAAAATTTAATCTTCAAATACGGAAAGTTTTCTTCACAGTAAAAGCTGTGAAAGTGTGGAATAGACTCCATGCAGAGGTGGTTCTGGTCAGCTCCATAGATTGCTTTAGGAAAGGCCTGGATTCTTCACTAAATTTACATAATATAATTGGGTACTGACATTTATAGGTAAAGTTGATCCAAGGAAAATCTGATTGCGGGGGGGATCTGGAAGGGTTTTTTTCCCCCTGCTTTAGCAAATTGGATAATGCTTTTCTGAGGTTCTCCGTCTTCCTCTGGATCAACTGTGGGTATAGGATTCTGTATATGGAATGATATTATGTTTTATTTATTTATTTTTATGGTTGAACTAGATGGACTTGTGTCTTTTTTCAACCGGACTAACTCATTTACCGTATTTATTTATTTTGAATAATCAAAGCAAACTCGTCTATCCATCCATGTCTCCATGCTTTATCCTCATTCCATCGGGTGCAATGCATAGCTCGTCAGCTGAAATACAGGGTATAGAAAGTAACTTTGGATGGCTGCACTCTATTTACTGAAAAAAAAAAAACATGTAAAAACACATATAGAGGCAAAGGAGGTACAGGGGGTGCATAGAGGAGGCAGAGGATGTCAGTTTTAACGAAGCTCATCGGCTGTAGCTTGTGTCTGTGATGTCATTGCATGCTTTGATCCAGCATTTTCTCCCTAGTACTTTTTGGATGGATGTTTTTATACAGTGCTGTGTTTCATCAGACTTTTGTAAGTGTTTAGTGCATATTTGACCATTTTAGTGATGGTTTTATGGTATATGCTTGGTATTCCTTTGCATATACACATATATTGCATATAATTATTTGATCCCCTGCAGATTTTGTAAGTTTGTCCACCTACAAAGAAATGAAGGGTCTCTAATTTTTATCATAGGTGCATTTTAATTGACAGAGACAGAATATCAACCAAAAATCCATAAAAACATGATACAAATGTTATAAATTGAGTTGCAGTTCAGTGAGTAAAATAAGTATTTGATCCCCAACCAACCAACAATAATTCTGGATCCTACAGACTGGTTACAGTGTGTGCTTGAGTGGTACACAGATTAGTCCTGTCAATGTAAGAAGGTGCTCCTAAGGCCGCGTACACACGGGCGGACTGTATGGCCTACTTAGTCCGTCATACAATCCGACGGACAGTCCGTCATACTTTCGAATGAACGGACTTGACCACACACGGATGCACAAACAGTCCGTCGAAAGCTTGCGTGATGACGTGTACAGCACGTACGACGGGACTAGAAATAGGAAGTCCAATACACAGCAATGCAACCTTCCGCCGTGTAAATCCTTTCTGAGCATGCGCCATTCTTAGTCCGTCGAACTAGCCTACTGACGAGCGGATTGTCCGCTGAAACCAAAGTATGACGAACAGAATTTCGAAAAATCCGAAATACTTAGTACGCCAGACTGCACGCTGAAAAAGTCCGCTGAAGCCCACACACGAGCGGACTGTCCGCTGAAATGTGTTTCGACGGACTAAGTAGGCCATACAGTCCGCCCGTGTGTACGCGGCCTTACAACAACTTGTTCTTTGTATAAAAGACATCTGTTCACAGAATCTTTCTTCCATTCAAACCCCACCATCATGGGGAAGACCAAAGAGCTGTCAAAGGACATCAGGGACAAAACTGTAGACCTGCACAAGGCTTGAATGGGCTACAAAACCATCAGCAAGAAGCTTGGTGAGAAGGCGACAACTATTGGAGCGATTATTCGCAAATGGAAGAAATACAAAATAACCATCAATCGCCCTCAGTCTGGAGCTCCATGCGAGACTTCTCATGGGGTAAGGATTATCATGAGAAAAGTGAAGGATCAATGCAGAACTACACGGGAGGAGCTTGTGAATGATCTCAAGGCAGTTGGGACCACAGTCACCAAACAAAACATTGGTAACACAATACCCTGCCATGGATTGAAATCCTGCAGCGCTCGCAAAGGTCCCCCTCCTCAAGAAGGCACATGTACAGGCCCATCTGAAGTTTGCCAATGAACATCTAAATGATTCAGAGAAGAATTGGAGGAAAGTGATGTGGTCAGATGAGACCAAAATTGAGCTCTTTGGCATTAACTGCACTTGCACGTGTTTGGAGGAAGAAAAATGCTGACTATGATCCTAAGAACACCATCCCTACAGTCAAGCACGGAGGTGAAAACATTATGCTTTGGGGCTGTTTCTCTGCTAAAGGTGCAGACAGACTTTGCCGCATTCAGGGGCCAATGGACGGGGCCATGTATTGTAAAATCTTGAATAAGAACCTTCTTTCCTTAGCCAGAACATTGAAGATGGGTCGTGGATAGATCTTCCAGCATGACAGTGACCCAAAATGTGCCTTCAAGGAAACAAAGGAGTGGCTTAAGAGGAAGCACATTAAGGTCATGGAGTGGTTCAGCCAGTCTACAGACCTTAATCCTATAGAAAACTTTAAGTTGCAAAGCAACAACCAAGAAACCTTAAGGATTTAGAGAAAATGTGTAAAGAAAAGTGGATCATAAGCTGTCCTAAGATGTGTGCAAACCTGGTAACCAACTACAAGAAAAATCTTACATCTGTGCTTCCCAACAAGGTTTTCTCCACCAAGTACTAAGTCATGTTTTGTTTTCGGATCAAATACTTATTTTGCTCACTGAACTGCAACTATAACATTTGTATTGTGTTTTTTTATGGATTTTTGGTTGATATTCTGTCTCTATCATTTAAAATACACCTATAATAAAAAATTATAGACCCTTAATTTATTTGTAAGTGGGCAAACTCACAGAATCTGCCAGGAATCAAATAATTTGTTTCCTGATTGTATCCATGAGATGGGAGGTTGACCTGTGAATGCAGTGACCATCAGTAGCTAACACTAGTATCATGGCTAACACTAGAACTATTTTGGAGTCCTTGGAAATCTGAAAATAGTCCCTATGATTGGATGGAGCCTTTCTAGGAGTTATGGAAATCACAAATTGCTCAGTTGACCCAATACCTATGGCATATGGGTCTATTTGCTCTGGTAAGCGTGCTTGCTATATATTTGGTGGTGGATCACTGATTGGCTTTGCAGCTATGGATTTTTCAACTATACATGCAGAAATTAACTTATTATCCTTTCTTGGACTCAGTATTTATGGTGGTGTGTAATGTTGATCCACATAATCGTTGTACTTGTAAGTTTCCTTTATATTTGTATTATAATTATAGTCCTGAACTTCCTGAAAACAGCCTGTTTGAGTTGCTGAAACATGTAGGTTGGTCCGCTTTATTGTATCATCACAACACACTTTCGGTCCTGGAAATTAACCAGTATATCGCGGCGGCGGTGGCTTACCACTGCTTATGGGCAAGGTTCCTGGGAACTTATCTGCTGTTTACACCGGGTGCCAGGCTTTTAGGCACCCTTACATGTGAGTCTAATACCATGTTTCTTTTATCTAGAATAAATGTTTAAAACGTTGCTGTGCAATGAGGCTTTTTCTGTCATTTTTATGAGGAACATCTTCCCCAAACATAGCTAGTACATAGAGGAATGAGGCACTCCTTATTACGTCCATTCATATAAGGAAACAACTAACTTAAACAACATCAGCCCACAAAATATCCACGGGGACTGCCCATATGTATGTTTGACCAAACTAGAAATAGTTGGTCCGCTTGGAGGGGTGAGTTCACATCTATGTTGGGGGGTACCATCTTGTGAGCACTTATCAAGCATGGATTTGTATCCACTTTGTAGAGCACAAGCACTTTACTTGGGATTTGGAACTTGCTTAAAGGTTATTTATGTTTGCAACAAATTATCTGCATGGGACTTTTTAGCGATTTTTTTTAAAGTCGCATCGGTTTCAAATGTGATATTTATTTAACATTATTGGCACTTAGCACAGTATATTTATTTTCTATACCGTTAACGTACTAATGACACTGGCAGGGAAGTGGTTAACATCAGGGGCAATCAAAGGGGTAACTGTGTGCCTTGCCTGTGTTTTAGTACAGTGTGGGAGGTGCTTTTACTAGGGAAAGGCATTGATCCATGTTCCTGTTTTGCAGAGACACAGGATCCATTCCTTCCCTCCTGACAAAATGGCGATCTGCCTTGTTTACATAGCACCCAGAGGAGCCGTCTGGGAGCCAGCCGCCCGGAAAATCACATATACAGTATATGCACGTGATCCAGCGCACAGGTGCCGCTTGGAGCAGTAAAACCGCTATGGTGTGGACCTGAAGTGGTTAATTGTAATCAAGTATAAACTGCATAGATTTGCATTTATTTATTCTCTGTTCTTCGGAAGAATCAGGGCAAAATGTGCAGAGAAACATCAAAACGCAAGTCCAAGTAGTCAACAAAGCGATGTCGGAAACATCCCGCACCACCCATTCAAAAAAGGAACTAAACTGTTAACAAAAAAAAGATTGGGAGGAAAGAGTGCCTATATGGTTTACAGTTTAGGGAGTAAAACACTTTTGAAGGTGATCGTTGGTAGCTAAAGATACAGATTTTTACCAGCAAAAGAAAACAATTGGGGAAGCCTATTATAAATTTAAGGAACAGGACTACAACAAGTTGAAAAAACAATAATATCAGAAAAAAATCAAGTTTATTTTTACATCATTTATCATAGAAAAACCAACAAAGCAATAATTTCACCTTTAGATTTGGTAAAATCACAAGGTTCAGGTATGTATAATGTTGCTGGTCCTGCTAATCCACCATACACTATATTGTGGTCACGTGTCCCTTTTGTTAGATCTATAGTTACATATCTTTGCCTTTACTTCTGGCTCTTAAAAGTGTTTATGAGCCTGTAAACCAGTATGGAACATTTATAAAGAAGCTCCATGCTGGTCTGCTAAAAGGTATCAAAGGCTAGCACCAAGAGCAATACATTGAGTTTCAATTAACATCCTAAGGCTTCATTCCTTATAAAATTTTATGACTAAACAAAAAAAATTTGTTAAATAATTATACAGACATATAAAGCATAGTTCAACAATAGTTCATATATTACTGTATATATTGTTTCATATATTAGGATTGTGTGCAAAAGAACATTGTGCTTAGTGTAAATAACAAAATGAACTTAATAATTTGTGACAAGAAACAGCAGCACTCACAAATATGTACACACCATACCCAACAAATGATATATATCAACGTGTTGTGCTGTCATGTATAAGTTATAAGAAGCCTTATTAGAGATTAGGCAAACAAAAGTTCATCTTTAAAATAGATGTGTAAACTTATATAGTAGTCCAAAGACCAATTATAATCCACAAGGTGAAAATAAAGAAAGCATCCTTCCAATTATAATTGAAGCAAACACCCAGTGCTCCCCACAGCAAATATATCTTCTTACCAGATATTAAGACCTTCCGAAGTCTATATGCGCATCAGTGAGCAATCACCCCTCAGCTGAACCCCTAAACTGCCTCAGCTGTTTAGCCTACTTAGTGGACTCAAATGATGCAACTACCCATAGCAAT
This sequence comes from Lithobates pipiens, assembly GCF_037356315.1. NCBI lineage: Eukaryota > Metazoa > Chordata > Amphibia > Anura > Ranidae > Lithobates > Lithobates pipiens. The sequence continues at coordinate 21,885,172 of NW_027507903.1, forward strand.
TATCCTTTAGGCCGCGTACACACGCGGGGACTGTTCGCCCAACTTTGTCCGTCAAACAGTTTCGGCAAACAGTCCGCTCAAAATTAGCATGGACGGACATGGCCACACACGACGTACGAACAGTTTGCTGAAACCGTGCACGATGACGTGAACGGCACGTACGACGGGACAAAAAATACGACGTCCTATACACTGCATTATAACTTTCGGCGTGTAAAGCCTTTCTGAGCATGCGCGGAACTTAGTTTGACGAACAAGCCTACACACGAGGGGACTGTTCGCTGAAACAAAGTTTCAGCGGACAGTTTTTCGGAATTTCCGAAAAACCTTGTTCAGCGGACTGTTCGCTGAAACTGTCCGCTGAAAGCCCACACACGAGCGGACTGTCCGCTGAAACACTGTTCAGCGGACAAAGTTGGGCGAACAGTCCCCGCGTGTGTACGCGGCCTTAGGGAACTCCAATGGTACTCACATGGTATACTGCCTTACAGAAGAAATCCCATTGGACAAAACGTACGTCAGGCTAGGCACGGAGCAGTAGTGACGTTGTGGCACTGATGGAGGGTGTTGGACAAAGGTTTGTTTCCAATAAGCCTAACGTAACATGAATGAATGAATGAATGAAATACTTGTATAGTGCACAATGCAAACTGAATCGCCTCTAGGCACTGTGGCGAGCTTTGATCATCTGCTAAAAGAGGAAGGTCTTGAGTTTTTTCCTAAAAGCCAGGTGATTTTCTTCCAGGCGGATGTTGATTGATAGAGCATTCCATAGCCGAGGCCCTTGGACAGCGAATCTCCGATCACCCTTGGATTTATACCGGGCTTTGGGCACAAGGAGGAGGTTTTTGTTGGCTGATCGAACATCTTTGCTGTAAGTAGAACTTTGAAATAAACTCTTGTGTGTTTTTAATGAATGCTGCGCAATGAGTTTGTTCTCCTCTTCCAAATGATATACCGTGTGATCGGATTTTGGAGTTCCCTAAAGGATAATTGCTATGGGGAGTTGCATCATTGGAGTGTACTAAGTAGGCTGAACATCTGAGGTGATTTATACCCAAACACTGAGGCGTGATTGCTCACTGATGTGCATATAGACTTTGGAAGGATATATATATATATATATATATATATAATAAATATATATATATATATATATATAATAATATATATATATATATATATATATATATATATATATATATATATATATATATATATATATATATATATAGCATTATAATATAAAATATAAACCAGCAACTACATACACTTTTTTATGTATTGTTAAGCATATTATCAAAAAAGAAGGGATCTTATTGAAACATGGGGTAAGCACAAACTGCCAACCATAAATCAGTTTAAAGCAGAGCACATATCAGAGTAAAAGTAAATTATTGCAAATGTAAGTGGGTAGGCATGCGCAAAATATTTCACAGATTTGATCATGCAAGAAGACCTGCAATTGGGAAAATGTTCAAATCAGTAAATCTTGGCCACATTTTTGAAACAAAGGGGCAGTTTACTGTCCTTCAGACTTTAGTAGGGCCGGATTGTGGCCAGTGGGGGTAAAAAATGTCCCAGGCCCAGCATCGGTGATAATAAATATGGCCTCAGGGTTGGTGGTCAGTAGGAGGAAGAGTAGTACTACTAAGAGGGGAGGAATAGTATCCCATCATTGGTATCAATAGAAGAAATAGTGACCCATTAAGTAAGTGTGAGGAATATTGCTTCATATCATTGGGAGTAATAGTGCCCTAAGGATGCCGGATGAAGGCTAGCAAAGGACCACATATCGCCCTCGGTCCACCGTTTGGAGATCCCTGCCATAGACAGATCAGAATATAGCTGGTTCAGCCTGCTGACTGTATGAAAAAGAAATACCAGTCTATGGCTAGCTTTACCTATATAAATATCTAGGTCCTGGGGAATACACAAACCTTCTAATACACTCCCTGGTCATCTCTCGCCTCAAGTACTGCAACTTTTAAATAGTCTATACACCCTTCAGCCCATCATGAATGCTGCTGCCAGGCTACTTTACCTTACAAACCGCTCGGCATCTGATACCCCTCTCGGCCAATCCCTCCATTGGCTGCCACTCAACCAACAAATTAAATTCAAGATACTATCAATGAATTACAAAGCCATTCACAACCTGGCCCCCAGCTACATCACTAACCTGGTCTCAAAAAACCAACCAAATCATTCTCCTCACTCCTCCCAAGACCTCTTGCTCTCTAGTTCCCTTCTCACCTTATCCCATGCTCGCCTCCAGGATTTCTCCAGAGCCTTTCCCATTCTCTGAAATGCTCTACCCGAATCTGTCTGACTTTCTCCTACTTTGTCCACTTTCAGACGATCCCTGAAAACTCATCTCTTCAGAGAAGCCTATCTAGCCCCCACCTGTACATAGATTTTCTCCATCAGCCCATCCCCCACAGTTATTACCTTTTGTATCTCTTGACCCTCCCTCTTAGATTGTAAGCTCTAACAAGCTGTACAAGTAACTGTATTAAATTGTATTGTATTTGTACTGTCTTCTCTCAAGTTGTAAAGTGCTGCGTAAACTGTTGGCACTATATAAATCCTGTATAATAATGATAATACAATAAATATGTTGAAGCCCAATTAAAATGTCTGTTTAAGTTTGGTAAACACATTCCAGGTGCATCAAAAAAAGGTGTGGGTAGCAGATTTAAACTGATAGTTCAGATGGGCTTTAAAGTAGAACTAAACCCATCAAAAACAGTTACATTCAAGGCATGCTGTGGATGATCACTGTCACATTTGCTTGTGCTCTCAATGGAATTATCAAGCCATCAAATGGCTGGTGTCATAACTGAACACTTGTGCAGCACCGTGGCAACTGTCGATCAAACAGCAGCTAAGATAGCAGCTTCCATGGCTGTAAAGGATAGTGTCAGGACCCCCGTCTGAACCTGTGACCTCTTCTGTGTCTGGCGAAGGCTCTACTTGCTGAGCCACCTGGGATACTGGACAGCTTCATGGACAAGTCCTTGAATGATCTTGTGCTGAACCTTGTTTCTCTTAAACCTTGAATCCTTTGCTCCCCCCAAGAACTTCCAATTTTAGCCATGCATTTGCACTTCCTGTTTGTGAGATTATTGTTCTCTCTCCAGCCAATATCTTGCTCTTGTCACCCCTGTGGCTGTCCATATCCCCGCTGCCATTTGTTACAACCTTTGGCTTGTTCCTTGACTACGCTTCTGCTTGTTCCCAACCTGCAACCACTTGTTACCAACCTTTGGCTTGTTTATTGAATGCGCTTCTGTGCCTACCTGCTATATCTGCTACTAGACACTGGCTTGCTCACCTCCTGATGGGGTGATCCTGAGAGCTGCAACCTGGTACTAACAATAACTCCAGAAGCTTTGGTGAACAATGATTAGTGCTTAGACTCCGCACAGATGAGCCTGTGTCATTTGCCAGGGTGACCTGCTGCTGCACTTATCCAGCTGGTCGGTGGGAGCCTCTCCACTACTATAGCTACTTGTCTCCGATTCTGAATCCTGTCCATGACAGTTAAGAGGGTTTAGTTCCGCTTTAATCACCATTTAGAAGATAAGACGCAGCCATCGTGTGACCTCAATAAGCAGCTCAAATACCATGTACTGCCCTTTGGGTATAGATCAGCAAAGAAAGTTGTTTAGCATAGGTAATTAGAAAAAAACGAATTCCCAAAAAGCTTAATCATTTGTAGTTCAGCTGAACTTTAAAAAAATGTAGAAACCTCTGAATTTTGAAATTCTGGAAACGTGCAAAATAGATGGAAAACTCCTGGCAATCCTACCTGATGAAATTATAGAGTTAAAATCATGCAGAGCCATTTCCTAAAAATACTCTACTCTTTAGTATAGAAGGGGGGACCTGGTGGCATTTGCACTCAAGCTAAGGGTGCTCAAGCATCAAGAAAAACAGTTATAAGGCAGAAACTGTATCTTAAGCAGCTACAGAATACATCTTTGGGATTGTTAGGCATCATTTTAAACACTTTGGGGTAGATTTACTAAAGACAGGGCACTTTGCAAAGGCCAGTTTCACTCTGCAAGTTCAGTTGCTCCAGAGCTCAGTAAATAAGGTGAAGCTTCACTTTGCAAAGAGTACCCAATAACGTGCATGGAAAAAAAAATGCATTTTTGCTTGCACATGATTGGATGATGGAAGTCAGCAGAGCGTCTGCTTATATACCAAGCTGTGGAGCAACTGCCCTTGCAAAGTGCGCAATGTATTTGCCTTTAGTAAATGAACCCCTTTGGGTACACGTCTGCTTTTTAATTGAGTGTTTATGTGTAAAAATATCTATGTAAATTGTTCCTCCAGAAAAGTTGATGGTGGCCATGTCATCTTGGCCATCTAAAGCCACCCTGCATTTTCTCCCTATATTTTCTGCAGCTCATTTAAAAGTAGTGCCTAACTCCACCTGTAATTGCACCATTTCCTGTTTGGAAATAACACAATGGCAACAGCAGAGAATGCCCGTTGATTCCTCTTATGATATTTTGAAGGCAACCAAAATGCATAACCATTTATATATAAAACCACTCGAAAAAAACATAGGGGTTGATTTCCTAAAGGCAAATCCACTATCCACTATAAGTGCACTGCAAGAAAAAATGCATTTTTTTCCCTTGCATGTCCCCCTCAGGTCTACAGTGACTGCACGTCCAAGTGCACTTTCAAGTGAACAATGGATTTGCCTTTTGTAAAGTACCCCCCCCCCCCCCGTCTTGTTAAAAACACACGTGGCCATATTTAAGCCAAGATCCATTGTACACATCAATATGCAGTTGATACTTTGGCAATGTTATATATCTCTTTGGAGGGTTTGATATTCAGCAGAGAGTTTGCTTGGGTATCATTGCACCCAATCATACGTGGTGTTGGATGTGCTAAGGAGCAGACCTGCACAGCTTAGTTTGGGTGAACAGCAGTGAAAAATGGGCCTTGTGTAGTTTTTATAAGTCCCTTTTCCATGGTATGGGAATCTTTATGATCCTTGCATGAATTCACCCCTGCTCACAAGCAAGCGGAGGTTGATATGGGCAGTCATTCTTGAAAAGTGGTAATATTTATATGATAAATTGAAAGGCATCTAATCATCCCTGAGGAAGGGATTAATTAATAAATCTGGAAACGCATTGGATGCATGATGCCCATCTGCTGAGTATCAAACACTCCAAAGAGATATGTAACATTTCCAAAGTATCAACTGCATATTGATGTGTATAATGGATCTTGACCTAAATATGACCATGTGTGTTTTTAACGAGACTATATCTTTTTAGAGTTTTGTAATAAAAAAGTGGTTATATATAAATGGTTATGCATTTTCTTTTTTGGTTGCCTTCAAAATCCCATGAAAGCGTCTTTTTCTCATTTCAAGTACAGAAAGAGGGATGATGGCAACCACTTCCAACAACAGAATAAACATACATTATAAGCCCGTTGATTCCTGGGATTGATGACACAGATATCTCAGAAGTCAATGGGACATCCTTTCCGGACAAAGGGACCCTGCATGGCTTCAAAATGTTGCACTTTTCTGTTTGTGATGTGGTCTTTCTTCCATATAAAACGTTCTGACTTAGTTGAAGATCCACGGTGTGCTGGCGAATGTTTACATTGTGTTGTGCATGCCCCAATATCCAGCTGGTGGTCGCTGCAGCATCCGGTACTTTTGAGGGCTTATTCCAGGAATGTGTGCGATGGGAATATGGACTGTTACTCGATTCAAAAATGGCACCTAAACCCGCGTGGAATCGTGTGATTTCCGGTTTGCAAATAACGTGATGCCAGAAGCAGAGGATGACTGTTGACTCCTGGGATTGATGACACCGATATCCCAGAAGTCAATGGGACATCTTCGATGATGTAAATCGAAACAGGGCCGGAAGTTGCAGGATTTTTTAAATATAAAAAAGGTACTTATACAGAAAAAAAAAATCCAAGCATTGAAGACTAAGGTATTAGCTATTAAATGGGACATGGTTTTTTAAGGGGGTGAAGCTCCACTTTAAGTTCCCTTTCTCCCAAAAGACTTTTGGAAATCCAAACCACCAATAATAAAACTGGAAATCTGATACAGATTTGACCATCTATATCTCTGAAATCTTATCCAAATTTAACGTCATCCAAAATTCAAGATCATCTTTATCTAATATCGATAAATAACTGAGCACGTTGAGGCATTGGGACATAAAGACTTTTTGAACCTTTTAATATTTGTCTTACAAAAACTTTCTGATGGATTTATTCATTCCAAATCATAAAGACATATTCTCATGTGTCTTCCACATTTTTGTTACCTGCCCAGATTTGTTGCCTACACATTCTTTAGTAATAACTATTGTCCATACTTTTTAGAAACTACTAAGACTGATTTTCTGATTAGCCTTGCTAATGAAAAGTGATGAAAGACAATATTGGAAACATTACTCACTCAGCACCAAGCAAGCAAGTAACCCAGCAGACAATAAGTTAATTAGTAAAAGGGAATTAGCAAGTTTTTCTTCTAAAGATGTATTGTAAAAAAAAACATCACTACAGTTATTCAGAGCATAACTAAATCAACAAACATATAATATTCTCTGTGTATAGTAATGACATTCCATAAAATGCTTTAAATTGTGTAATTAATATTTTAATTATATTTCTCAACTATCATTGCTTCCTACTGTGAAAAGTAACAGGGACGGCAATTTTCAAGAAGGATGACAAGATTGCCTTCATTACTGGTCAAGGATGCATGCGTATGTCTGCACTTTTCTTAATTTTGTTCATGAATGCGATTAGATGAACTGATTACCGTATGTACTCAGAAATAGGGAAGATTTGAGGGTCTGGGCAGGTATTTTTTAGCATATACTTTACTGGATATGGACAAGACTTCCATCTCGGTATTACCGATGCGGACACTTGAATGCTATATATTTAATTTACACAGCAGGGAAGAAGTGAATTTAAGATTTTCATGTAAATCAAAAAAAAAAAAAATCTGACTGGACTAAAGTTATATTTCCAGACTTGCACTCTAATGTAGCCATTCGCAGGTCTCCATTACATACAGAAATGGTTGTCAGTAACTGTCCATTCTCCGTCTTTTTCTAAAAGCTTGTCCAGCACCATTCATTACTGGGAAAATATAGTCTATTTACAGTACAGAGTACACATTTAGAGATATTTTCTGTTACCAGATATTACTTTTTGATGCTGTGTTGATGTCCTAAGTATCCTTATAATGAAAATGTCTATCATGTTCAAAAAGATCCCTTATGAAAGAGTTACTAAGATAATGGGATATACTATATAAATAGAATTTAAATTTATTTTGCATATATCTTCTTTGTTTAGTACTTTTTAGTAAAAAAAATAATAATTTATATAAATCCTATATACTATAATAATAATAATAATCATCATTTTCTTTTTGAAGTTACAAAAAAAGTGAATATTATGCCGTATTCTGTTTTTTCTGTCTCCTGTCTTGTATAAAATACGATTTTTGTACTCACAGTAACATTCTTGCTATTGAGTCTATTGAGGAAGCCATATGTTTTCGGGTTATATTGTCACTTACAGGAAAATTGAACATTGGTAAACAAAAAATCTGTAGGCCAGACCAGGATAACCCCTCCTCTACTCAGTATTTCTTTGTTTTTAGCTAGAATTGCCAAGGGCATCATTGTGACCACAAAGGGGTTGGACTCCCTTAATGGACTTCAAGAAAAGGACTTAAAGTGGAGAACTCCGGACATAAAGCAGAGTTCTGCCTGGGTAAAAAAAAAAAATTAGTCAGCAGCTACAAATATTGCAGATACTGACTTTTATTATAAGGACACATACCTGTCCAGGGAGCCCTCAATGGTCCCTGTTGTCTTCTGGGAGCTGTGTGTCTTGCAGAAGGCAGCGGAGGGTGCTGGAACATTACGTAGTTTGCCGCACAATGTGTGGCAATCTTTCCCTAGAAGTGGGAGCAGATACCTGGATTTGCTCCCCCCTGAAAGATGCCAAATGTGGCACCGGAGGAGGCGGGAATCCGATCAGTGGAAGTTCCATTCATGGGTGGAAGTCCACTTTAAGATCCCTTTCACACTGCCAGCGTTTTTCAGGTGCTACAGCACTAAAAATTGCACCTGTATAGAGCCTAAAAAAAGCGGCTCCATTCACTCCAGTGTGAAAGCCCAAGGGCATCAGAAAAAGTCCTGTCAGCAGCTTCTTTGGAGTGGTGAAAGAGCGGTGAACTCACCGCTCCTCCACCACTGCTCCCCATTGAAATCAATGGGGCAGCACTGCGATACCGTGGGCAGATTTAACCACTTTTTGGCCACTAAAATGATGGTAAAGTGGCGCTAAAAATAATGGTGCTTTACCGCCGACGCCTGGGGCGGCTCGGTATGAAAACCCTCTAAGGAAATAAATTATGTTTTCTTTCTCGTCGATTGAGAAACACAAAATCAATCCAACTGAGCTGTGGGCAGTAGCATCAGTGCTAACAGGCCCAATGAATAAGGAATTGGGGATTGCCTGGAGCTCAAAAGCCACCAAAAGTCCAAAGCCTTAAACTAATACCAGATGAGGTCAAACCATTTTCTAATAAGGAAAATATCAACATGACTAGAGGGAGGACACAAAGAATCAACCTGATGATTGGGACCAATGTATCCCTGGTCACAACTCATAAAAGCTGACTCTTGGAGGATGGACTATGGAGCTGATCAATTAGAACCCACCAATAAAACAGCAAATTCCCATATAGGAAAAAAAATAACATGGTAAACAAGGAATAAGGGTCAAGTCCCAAGTAAGAACAGGTCCAGAACGGAACCTTGGAACAAAGCTCCTGGTTAGAAATGAAGACCAGCCAGTTTAATAGGTCCTAGGCCTTACACACCAGACCACATAAAGACAAGATGTCTAGGGAGAATGTCAGAAGGTTTACGATGGAAGAGTCAGTCAGAAACAACAACCCATGAAGGGTGTGAAGTGACGAGTTCACCAAGAACCCAAGAATTCAGTCACATGAACTAAGCATGAGTTAGAAATATGAGCATCTATAGCTGTCTCCTGTGTACAAGATGACAGCAGGGAGAACTGGGTGCAGGAAGACAACGGTGGACCCCAGGAACTGAAAAGTACCTCATTTTTAAAAAGTTAGCAGCTGCCAGGGAAATGAGTACACCCATTCCTGTGACTTCTCTCTAAAGTAGGCCATATATCTGTAGATGTATATATCTGTAGATGCCCTTAGGCTGGGCAAGAAAAGTCACTAAAAATAAAAATAATGTGTATTCTCTGTGCAACCTGAGCGCAGCACTTTTTTAATACAATTTTTTTAATGCAACTTTTTTTTAAAAATCTGTAATTTCCTCTATGAACTCTAAACAGCTTTAAGTGTAAATGGGACTTGTTCTGGTCCTAGGCCGCTACCTCTATTAACTTAGCTGTTCATGGTTAAGAGTTGACAGTCTTTATCAAGTCCTAATATTGGTCTTTTATAACAGCTCATTATGAGTCTAACAACATCCACTGCTTAAGCCCTGAAGAAGGCCATTCCCCCAAAATGAGTTGCTGTATTTGAATGTCTTAACCGATAAACATTTTAAAAAGACTTTCAAGTGATCTGAGCTTTTGTAATAGGCAGTCCTCAATACCTTCTCAGGCGGTATCCCAGGAGACGAAAAAGACCCTCGCCAGCTCCAGCATCTTCTCGCCAGGTGCCAGTCTACGGGCATCTCCATTGGCTGACACAGGATGATGTAACTCCTGCGCATGCGAAGGGGGCAGTCAAGCCCAGACACAGGGACTGTGCAGTTGATGTAAGCTGACCTGCGCATGCACAGTGCAGTTTACATGCCGCAGAAGACTGTGAGCAGGCAGGTAGGGGTATTTTATTTCAGAAGAGATATTGCATGTCTTTTATGTGACAATAGTCTGCCTGCCCGCATCTTCTGTTTAATTCCTTCAGTTCCACATTAAAGAGGAAGTAAAGCCTCTGAAAAAAAAAATACACCCTTTAAGACAAAGGCATAATGAGCTAGTATGCTATGCACACTAGCTTATTATGAATTACTTACCTGAGATCGAAGCCCCCGCATTAGCCCTCATTTGCCTCCTCCGACGCCTCCATCTATCCCAGAGTGACTGTAGGTGCAAGAAATATCTCCCAAACCTAAAAGGTTTAGGAGACATTTGCAGAAATAGCGGCACTGATGTCTACGGCGCATGCCATCGGGCGCAGGCGATCATGCCGTTAGTGGCGGCACCAGCACGCATGCGCGGGAGTGACGTCATCACGGCTCCGGACAGTCACAGCGCTGGAGCCTCCATGGCGTCACTCCCGCGCATGCACGCTGGTGCCGCCACTAACGGCACGATCGCATGCGCCATAGACATCAGTGCCGCTATTTTTGCAAATATCTCCTAAACCTTTTAGGTTTGGGAGATATTTCTTGCACCTACAGGTAAGCCTTAATCACAGCGCTGGAGTGCGATGACGTCACCCCTGCGCTTGTGCGCTGGTGCTGCCACTAACGGCATGATCGCATGCGTCGTAGACATCAGTGCAGATATTTCTGCAAATATCTCCTAAACCTTTTAGGTTTGAGAGATATTTCTTGCACCTACAGGTAAGCCTTAATCTAGGTTTACCTGTAGGTTAAAGTGGTTGTAATGGGTTTACATCTGCTTTAATGTGTATTGTACTTTTTTTTTTTTACATTAGCATGGTTGCTGTGTTTACTGGATAGGATTATTAGCTCATTGTATGCTTTCACTTGCTGTCTGCAATTGCTCTTTAACCTGTTGATTATTATACTAAACCGCAGCTTATATACATCACAATAAATAAATCATAATATATGAATGCTACATAAGATTACTTTGTACAGTCCAAATTGAGCATTAAAATACCGTGAAGCATCCTCTACATTTTAAAGGGGTAACATGACCATATCCTTCACTTTTCATGACTTCCTCCAAGGAAGAAAAAACGCGTCTTGAAATGCAGAAAATCGAACAAACAGCCATAAAACCGCCAAATAGATTTTTGCCAAAAAAACATCAAGCGGAAGAACTACAATGTTAATTAGGAACCATCACCCTTGGTGTTGTTTCCTACTTCTAATGCAGAATATGATTTCATGTCTAACAGAACAAGAGATTAGTCTATGGATTTACAGTACACAATCCCTTTCTGATAAAAATGAAATCTGACTACCTCTGAAAGGCTTCCTTTCCCTCATGCTAAATGGGAAGATAAGCTATTACCATGCATGAAGTTGTAAGACACAGACTGCATATGATAAACATGTCACGGGGAACATAGCTATGACAGTAGCAAATGTAAATAGAGATAATCTACAGTGATTGGCGTTCTCCGGGGAGATTACATGTCACTACTGTACTGAGATCTAACAAGAGCCGCTTTGAAATAAGCATCGGAGTGAACGATCTCTTAGGTTCTGGAAAACACTAGGAGATCAGAGGAAATAGACCCCATGCTCAAAGTACCAGGAAAAAACTAGAAAATATTAGTTTTCTGGTTCACTTCAGAAATCCAGCTTCTCAAGAGCGCAAATTTCAACTTCAAAGGACCGATAAACCTAGAACAAGAAAGTACTTTATGTGGAAAAGCCCTACTAGTAAAATCCACTAACTTGCTTGTAGAACTATTTATACCAGAGGCATTTTACATCTTTATAACTCACAGATATTTGTCCCTGGACATGTCTCTTATTTTAGACAATGATTATTTTCCCAGTAAAATACTTATTTTTTTTGTTCTTAGTTATGGACAATTCTTGTTATAATTCTTTTTTTTATGGTGGCTTTAACTACTTCAATACCGGGCACTTACACCCCCTTCCTGCCCAAGCCAATTTTCAGCTTTCAGAGCTGTTTCTGTTTAAATGACAATTGCGCAGTCATGCTACACTGTACCCAAACAGAGTTTTTATCATTTTGTTCCCACAAATAGAGCTTTCTTTTGGTGGTATTTGATCACCTCTGCGCTTTTTTATCTTTTGCTAAACAAATTTAAAAAAGACCTAAAAATTAAAAAAAAAAAAAAAAAACATTTTCTTTTGTTTCTGTTCTGTACAATATTTTGTAAATAAGTACGTTTTCTCCTTCACTGATGGGCACTGATAAGGTGGCACTGATGGGCACTGATAAGGCAGCACCAATGAGGTGGCACTGATGGGCACTGATAGGCGGCACTGATGGGCACTGGTAGGCCGCACTGATGGGTGGCACTGATATGCAGCACTGATGGGCATTGATAGGCGGCACTGATGGGCATTGATAGGCGGCACTGATGGGTACTCATCGGTGGCACTGATGTGCACTGATAGGCGACAATGATGGGCACTGAAAAGTGGCACTGATGGGTACTTAGTGGTGGCACTGATAGGTGACAATGATGGGCACTGAAAGGTGGCACTGATGGCTACTTAGGGGGGGCACTGATAGGCGACACTGCTGGCTACTGATAGGCATCACTGCTGGGCACTGATACGTGGCACTGATGGGCACTAATATGTGGCACTGATAGATGGCATTGATAGGCATCACTGATGGCACTGGCAGGCATTAGAGATGATTAGCAGCTGCCTGGGCACTGATTGGCATTTCCCTGGTGGTCTAGTGTGGCATACCTGGTGGTCCAGTGTGGTGGCCATCCCTGGTGGTCCTAGCGGCATCCTGGTGGTCCTGGGTGGGCATCCAAGTGGGGGCTGCTCTGATAAACAATCAGCACAGACCCCCCCCATCAGGAGAGCAGCTGATCGGCTCTCCTCTACTCACGTCTGCCAGATGCTAGTGAGGAAATCAACGGCTCTTTATGTTTATATTGTGATTAGCCATGATTGGACACGCTGACCATATAGTAAAGAGCCTCCGTCAGAGGCTCTTTACCGAGATTGGTGTAGCAGGGTGTCACACTGACACACTGCAACACCGATCACCACGATGCGCGCCCCCATGGTCATTCGACGGCCAGCGGGTGGAAAGCAGTTAAAGAAGATCTTGATTATTATTATTACATTTTTTTTCTGTCTCCTATGAGGCAAAGTGCATGTAGTATTTTGACTCATGCTTTAAGTGACGCATCATGTTGGAAGGAGCCAGTGACATCACTTCTGGTGTCTCGTACACTCGGAAGCAGCGGTGAGGAGGCGAGCTCTCCAGAATCTAATTTTTTACAAACGCGATTATAAAAGATATACCAAATGTGAGTTGGCATTTCTCTGTTTATTTCCAATAAATTGTATTTATATTAAGTGTGTATTGTGTGTCTATGAGACTTGGCTGATCACAGATCGGCGCAAGAGGTCGATCCCGACCCCTTACCACGTGATCAGCTGTCGGTCAATGACAGCTGATCATGTGATGTAAACAGAGCCGGTAATCAGCTATTTTTTCTACTCATGCTGGTAGCGCAAGGACACAAAAAAAAACAATCATGGTGGATGTGAGAGGGACATCAGTCCTGATCATGGAGAGCCTCTGCCGAGGTTTCTGTGCCCCCTACCAGTGCCCACCACCAGTGCCACCTAGTGCCCACAGTACCACCCATCAGTGCCCAGAGTGTCACCCATCAGTACCCACAGTGTCACCTATCAATACCCACAGTGTTACCTATGAGTGCCCACAATGCCACCTATAAATGTCATCAATCAGTGCCTCATCACCAGTGCTGCCTATCAATACAACCTACCAGTGCCCATCAGTGCCACCTACCAGTGCTCATCAGTGACATCTATCAGTGCCACCCATCAGTGCCCATCAGTGCCGTCTTATCAGTGTCCATCACTGGAGTCTTATCAGTGCCTATCAGTGTCACCTTACCTGTGCCTATCAGCGCAGCCCAAGTAAAGAGATGGGGTTACCACCACTCCAGGTAGGTCTGCCGAAACAAAATTTCCTCCAGGAAATGAAGAGCCCCAGGTGCCAGCTAATGCATATAGCAAATCAAGGTGAGTAGAAAATTCTGGACAGTTGCACTCCAAATGAAATTTCTCTTGCCTTTATTAAAACATCAAGACCACACTATACATGTCACAGCAAAGTAATACAAAACCAAAAACAGTTGACGCATTTCACACTAAACGTAGCACTTACTCATAGCTGATAGCTCATTCAAAATGTGACAACGCTGAAAGCTAAAAATTGGTCTGGGCAGGAGGGGGGTTTAAGTGCCGGGATAAACAAGTCGTTAAAGAATTAAAAAGGAGGATAAAAGGGAGTAAAGAGGTAAAAAATAAACCTTTTTTTGGGAGGGGGTTAAAAAAAGAGGGAGTGAGGAGTAATAAAAAAAAGGGGGGGGGGGTAGTGAGAGGCTCCTAGCATCTGGAAAAAAGAAGAAAAAACTTACAAAATGTGTAATAAATGTTGGTCTTTTTTTGTTTGTTTAGCAAAAAATAAAAACCCAAGTGGTGATTGAATACCACCAAAAGAAAGCTCAATTTGTGTGAAAAAAAATGATAAAATTGTAATTTGGGTACAGTGTTGTATGACCACACAATTCTCATTCAAAATGTGACAACGCTGAAAGATAAAAATTGGTCTGGGCAGGAGGAGGGATTAAGTGCTCAGTAAGCAAGAGGTTAAAGAATTAAAAAAGAGGTAAAAAATATTTTTTTTTGGGTCGGGGGTTAAAAAGGGGGAAGTGAGGAGTAAAAAAAAGGGGGGGGGGGTAGTGAGAGGCTCCTAGCATCTGGAAAAAAGAAAATAAAACTTACAAATACACAAAATTTTTAATAAATGTTTAAAGGCCCTTTAAGATGTAAAAGCAGGGATCCTCAAACTACGGCCCTCCAGCTGTTGCGAAACTACCCATCCCATGAGGCATTGTAAAACTCTGACATTCACAGACATGACTAGGCATGATGGGAATTGTAGTTCTTGAACAACTGGAGGGCCATAGTTTGAAGACCCATGATGTAAAGTAACATAAGTGGTTTGGACTTTAAAACTGTCAAAGAAAAAAGAAGAACCTGGTGTCAGAAACCATGAAACAGACTGAGACAGAAGTACAATCAAATCACACTTGTTTATTAATAAATATAAAAAGGTAAATAGAAAAAAGCGTAGTCAAGCATAGCCAGAGTCCTGTAGCCAGATTGGGTAGTCAACCAGTCCAAAGTTCATTAACCAGATCGGGTAATCAGCCAGGCTGGAAGTCAGGGATCCAAGGAGAGTAACCACAAGCAGGATAAGAAGCCAGGAGGGATGTCAGCAAGCCAGTCTTCAAACAAACAGCAGGAGATGGTTCCCTGTGATGTGACCAACGCGAAGGCAAATGAAAAAGTGAGCAGGAAGGCTTTAAATAGGCAGGTCAGACGAGCATCGTCGGGAACAGCTGGTAACTGTGGAAAGAGAAGAAAGATGGCAATAAGCCGACAGCTGAACGGCCAGCAAAGAGGAGTAAGGGCTAAGCCAGCCCTGACACCTGGCCTTTTTGAAGTAGGATAGATTTAATTACTCAAAAAAAAAATGTCAAAAATGTTGGTCTTTTTTTGTTTTTTTAGCAAAAAATAAAAACCCAAGTGGTGATTGAATACCACCAAAAGAAAGCTCAATTTGTATGAAAAAAATGATAAAAATGTAGTTTGAGTAAAGCGTAGAATGACTGCGCAATTCAAGGTGAGTAGAAAATTCTAGACAGCCGCACTCCAAATGAAATTTCTTGTGCCTTTATTAGAACATCAGGATCACGCTGTACATGTCACAGCAAAGAAATACAGAACCAAAAACAGTTGACGCGTTTCACACTAAATGTAGTGCTTACTCATAGCTGATAGCTCATTCAAAATGTGACAACGCTGAAAGCTAAAAATTGGTCTGGGCAGGAGGGGGGTTTAAGTGTTCAGTAAGCAAGAGGTTAAAGAATTAAAAAGGAGGATAAAAGAGAGTAAAGAGGTAAAAACTAAATAAAATGGGAGGGCAGGGGAGTGAGGAGTAAAAAACAAGGGGGGGGGGGGGGTAATGAGTGGCTCCTAGCATCTGGAAAAAGAAAAAAAAAACTTACAAATACACAAAATGTGTAATAAATGTTTAAAGGCCTTTTAAGATGTAAAGTAACATAAGTGGTTTGGACTTTAAAACTGTCAAAGAAAAAAGAAGAACCTGCCCTTTTTGAAGTAGGATAGATTCAATTACTCAAAAAAAAAAATTTCTAAAATTTCAGTCTTTTTTTGTTTGTTTAGCAAAAAATAAAAACCCAAGTGGTGATTGAATACCACAAAAAAAGCTCTATTTGTGTGAAAAAATATGATAAAATTGTAATTTGGGTACAGTGTTGTATGACCACACAATTCTCATTCAAAATGTGACAACGCTGAAAGCTAAGAATTGGTCTGGGCAGGAGGGGGGTTTAAGTGCTCAGTAAGCAAGAGGTTAAAGAATTAAAAAGGAGGAAAAGAGAGTAAAGAGGTAAAAAGAAAAAAACTTTTTTTGGGGGGTTAAAAAAGGGGGAGTGAGGGGTAAAAAAATAGGGGGGTAGTGAGAGGCTCTTAGCATTTTGAAAAAAAAATAAAAAAAAAATAATAAATGCACAAAATGTGTAATAAATGTTTAAAGGCCCTTTAAGATGTAAAAGCAGGGATCCTAAAACTACGGCCCTCCGGCTGTTGCGAAACTACACATCCCATGAGGTATTGTAAAACTCTGACATTCATAGACATGACTGGGCATGATGGGAATTGTAGTTCCTGAACAACTGGAGGGCCATAGTTTGAAGACCCATGGTGTAAAGTAACATAAGTGGTTTGGACTTTAAAACCGTTAAAGAAAAAAGAAGAACCTGGCCTTTTTGAAGTAGGATAGATTAAATTACTCAAAAAAAATAATGTTAAAAAATGTTGGTCTTTTTTTGTTTGTTTAGCAAAAAATAAAAACCCAAGTGGTGATTAAATACCACCAAAAGAAAGCTCAATTTGTGTGAAAAAAATGATAAAAATGTAATTTGAGTAAAGTGTAGCATGACTGCCCAATTGTCGTTCAAAATGTGACAACGCTAAAAGCTAAAAATTGGCCTGGGCAGGAAGGGGGTTTAAGTGTTCAGTAAGCAAGTCATTAAAGAATTAAAAAGGAGGATACAAGAGAGTAAAGAGGTAAAAAAAAACTTTTTTGGGGGGGGTTAAAAAAGGGGGAGGGAGGAGTAGAAAAATGGGGGGGGGGGTAGTGAGAGGCTCCTAGCATCTGGAAAAAAAAAAAAAAACTTACGAATACACAAAGTGTGCAATAAATGTTTAAAAGCCCTTTAAGATGTAAAGTAACATAAGTGGTTTGGACTTTAAAACTGTCAAAGAAAAAAAGAAGAACCTGGCATTTTTGAAGTAGGATAGATTCAATTACTCAAAAAATATTTCGCTTAATTGCTGTCTACTCGTTCAACTTTTCCTCCCCGCTTGTAGCTCACAATAAAAAAAAAAGTTTTGATTGCTGACAGGGCAAGATTTTAATTTCAGCACAGGGAGAAGCTCTACAGAAGACAGTTCGGAGAGAGGGAAAAGGTTTGCTTATCGCTGCCGGTATTTGCTCTGTTGAATAAACGGCATTGCCTCTAGACTGTTGAAATTATAATAAACACTGCAGTCAGCTCTTTGCAGCTTTACTTGTAGTTTTGACAGCAGCAAAGCTAAATAGCACCACAGCCTTCCACTTATTTAAAATACATCAAAGAATGGAGGAAAAAAGTAGAGCCAAGCAAAATGTTCAAATAAGTTTTTTTTTTTCTCTTTTTTTTTTCTTCTAGCTGCCCTGACAGGCTGTTAAATGGATATTATAATCACCTAGTCTACAGACTGTCTGCTTTTAATGCAAAAGCGACACATTTCGTGTCAGGCAGAACTGGGAAAACTCAAAGTAATTGCGTGGTACCTGAACACATTGCTCCGGTACCAAATCTGCGTTTGGGAAAGCTCCAAAAATATCTTCCTTTAGACGTAAAATATAGTCGTATAGATATTTTGCGATGCATTTCTGTCTCACGATTTGTTGTTGTATATTTAAGGTTTCGAAGTTTAACTGTAAGTGAAAATGATGTTTCCCGAAATTAAATGGAGAAGTTTCTATTTTTATTTTATTTTTTTTACTTTACTTTTTAGAAAAATCTAAGTAAATAGGTTTAAAAGTAAGGTTACTATAAATTAAACACCATGGGAAATATATAACATATGGTTTAATCCTTTAGGTTTTACGGAAATTGGAGTGTATTATAAATCTTCTGGCTGCTCCTTAAAGTGTAGCTAAACCCAACAAAAATGTAATAAAGTGATGGCATGCAATGCCAAGCTAGCGGCCTATTCAGGGCCGTCTTTAAAGTGGAAGTAAACCCATCGATTTAAACAGTTTAAAAAAACAGTTAAATTCCCGGAATGCCAGGAATGCTAATTGCACATTGGCTGTGCTCTCAACCAAACTGTCAAACCATCCAATGGCTGGTGTCATAACGGATCACATGTGCAGCACGTGGCAGCTGAAGATTAAACAAAGGCAAAGATGGCAGCTTCCTTGGATGAAAATGATAGGGGAGTTTACTTCCATTTTAAGGCAGGACAAAAGAGGCAGCTGCCCTGGGCCCTGTCATTGTTGTTTGGGGCCCAAAGCAGCTGCCTCATACTCATCCCAGTTTAAATTTCCTTGTCCCTTGGAGCTTTAGTCCCAAGCTATTATATAATAAATACTGCTTGCGGTATCACGTTATGCAAGCTCTTCTTTACAGGCATACCCCACTTTTAAGTACACAATGGGGTTTATTTACTAAAGCTGTAAAGTGCAAAATCAGGCTCACTTCTGCATGGAAACCAATGAGCTTCTAACCTTGGCTTGTCCAATTAAACTTTGATAATAAAACCTGGAAGCTTATTGGTTTCTATGCAGAAGTGAGCCTGATTTTGCACTTTCCAGCTTTAGTAAATAAACCTCATTGTGTACTTAAAAGTGGGGTATGCCTGTATTGTATGACACATGCTACGTGGTTCCGAGTCTTTGCCCCCCATATGAAGTTCAACTTTCCATACCCTATATCCCATTGAAGCTTCAAATATCGATGTGGATCAACCATCTTGAGTCCAGGACCAGTTACAGGCATAACCCACTTTTAAGTACACAATGGGGTTTATTTACTAAAGCTGGAAAGTGCAAAATCAGGCTCACTTCTGCATAGAAACCAATAACCTTCCAGGTTTTATTACCAAAGCTTAATTGAACAAGCTGGGGTTAGAAGCTCATTGGTTTCAATGCAAACCCCATTGTGTACTTAAAAGTGGGGTATGCCTGTATATCCATTTGGTTTATTAAACTTACAAGCCTATATGACCTGGGTGGTGTATGCCTTTCCAGGTCAATAAAATCTGGTAAGCCTCCTCTTATCATGGTGGTGGTGGTGCGGTTATACCTTCCTTCAAGATTTCACTTATAGTTGGATTCACCTCCTTTGTCGTTGAGATATACAATTTTTCACATAGCTACACATATGGTCAATGTTCTCAGAGATTGACTTTTTCATACTTTTTCATAATTTATGTGTTATATGCACGTATTTTGGACTATTGAGTTACTATTATTTTTATGTTTATGGTTGGTGTCATATCACATATTTCCTGTTTACCCATTAGCGATGCATTTATATATATATAATCCAGTGCTGTGTCCTGATATCTTAGTGTGAAGTGCTGCTACTAATGCTGCCCAGCTCTTCCCTATTGTTGTGTACAGATGACTCATCTGCAGACCCTGTGTTTACATGTAAATAACCGTCATTCATAAATGAATAGCTGCCTCCGGCGGCATAAATATCTAAATTAAAGCGGCATTCATATGTATATCATGCCCCCTGCAGTGAGGAGATGATATGTTGTAACCTCTAGCAACCAATCACATACCTCCCAACTTTTTGAGATGGGAATGAGGGACACCTATCAGCAAAAGTATGCAGGTATAGGACACGCTCCTTGGCACGCCCCCTTAAAGGAGAATTGTACAAAAAAAACAAGATTGGTTAAACCCACAAGTGCTTTTTTGACCACTACAATTCCTATATATTGGCTTTTGGAATTTACAAATGCAGCAGTTTAGAAATCAGATGAAAAGTTTAGTGCTGGAAAACACTCTTTGATAGGTAAAAAGTGCATTTTATATACATCTATATGTATCAGACTTTTTCCTGTCCGGCACCTATAGATCTTGAGTTCGCCATTTTGGTTAGAATTTTTTCCCTATTCGGGGTCATTCGGCCCATCTCTATTCATAAACACAGTTTACTATGCCCCAGTTATAAATTAATAAAAAAAAAAAAAACATAGTCAGTGATCAGTAGTGATTACTAACTCTATTCATTAAAACAAGTGTCCTTCCCCGCTCTCCATCCTAACAGTATACCCCCGCCGCAACAGGTGGGAGATGGAAACTCAGTAGTGCTGCAGAGGAGCCGTGGCAGAAGGATAGGCTTAGGGAGGTGGCGGGAGCGACCTGTGGAGGAGCCAATGCCCCCATTTCCCTCCTGCAGCCACGTGGAACAGAAACCCTCATAAATGAGACTTTAAATGGCAACAGTACTCTTGCATAATGAATTGGGAGTACTGTATATAAAAATATACAAAAAATCTTTATCATATCACAAAATATAAAAGGTGCTGAAAGTCTGCAGGAGGGAGAGGAGGGTTCAGTGGCTGCATGAAGGCTTTGGTTCCTCTACAATGCTGCTGCCCCCGCTGCCCTCCTATCCAGGCATACATGGGGACCGCATTTAGACCCCTTTCACACTGGGGTGCTTTTCAGACACTTTTTTTTTTTTAACAAAGTGAACTTTATTTGAACAAAGAAAAACATACAGGTCAGCTCAAGACATACTTTCCATCAATAAATTATCCATGTACATATATCAAACAGGACATCATCACTAGATAAAGAATATACCACAGATCTGTGCATAGAATCAATCACTCTACTCCAAAGTGAGCGGCGTCTGGTAGAGGAAAATAAAAAGGGGGGGGAGAAAAAGGATGCGCCATGTTCCGGAGGCGTAGGGGGGGGCAGTAGTGGGAGATGGGAAATGCAAGGGGGGGCCAGGAAGTCAGGGGAGGACCAGGTTGAGCCACAAGCCCACCCAATGAAACAGAGGGAGAGAGGGGGGGGAGCAGGAAAGAAGGGGGGAGGGGGGAAAAGAGAGGATCAAAACGGGCCATCCGGGGAACAGGTAACAGTCACCAAACGCACGTCCCACGCTCCCCGCCGGTGGATTCTCACTCCCCCTCTGGAACAGGAGGAGAAGCCACCACCGACAGAGAGCCCCACGAGTCTATCCAAGAGGACCAGACCTTGTCAAATTTGTGTGGGCAGTTTCTATTGATATACGTGATTTTGTACAGCGGCAAAACAGCATTCAAGGTATTTCTCCAGGCAGTGACAGTGGGCGGGAGCCCAGACCTCCATTTCAGCAACACCTCCCGTCTAGCGTAATAAGCGGCAAAAGCCACAAATAGTCTTCCATATTTCCCCACAGTCTGGTCATCCACCACATTCAGAAGCATGAGTTCTGGTTTCAACTGCAGAGAGCCCTCAACAGCCTGATTAATATCAGCCAAAATCTGAACCCAAAATGTTTGTAGCTCTGGGCAGGACCACACCATATGCATAAATGTGGCCTCTTCGTTACCGCATCTAGCACACGCTGGGGATCTATCTTTATATATAAACGCCAATCTCTGCGGCGTATAATAAGTCTGATGTAGAAACTTTAACTGAATAAAACGGTCCCTAGCCGATATCAAGGTTGATACATAGGAGGAGACACAAGACTCCCAGTCTTCTTCCCTCAGGGACGGAATGTCCCTCTTCCATTTAGCGTAAAGCCGGGGCAGACTAGGCTTCCTAGAGGCAGTCAGGTGAAAATAGATTGTGGATAGGGGGGCCATTAGAAGTTTAGCAGTTAACAACGTCTCCACCGGGTCTTTCCCAAGCGTCACCCCGTCCGGGAACTGGTGCTGAAAGGCATGCCTCAGCTGCAGAAACCGGAAAAACATCCAGTTCGGTAGATCAAATTTAGCTTTGAGTTCGGGGAACGTACCCAACCTGCCCCCTATCACTACATGCTTTAAAGTGACTATCCCCCTCTTAGCCCACACCTGGGGGTCCGGGATACTCCGGAAATGAGACAGACTCGGATTACCCCACAGGGGCATGTGGGGGGAGACTACCCCAGGAATCCGATGGGCCATCCCCACCCAACTCCACACCCGAACTGTCGTACGCATCAGGGAGGTAATGTTAGGATGCGCTCCAACTCCCCGGTAGGGCAGGTTGCTTAGAGCTGCGTAAGACCCCAGAATCGCAGCCTCCAGAGTCACCGCTGGGTTGTCCCTCGGCTGTGAAAACCACCACCGGGCAGTAACCAACACCGCTGCCCAGTAGTAGCGCTGGAAGTCAGGAAGGGCGAGCCCGCCCTGCCCAACTGCCAGTTGCAGGGTGGACAGTGCCAAACGCGGCACCTTGCCCAGCCACACAAAGGAGGTGATAATAGATCTTAGCTTGTTAAAATAAGTCACCGGGATCTCAATCGGGGTGTTTCTAAAGAGGTAAAGAAACTTCGGCAGGTAGACCATCTTAATGAGGTTCACTCTACCCACCGGGGACAGGGGCAGCGCCCTCCAGTCCATGCAGCGCCTAGAGAATTGGGCCAATAGCGGGTTCAGGTTAAGCTCCATATACCTAGCCGGTGGGCCCCATCCATATCCCTAAGTATTTAAAACTTTCCACCCAGACTAGCGAGTTCTGCAGAGCGGGCCTAGGCCCGGACGGGCTCAAAGGGTAGATTAAGGACTTCCCCCAGTTGACTTTAACACCCGAGTACGTCCCAAAGTCGTCGACCAACTGCAAAGCCGCAGGGAGTGAAGAGGAGACCTCCGTTAGATACAGAATAGTGTCATCCGCATATAAGGATATCTTCTCCTCTAGCACTCCCACCCGAATGCCCCGCACCACGGACGCATCCCGGATTTTAGTGGCCAGCGGCTCCACCGCGAGGGTGAAAAGCCCGGGCGACAGCGGGCAACCCTGTCGGGTGCCCCTTCCCAGGGGGAAGGCCCGCGAGAGGGAGTTGTTTGTACGTATACGAGCAGTCGGGGAGGCATACATCAATTGCAGCCACTGAATAAACACAGGTCCAAACCCAAATTTGCGAAGGACAGCCCAGAGGTAATCCCATTCTACCGAATCAAAAGCTTTTTCGGCATCCAGGGACACCACCACCCCCGGGCTGTCCTCCTGTGCTCCATCCAAGTGCGTCAGCAATCTACGTATGTTGATGTCAGTCCCTCTGCCCGGCATGAAACCGGACTGGTCCGGGTGCACTAAAGCTGTGATTACCGTGTTCAGGCGGGCCGCCAGAACCTTCGCCAGGATTTTCAGATCCACATTCAGGAGAGATATGGGCCTGTACGAGGAACACAGTTCAGGATTCTTGCCAGGCTTAGGGAGGACTATAATAACCGCCTCTGACATGGACCCAGGGAGCACCCCGTCGTCTCGCGCCCGCAACAGAACCTCTCTAAAGACAGGTAGAACGTCGTCCGCATAATATTTAAAAAACTCCGCAGGGAACCCGTCTGGGCCAGGCGTCTTCCCCCCCTGCAACGATTTAACGGCCCTTTGGACTTCCGACAGTGTTAGGGGGCTATCCAAAGTTTCCCTTGCCATGTCAGTGAGACACGGCAGATCTACTTGCGCCAGGTAAAAACTCAGTTCCTCCCCCGTATACCGAACCCTAGAGCTATAAAGCTCTTGATAGTAAGAGGCAAATCTAGCATTAATCAGAGACGGATCAGTTAGAATTTCCCCATCAGACGCCTGAATGCGCGAGATCGTTACCGGAGAAGAATGCTCCCGAGACAGCCAGGCCAACAGCCTGCCATTGCGCTCACCCTGCTCAAAAATTCTCTGGCTCTGGTGGAGCAAGCGGACTTTTGTAGCGGAGGCCCGTAAAAGTTCAACATCCCTCAGAGCTTCCCTGAAACAGGCGTAGGTCTGAGGCGATCGGTCCCTAACATAGCTAGACTCCAAGAGGAGAACTCTGTCCTCAGCTTCCTGAAGGCCCCTCCCGATTTCCCTACGAACCCCACCAATGCGAGCCTGCAAGTGCCCGCGCATACAGACTTTGAAGGCATCCCACGTATCCGGAATGGGCACCTCCCTATCTCGCGTGCTCCAGAAATCAGCAATATCTGCCCTACCCGGTACAGTTATCCGCGGGTCAGCAAGCCAGAATCTGGAGAGGCGCCAAAGGCTCTCTGAGGGGGGACAGGACAATTCCAGTGTCAGAGAGACCGGGGCATGGTCCGAGACCCCCCTGGGTAAGATGGAGATCCCCCGCACCTTGGATAGGACAGGACCCCCCGAGTACACCAGGTCTATCCTGGAGAAAGTCTTGTAGGTCGCTGAGTGACAGGTGTAGGCCCTCAGCTGGGGGTGTCGCCAACGCCAGACGTCAGTGAGGTTAAACGCCTCGGCCCACGCCCCCAGCGCCGAAGAGGCGCCCGAGGCCTGCGACATTCTGTCCACTGCGGGGTCCGGGACCATGTTAAAGTCCCCCATCAGCAGGATATTGTCCGTGCCATATTGCGTTAGTTTCGTCACAATCTGGTATAGCAATGACACCGAGGCCGGTGGAGGCAGGTATAACCCCACCAACACCACCTCCAGGGACATAATACTAGCATGGACAATGACAAACCTCCCCATGGGGTCTACCTCCAGGGCCAATAGTTGTAAAGAAAGAGATTTACGGATAAGGATACTCACTCCCCTCGCTAGATTCGAGTAGGTTGAATGATAGGAGTGCCCTACCCAATTCCTGCGCAAACTCAGAACTCTGCTGCCTATTAGGTGTGTCTCTTGCAGAATACAGACGTGGGGAGAGTGCTTCTGCAAAAACTGGAACACCAGCGACCTCTTAACCTTAGAGTTCAGTCCCCTGGTGTTCCAGGATATAATTTTACAGGAAGACATAAAGCACTACATACCACTTCACAGGGTCAGGCCGAGCTCCCGCCACACCGCCACCTCGTGGCCGCACCAGTACAGTATCAACGGAAAACAAAAAACAATAATGACAGTTAACAAGCTGACTCATACAAACTTCAACATGTTGGAATAAAACAATAACCCCAACCCCAATCCCCCCCCCACCCCGCCACCCCCCACCCAACCCAGAGGGGGCTTCATTCCCAAACCAAAAGGGGACAACAGGCCCCCGTGGGGACGTGCACTGCAAGAGGGCACCAGAGACCCGTCCTCTGGAGAACAGTACATGAAGCGGGTATCGGAGTCCGGCAAGTCATTGCAAACTTTTCTCCCGGCCAAGACCGGGGGCACATAACTTAGAGGCCAAACCTGGCAGGGGAGGTGGGAGGGCAAGAGGGCCGCCCGCCCCCAAAACAGTCAACTCAGGCAGAACCCACAGATCCGAGAGGCCGGGGGCACCTCAACAACACAGGGGCCCCAGGGACCATCCGGCTCAACCCAGCAGGGGTCCAATGTCGGAGATCCAGCAAACCCCCAGAGGATCCAAACAAGGCCAGGCCACCCCACACCCGGGGACAATCAGCACAGTTCCCAACCTACCAGAGCCCCCAGAGAGGCAGGATAACCGGGGATGCCCACACGACCGACAGGGCGGCCAGCAGACACTACGTGCCGGCTAGACAAGGGGGGGGAGCAGCTGGGCGAGGGCGGTAAGACGGCCCAGATGGGACCACCGTACTTCAGGGTACCGGCCATGTCCAGTTCCAAAGTCCATCGGGGGCCGGAATCAGCAGAGTCAGCCGAGCTGGTGGCACACTCCGACAGGGAGGGGGGAGGGAGGGGATCCACCATAGAGTACTGGCCCGACCGGGCCGCCGGTCCACAGGATCCCAGCGATTGGCCCCCCCCCCAAAAAAACCCACCCCCCAAACAAGTAAAGAAACAGGATAAGGTCAAGTGGCCAACTGAGTGGCAGCAAGGTCAGGTCACTGGTAAATCAATGCCGCTGCACCGTTTCAATCCAGGAGGAGGCCTCCTCCGGGGAAGTAAAGAATCTCACCCGCTCCCCATCCTCCACCCGCAGCCGGGCCGGGAAGAGCATGCTGTATTTCAAGCCCTTGGAACGCAGCTTGGCTCGGACCCCATCAAAGGACTTGCGCTGACGTTGCGTTTCCATGGTGTAGTCCGGGAAGATCATTAGCCGTGCATTTTCAAACTTCAGCTCCTGGACCCCTCTAGCCTCCCGCAGCACCACATCACGATCTTTATAATGCAGGAGTTTAAAAATGAAGGTGCGAGGGGGAGCGCCCGGTGGGCCTCTAGTAGCCGGCATGCGGTGGGCTCTTTCCACTGTAAAGAAGGGGGAGAACTGGGCCCTCGGTAGCAGTTCTTTAAGCAGCCTTTCTATGAAGGAAACAGGGTCATTACCTTCAGAACCCTCCAGAAGGCCAACGATGCGCAGATTGTTGCTGCGATTCCGGTTCTCGGCATCCTCCGCACGGGACTCCAGGGCCTTGACTCTGATTTTCAGGGTATGGATGTCACCGGCGTGGTCCCGTACCGCATCCTCCGTCGCGGACACCCGCTGCTCCACCTCCGCAACTCTGCCGCGGAAAAAGTCCAGGTCGCGGCGAATAAAGTCCACGTTGGTCTGCAGGTGGTCCATTTTGTCCATCAGTGCTGCTTGACCCGTGGCTATGGTCTGCAGCGATGTCCGCCGCGGCCGCGGGAGGAGCGTCCACGGCCTCCGTCTGAGACGCCATGTGACTCGAGGATTCGGCCCGGCCGCCCGCCGGGGCCCTGTCTCGTACGGCGGTAGGCTGCGAAGACCTCCGTGAGCGGCCGCCGGGCATGACCCGGGAGTCCCCGCTGCCGTCGGAACACACACAGCCACTCAGGGCCACTCCAATGCCGCCTAACAAGCAGGATAAGCGGCCGGACTCCGGGAACTCTGTTACTGAGCGTCCTCTCCCAGCGCCATCTTGGACACGCCCCCTTTCAGACACTTTAGCACTAAAAATAGTGCCTGTAAAGCAAGTGCCTGTCAAGCCAACCCAGTGCGAAAGCCCGAGTGCTTTCACACTGGGCCGGTGCGCTTGCAGGACGGGAAAAATTTCCTGCAAGCAGCATCTTTGGGGCAGTGCGGGAGCAGTGAATGCACCGCTCCTAAACCGCCACTGCCTTTGAAATGAATGGGCAGCGATTCGGCAGCACAGGCGCTATTAACCATTTTCTCGGCCATTATCTGAGGTTAAAAGTGCTAGCTGGCAAAAAGCACCGCTATCACAGCGGTAAAGCACTACTAAAAACTAGCGGCACTTTACCGCTAACGCACCCCCTCCCCAATGTGTAAGGGGTCTTAACCATTCCCTACTTTATTCAAACCTACAAAAAAAATCTTGTCTTTTGATATACTTTAGGAGTTACCTAACAGCAGCACAATACTTGGACAACCAAGTTGTCCCTTTAACCGATTGCAGACCAGCCGCAATCATTTTACTGCCGCAGGTCAGCACAATCCTGTGAGCCATCGTAGTTATACGCCAGCTCGTAAGATCGAGATAGCAGAAGCGCATTCCGCTGGAGGTGCCGATGCTTGTGACCGAAGGTCACGATGACCGCTGGCCACGAGTAATCGCAGGCACAAGAGGCAGAACACAAAAGTGTGTTTGTAAACACACAAATCCCTGTTCTGCTCTGTGAGGAGTGACAGATCGTGAGTTCCTAACAGCTAGGAACCACGATCTGTCATTTCCTCTAGTCAGTCCCCGCCCCCTTCAATTAGAAACACATAGCAGGGAACACAGTTAACCCCTTGATCGCCACCTAGTGTTTAACCCCTTCCCTGCCAGTGACATTTTTACAGTAATCAGTGCATTTTTATAGAACTAATCACTGTATAACCGGTTCCCGACCAGCGCACGACGATGTACGTCGACAGAATGGCTCGGGCAGGCATATTGGCGTACAGGTACGTCCAATCTTCGGGACCCCCGTGAGTCCGGTCGCGGGACCCGCGGACTCGATCTCCGTGGGCATACCCGCGATCGTCTCACGGGACGGCTGAATGGAGGAAATGCCGTTGTAAACAGCATTTCTCCATTCTGCCTAGCAACTAGTGACGCTGATCTCTGCTCCATGTGATTGGAGCAGAGATCAGTGTTCACTAAATGAAAGCCCAACCCCCCCACAGTTAGTAACACACCCCTAGGAACACTTAACCCCTACACTGCCACCCACTGGTTAACCCCTTCACTGCCAGTGTCATTTACACAGGAATCACTGCATTTATATAGCAGTGATTACTGTATAAATGACAATAGTCCCAAAAATGTGTCAAAAATGTCCGATGTGTCCCCCACAATGTCGTAGTCACAATAAAAATCGCTGATCGCCGCCATTACTAGTAAAAAAAAAAAAAAAATTATTAATAAAAATGCTATAAAACTATCCCCTATTTTGTAAATGCTATAACTTTTGCACAAACCAATCAATAATCGCTTATTGCGATTTTTTTTACCAAAAATATGTAGAAGAATACGTATCGGCCTAAACTGAGGGAAAAATATGTTTTTTTATATATTTTTGGGGGATATTTATTATAACAAAAAGTAAAAAATAATGTGTTTTTTTCAAAATTGTCGCTCTATTTTTGTTTATAGCGCAAAAAATAAAAACCGCAGGGGTGATCAAATACCACCAAAAGAAAGCTCTATTTGTGGGAAAAAAAGAATGTCAATTTTGTTTGGGAGCCACGTCGCACGACCACGCAATTGTCAGTTAAAGCGACGCAGTGCCAAATCGCAAAAAGTGGTCTGGTCTTTGACCAGCAAAATGGTCCGGTCTGTAAGTGGTTAAATGCCAATGGTCCCAAAAATGTGTCAAAAGTGTCCAATGTGTCCGCCATAATGTTACAGTCTTGATAAAAATCACAGATTGCTGCCATTACTAGTAAAAAAAAAAAAAAATAATAACAAAAAACGCTATAAATCTATCTCCTATTTTGTAGACACTATAACTTTTGCACAAACCAATCAATATACGCTTATTGCGATTTTTTTTTAACCAAAAATATTTAGAAGAATACGTATCGGCCTAAACTGAGAAATTTTTATTTATTTTTTAAATTTTTTTGGGGGATTATAGCAAAAAGTAAGAAATATTGCTTTTTTCTCAAAATTGTCACTCTTTTTTGTTTATATCGCAAAAACATAAAAACCGCAGAGATGATCAAATACCACCAAAAGAAAGCTATATTTGTAGGAAAAAAAGACGTCAATTTTTGTTTGGGTGCAGCGCCGCACGACCGCGCAATTGTCAAATAAAGCGGCGCAGTGCCGAATCGCAAAAAATGGCCTGGTCATTCAACAGCCAAATTTTCTAGGGGCTGAAGTGGTTAAAGTGCCCATCTTTATCATGTGATCATGTTAAATAAGGCTATCTATTCAGTATTTTCTTATTTAATACGGCCTAATATAAAAATTCATTTCAGCAATTTTCATCGCTGTGCTTACTTTATGTGGCCGTTTGACAGGAATATATTTCCTCGATTACCTATCACACATCATATAAAGAAGCCCCCGATACGCGAATTAGACAATCGCGCCGCACTGATCGTAACTTAAACATATAATGTATCGCTGATATCCCAATAAAGACTTTCTTATGATGAAGCTTGTCCTCAGGCATCAAGCTTGACATCTGTAATTCAGCATCATTTTCTTTAAGATGATTTTATTCTGAAGGTAATGGAATAAACAGGGTAACGTATTATCCATATTAGAGAAAACTATTCTCATTTCACATTTTTTTGCATTATCTAATGAAAAGAGTTACGAGTCCCTTTGTGAGTGTAATAACTCCGTGCCATTTAGATGTGGATGTTAAACATGAAGAACAGGGTTAGCTTTCAGGCTGTCACTTTTCATTTTTAATGCTGCAGATTGAATTCATTGTTGTCTCTGTTAGGCCAGGATGGTTTGATGGACTTGCCATATCATGCATTACATTGTCACACATGGGATCTCAGGGCAGGGACAGACCGAAAAAGGAGTCACGCAACTTGATTGGCAAGATACGGAGATGTCCCTGTCAGCATCTTACTGAATCAAATGGATGCAATACTAAGGGAGCAATTTTATCTCTAGCTGAAATGAACCTGTGTGCTCTTGAAGCACCCAATTGTGCAAAGGAAATTAAAAAATAGGAACTTCTGCTGCACAATATTGGATAAAAAATTATAGAAAGGCCCTGAATAGGCTCAGGAGTAGCCCTCCGATACATTGGGACTTTATAGGCGTACAAAAAGGAAATTTTTTTATACCATAAAACGTAGTTTATTTAGAAAAACATAATTTTCTTAAAAAGAGCACATGTATGATAATAACAAACATATTAATAATTTATATAATACATATATATATATATATATATATATATATATATATATATATATATATATATATATATATATATATATATTTCACAACAAATTTTTAAGATAACCCTGTCCTGTTCTCTATAAATACAGGTGCTCACAAAAAATGTATCTATCTATCTATCTATCTATCTATCTATCTATATATATATATATATACATATTTTTAAGATAACCCTGTCCTGTTCTCTATAAATACAGGTGCTCACAAAAAATGTATCTATCTATCTATCTATCTATATATAAATATATATATATATATATATATATATATATACATATATATATAAATATATATATATATATATATATATATATATATATATATATATATATGTGTATATATATATATATATATATATATATATATATATATATATATATATATGTATATGTATATATATATATATATGTATATATATATATATATATATATATATATAAATAAAAATGGAAGCAGTGAAATCAAAAACAAAATAACCAAAATAAACCCTCTGCGTATACAAAAGGGTTTTTAAAGCAGCCGCTTACACCCTTAAGCCTCATACACACGATAGGACTTTGTACAAACTTTCCCGTGGATTTTTGTACAAAGGGCGTCAGCCGTGAACTTGTATTGCATACACACGGCAGGACTTTTTCAGCCAACTTTCACCAAATCACGTGGTTTTTCTGCTCTTTACCGCCAACCTTTGGTCAACTTCTGTATTGTTGTCTGATCTTTTGCATTGGTTCTGAGCATGCCTGTTTGGACTTTGTACACAAGTCCTCTGGTTTTCTGTACACACGATTGGACTTTGCTCCATTGGACATTTGTTGCCGGAAAGTTTGTCCATTCGCACAGCCAACAAAAGTCCGATGTAAACCGAAAAAGTTTGTCCGATGGAGCGTACACACGGTCGGATGTTGCCTTAAAACAGCTAATTTGCATGTTTGTTGTCAAAAAGTCAGATCGTGTGTATGGGCCTTAATTCAAAACTGAATATTAATTACACTTGTCATATCAATACATCTCCATAAAATGCAGATCATATCAACACATAAAATGCAGATCTAGCAGCACTGTTTACTTATAAAACATCTACTTTTGTGCAATGCAAACAGCGGATTAGGGCGATCAATACAGTCCATATAATCCATATACTTCAATATAAGACCATTATCCCGGCGGAAAAAGTTTGAGAGCTGGATCTAAAATTTTCCGACAACAAAATCCGATCTGACTTTTTCCGATCGTTTGTAGAGAATTCTGAGGGACAAAGTGCCACGCATGCTCAGATTAAATTACGAGACCAAAGCTATTGGCTACTAGCCTCTACGTAGTCCCGTCATACGCAACGAACGTGACTTCATTCTGAAAGATCGGATTTTCAGACAACTTTGTGCAACCGTGTGTAAGCAAGACAAGTTTGGCACAAAATCCGTCGGAAAAAATCTGATGGACTTTGTTGTAGGAATGTCCGACCGTGTGTACAGGGCATAACAGAGAAAAAGACCTTTTGAATCTCCTAAGAGAATTACTGTAGATTCTCCTTTTGTACACTTTCCTAATGATCACCACCAGAAGTGGACATGCAGAAACAGATGCCATGTACACACGACCGGTTTTCCCGTCGGAATAAACTCTGAAGGTTTTTCTGACGGAGTTCCGAGGGAATTCCGCTCAAGCTGTCTTGCATAAACACGATCACACCAAAGTCCGACCGTCTAGAATGCGGTGACGTACAACACAAACGACAGGACTAGAAAACGGACGTTCAATAGCCAGTAGCCAATAGCTTCCGTCTCATACTTGCTTCAGAGCATGCGTCATTTTTGGTACGTCGGAATAGCATACAGACGAGCGGTATTCCTGATAGGAATTGTTTCCTTTGGAAAAATATAGAACATGTTCTCTTTCTAGGTCCGGCAGTGTACGCGGCATAAGTGTACCAGCATGTTCTATAGTTGTCACCATCAGAAAATTGTGACAACTATAGAACATGCTGGTACTATAAAATATGCTGCTCTATCGATGGCGATGGTGGTGGGAGAAATTGTGCCCCATCGATGGTGTTGGTGGGAGGAATAGTGCCCCGTTGATGGTGTTAGTGGGAAGAATAGTGCCCTGTGGATAGTGCCAGTGGGGGGAATAGTGCCCCATTGACAGTGGTTGTGGGAAGAATAGTGCCCCATTGATGATGTCGGTGAGAGGAATAGTGCCTTGTTGGTGGGAAGAATAGTGCCCCATTGTTAGTGTCAGTGAGAGGAATAGTGCCCCATTGTTGGTGTCAGTGGGAGGAATAGTGCCCTATAGATGGTATCGGTGGGAAGAATAGTGCCCCATCAATGGCATCAGTGGGAGGAATAGTGCCCTGTGGATGGCATCAGTGGGAGGAATAGTGCCCTCATGAGGGTGATGGTGGTGAGAGAAATAGTGCCCCATCGATGGTATTGGTGGGAGGAATAGTGCCCCATTGATGGCATTAGTGGGAGGAATATTACCCTATCGGTGGTGATGGTGGTGGGAGAAATAATGCCCCATCGATGGTGTCAGTGGGAGGAATAGTGCCCCATCAATGGTGTCAGTGAGATGAATAGTGCTGATCAATGGTGTCGGTGAGAAGAATAGTGCCCATCAATGGTGTCAGTGGGAAGAATAGTGCCCTGTGGATAGTGTCAGTGGGAGGAATAGTACCCCATTGATGGTGGTTGTGGGAGGAGTAGTACCCCATTGATGGTGGTTGTGGGAGGAATAGTACCCCATTGATGGTGGTTGCGGGAGGAATAGTGCCCCATCGATGGTGGTGGGAGAAATAGTGTCCCATTGATAGCATCTGTGGGAGGAATAGTGCCCCATCAATGGTGTCGGTGGGAGGAATAGTGCTCCAAGGGCAGATGAAGGCAAGCCAAGGGCCACATCCAGCCTCTGGAATGCAATTTGTACTGGTATATAGTAAAGAAATAAAAAAAGCTGTGTTTATTGAATACCAAAAGAAAGCTTTGTTTATGTCAATGGCATATATTGGAGTTAGATACAGTGTTGCATGATTAAGTAAATGTCAGTCAAACTATCCCAGCACTGAAAACGGATAAATGGCCTGGAAAGGAAGGTGGTATATCATGCCGGTATCAAGTTGGTTAAGAATCAGGGGAGTGTGCAGCAGAATGGGTGAATGTTAATTCTTTTCTTTATAGGGAACCGTTTTTTATATATTTTTTCAAAATAGCAACAGAGTTTCTTAAATGTGATGACACACTTGTTTTATTACCATAGCTGGACAAAGCAATATACAAAAAGGCTCTGCATAGCTAAGGCATCACCCAATTAAAGCTTAACATCAGCAACTTCTTTAAAGAGGAAAAGAATACGCTGGTTTTGAAAGTAATTTTAGCAGCAAAGTAGATTAAATATCTACGATATTAGCCATATGGCCTTAGAAGGAATTGGATTCCCTGAGACAGGGTCAAAGAGTTTGCTGCAGGTTTTAACAGACCTGAGATGTAATAACACTCAGCCACACTTAAAATCATTAGCTTTGGAGCCTCTGATACTGTATATGCTGCAAGGTGTCAGTACTCACACAAGAAGTAATAGTGGCAATAAAGTAATGTTAAACCCTTAGCCCTTGTAAACACGGTTGGACATTCCGATGGAAAATGTCCGATTGGACCGTGTTGTCGGATAATCCGACCGTGTGTGGGCTCCATCTTACTTTTTCCGTCGGAATATCCGACCGACAAAGTTTTAGAGCTGGGCTATAAAATTTTCCGACAACAAAATCCGATCGGATTTTTTCCGATCGTTTGCAGAGAATTCCGATCGGACAAAGTGCCGCGCATGCTCAGATTAAATTCCTAGACCAAAGCTATTGGCTACTAGCCTGAACGTAGTCCCGTCGTGACGAAATAACGTCATCACGTTATGTACAATCGGATTTTCCAACAACTTTGTCCGACCGTGTGTATGCAACACCAGTTTCGGACAAAATCTGTTGGATTTGGTTGTCGGAATGTCCGACCGTGTGTACAAGGGCTTAGAGCTTTGTAAGCTTAAAGCCCAACTCCAGGCAAGAAAAAAAAGTTTTGCTATTTAGCCAGGCCATGTCCGTACTGCGCGGGTCAACTGCTCATTTTTCTCTAGGGGACTGGAGAAAGCTTATACTCACCTGATCCTCCACTCCACCTGCAAATGGGGCTCCCCCACTATCCAGTGATGGACTCTTCCTGACTTCCTCATGTCCACGGCAGGTCTATGTACTGGCCTCAGTGGGAGTAAACAATGTTTTTCCAGGAGGAGGAAGAGCACCCTGTCATTGTTATCAGAGAGAGAAATAATGTCCCATCATTGGTATTAGTTGGACGAATAGAGACCCATCAATGGTATCAGTGGGAGCTATACTTTCCTATCATTGGTATCAGTGGGATGAATACTGTGCTATCATTTTGTATCTGTGGGAGGAATAGTATCCCATCATTGGTCTCAATGGGAGGAATAGTGACCCATCATTAGTATCAGTAGAAGGAATAGTTTCCCATCATTGCTGTCAGTGCATGGGATAGTACCCCATTGTTGGCATCAGTGAGAGAAATAGTGCCCCACTGTTGGTGTCAGTGGGCAGAAAAGATCCCCATTGTTGATGTCAGTGGGAGAAATAGTTCCCTGTTGTTAATGTCAGTAGAAGGAATTATGTTGATATTGGTGGGAAGAATAGTGTCTTGCATCAGTGGGAGGAAATGTGGCCAAAGGACCAGATAAAGACAAGCAAAGGGCTGCATCAGGCCCCTGGCCCTTGGGTGATATATGAATGGAGGGGACAGACCTTTCAATCATCAGCCCCCCCCCCCTTCATTCATAGATAATTTTATAGAGACTATAGTGCAGCTTCTATGAATGGAGGAGATGGGCAGAATAGGTGGACATAGTCGAGCACTCATTATTATTCAAAGCAAACTCACCCATCCATCCATGTCTTTATCCTCGTTTGATTGGGTGCAATGCCCAGCTCGTCAGCTGAAATCCAGGGTATGTAAAATAACTTCCATTTTATTGAAAAATGTTGTAAAAATCCATGTACAGGCAAATAAGGTGCAGGAGGTGCATAGAGGAGTGTCATGAATTGCCAGTAATACCTTCATACCCTGTGTGTCAGCCTTGGGCTCACACCTGCATGAATAAGTAATCTTCCCTCAGCGCGGCTCCACCTTAACCTCTACATGATACACTATTTAACACTTGTGATGTCCAAGCCTGCCTTGCCTGAGCAATATTGTGTGTTTGGTTTCCTGTCTCCTGCTTGCCATGTGCTGTTTCTAATCTGGCCTGCTGTTTTTAATTGAATATTTTACTATACTCACATGACACTCTATCTGGCTATGTAAGTACAAACAGAGAAGATAATATATTACTATTTTTGTCCATCATGTTCCTGTTCTAATATTCTGTCATTTATATCCTTCACTAGAATTATACTTACACTCCTGAAGAAGGAGATCACACTAGCTCCGAAACGCGTAGGGTGATTAATTTTGTAGCTGATCTTACCTTGTATAGGTGATTTGCTTCATTGTATTGTATAATCTGTTGTGGCATGTAGAAATAATTTTTGTATGGTTTTATATCAATTTAATAAATCAACAAAACTGCTCTTACTTTGTCTTATGGTTGTACATTCTTTTAAAGTCCACCACCAGGGGTCCTTCTGTTTTTGTAGTCTCTATATTGGATGTGGCACAACAACTTTACACAGCATTGCTGTTCTATACCTTATCGCTTGCCGTGTGCTCTACATCTGTTTCTGTTACCAATATCAGCTTGTTCTTTGACTATCCCTGCCTGCAAGTTACCCTGACCTTTGGCGTGTTCTCAGTTTATCCTTGTCTGCTAGTTCCCCCGACCTTTGGCTTATCCTCTGACTATCCCTTGTTGTCCTGGGCTGCTGCTTCCTCTCTATCCTTCAGTAGCCTAGAGTGAGCGTGAGCTGGGAGACCCTGGGGGCCACAACCTGAAGCCAGTTGCAACGCAGTCCATCCTCACCACTAGAGGCTCTGGTGAACACATGCTGGCTCTTAGACTCCGCTCCCAGGGGAATCTTATGCTCTAGCTCCCAGTGGGATCCGTGCTGGTGCTCCAGTGGGCCTGCATCTCTGAACCACCCAGAGTTCCATCCGCAGCAGTCAGCCATATGGTCCACTACCATAACGGTGCACTCCTGAACCCAACGGTGTGCATCTGTCATCTAGCCTCAGGTGACCTGACAGTTTGCTCGGGCCATGGAATTGGCTGATGTGCCGCTACCTGCTGTTGACCAGCTTCAGGGCTTAGTACACAGACTCGAGACACAGGAGTCTAATCAGATGCAATTCCTGCAAGGTTTGGCCTCCCGCTTTGAACAGCTTCAGGCCTCATTTGGATCCCAGGTTCAACAACCTCAATCGCAGCAGGTGGTTGTACCTACTCCGCTTACGGTCCCTACCACAAATTTGTTGCATCTACCAGCTCCTTCTCGTTTCTCTGGTGACTCCAAGGCCTGCAGGGGGTCCCTTGGTCAGTGCACCATCCATTTTGAGCTCAACCTGTATCCAAACAAAATGCCTGCTTATCAGTTCAATGGGACCTCCTATCACAGAAGGTCAACAACACTTGTGGCTACACACCCAGCCAGGGCCTTTTTCAATGCCATTTACATAAGATCCCCTCAGAGCCAAAGTTGAAGACCATCCAGATGATGCTTCCATAGCTCCATCCCCAGAAATACAAAAAAGCTCCACATCTTAATCTTAAGAAAAGTTTATTAAAATAAAGTAAGATTGCACTTACATCAAGATAGATTTAAAAACACCTAAATATCACTTTCGCCGGCCATCGATACACAAGCAGCCCACAGTTCCGGTAATCAAAAAACGTGATTATGTCAGAACATCACTTTTAACCACTTCTGGACCTCCCATTGCACATTTACTGCGGCAGGGAGGCCCGGCTGAGCGAAATAATGTACCTGTACGGTGCTCCTTTCTTTTGGGTCTGGGGCAAGTGTGCGTGCGCCACTAGCAACCTGCTCCAGCTGTGATTGTACAAAGCAGGAGCCAATTAGCGATGTCCGCCGGGACTCATTGATCATTGATAGGAGAGACAGAACGGCCTGCTTATGTAAACAAGGCAGACTGCCGTTCTGTCAGAGAGGAAAATAGAGATCTTGTGTTTCTGCTAATATAAATGTAAATACGGATCTTTGTTTTCCTCCAGTTTAGCCATCCCCAACACAGTTAGAAATCACTCCCTAGGTGCACACTTAACCCTTTCATTGCCCCGAATGTTAACCCCTTCCCTGCCAGTGTCATTAGTAAAGTGAGAGCGCATTTTTTTTAGCACTGATTACTGTATTAGTGTCACTGGTCCCCAAAAAGTGTCACTTATTTGTCCACCGCAATGTTACAGTCCCGCTAAAAATCACTGATCACTGCCATTACTAGTAAAAATAAAGATAAAAATGGCATAAAAATATCCCTTATTTTGTAGACGTGATAACTTTTGCACAAACCAATCAATATACGTTTATTGGAATTTTTTCTTACCAAAAACATCTACCAGGATACATATTGGAGCAGATTGATGAATAAATTATGTTTTTTATTTTTTTTATTGGATATGCTTTATAGCAGAATGTAACATTTTTTATTTATTTTTTCTAAATTGTCAGTTTGTTTGTAGCGCAAAAAATAGAACTGCAGAGGTGATAAAATACCCCCAAAAGAAAGCTCTATTTGTGGGAAAAGAAGGACATAAATTCAGTTTAGGTGCAGCATTGCATGAACACGCAATTGTCAGTTAAAACAGAGTGCTGTATCACTAAAAATGGCCTGGTCATAAAGGGGGTAAAACCTTCCAGGGCTGAAGTGAATAAAATAAAGTAAGGTTGCACTTACATCAACATAGTGTTAAAATCGCCTTAATATCACTGGTCAATGATACACAGGCAGCCCGCACTTGCAGGAATTGAAAAACACGATGTCAGCACGTCACTTTTCCCTACACGTTTCATCACACAATGATATTGTCTGGGCCATCATTCAGATATTACCATTTCAACCCAAGGACGTCACAGGAAGTGGTTAAAAAAAACACTATAACTTAACCACTTCAGCTCCGGACCATTTTGCTGGTCAAAAACCAGACCACTTTTTTGCGATTCGGCACTGCGTCGCTTTAACTGAAGATTGCGCGGTCATGCGACGTGGCTCCCAAAAAAAATTGACGTCCTTTTTTTCCCAAAAATAGAGCTTTCTTTTGGTGGTATTTGATCACCCCTGCGGTTTTTATTTTTTGTGCTATAAACAAAGATAGAGCGACAATTTTGAAAAAAACACATTATTTTTTACTTTTTGTTCTAATAAATATCCCCCAAAAATATATTAAAAAAACATTTTTTTCCCTCAGTTTAGGCCGATACATATTCTTCTACATATTTTTGGTAAAAAAAAAACACAATAAGCGATTTTTGATTGGTTTGCGCAAAAGTTATAGCGTTTACAAAATAGGGAATAGTTTTATGGCATTTTTATTAATAATTTTTTTTTTACTAGTAATGGCGGCGATCAGCGATTTTTATTGTGACTGCGACATTATGGCGGACACATCAGACATTTTTGACACATTTTTGGGACCATTGTCATTTATACAGCAATCAGTGCTATATAAATGCAGTGATTCCTGTGTAAATTACACTGGCAGTGAAGGGGTTAACCAGTGGGTGGCAGTGTAGGGGTTAAGTGTTCCTAGGGGTGTGTTACTAACTGTTGGGGGCTGGGCTTTCATTTAGTGAACACTGATCTCTGCTCCAATCGCATGGAGCAGAGATCAGCGTCACTAGTTGCTAGGCAGAACGGGGAAATGCTGTTTACAACAGCAATTCCTTGTTCAGTCGCCCCGTGAGAAGATTGCGGGAATGCCCACGGCGATCGAGTCCGCGGGACCCGTGACCGGACTCACGGGGGTCCCGACCAGCACGCGAACACTAAAATGCAATAAAAATAAAAAAAAATTCCCCTTTAAGACCATTGGGCGGAAGTGACGTTTGGCATTGCTTCCGTCATCCAATGTTATGGAGCTCGGCTCCATGTCTCAGAGGGGAGAGGACCCCTATCGGCTCCACTGCTACTTATGGCTCCGGTAAGCAGTAGAGATGTCCGAAGCACGGCGGGAGGGGGGCCCCTCTCCTGTCCCCCGATAAAAGTGATCTAATACACACAATCGGAATTTTGGTCGGAAAAAGCTCTGATGGTTTTCCAGACGGAATTCCGACAGGGTTTCGCTCAAGCTGTCTTGCATACACACGGTCACACCAAATTCCGACCGTCAAGAACGCGGTGACGTACAACACGTACCACGGGACTAGAAAAAGGAAGTTCAATAGCCAGTAGCCAATAGCTTCCGCCTTGTAGTTGAATCTGAGCACGCGTGAATTTTTTGCTCGTCGGAATTGCACACACACAATCTAAATATCTGCTCTCAATCTTTTGTTGGCGGAAATTCGACCAGCAAAATTCCAATGCAGCATACACATGGTCGCATTTTTCAATGAAAAGCTCTCATTGGTCTTTTGCTGGCTGAAATTCTGACCGTGTGTACGTGGCATAACGGTCAATCCATTGCGTAGATCACTTTTATCAGAAAGAGGACCATCAGCCGTTTAAGAATATACCGGGTTTATGGCAACTATCTGCTGCCATAACCCTGGTATTCAAGAACCAATGTAAAATGACAGCGGGCGGTCCGCAAGTTGTTAAAGCAGAACTCAACAGTGTCTGAGCACCACAAACTGAAAATGCTACTTAATTCATTTTTAATATTCAAAGCAAACTCACCCATCCATCCATGTCTCCATGCTTTATTTTGTTGAATTTTTTTTTTTGAAAAACATCCCTCTAGCATTTCTAGATACAGCCATCTTGAGTAAGGGCAGATGATTGATGTAGCATTTACTTCCTGGAATGCATCTGCCCTGAGCTTAGGCATGAAGGCAGGAGGATGTGCTTAGCTGAGAAAACCCCTCATTGAGATGAAAAAAAAAAATACCCATAAAGACTCCTGCCAGAAACCAGGAAGCAACTAAAGAAATTTAAAAAATAAAAAAAGTTAAGCCACTTCAGGCCTGGAAGGATTTAACCCCTTCCTGACCAGAGCACTTTTTGCGATTCGTCACTTTGTCGCTTTAACTGACAATTGCGCAGCCATGCGACGTTACACCAAAACAAAATGGATGTCCTTTTTCCCCCATAAATAGAGCTTTCTTTTGGTGGTATTTGATCCCTATGCAGTTTTTATTTTTTGCGCTATAAACAAAAAAAGAGTGACCATTGAAATACAAAAAAAAAAATACAATATTTTTTACTTTTTGCTATAATAAATATCCCAAAAAATATATAAAAAAAACTATTTTTTCCCTCGGTTTAGGTTGCTGTGTATTCTTCAACATATTTTTGGTAAAAAAAATTGCAATAAGCGTATATATTGAGTGGGTTGTGCAAAAGTTATAGCGTCTACAAAATAGGGGATAGTTTTGTGGCATTTTTATTATTATTATTTTTCTTTTTATTATTAGTAAAGGCTGCAATCTGCAATTTTTATCATAACAGCGACATTCTAGCGGACACTTTTGACCCTTTTTTGTTACCAGTATCATTTATACAGCAATCAGTGCTATAAAAAATGCACTGATTACTGTGTAAATGACACTGGTAGGGAAGGGGTTAAACACTAGGGGGCGATCAAGGGTTTAAGTGTGTCTTAGGGAGTGATTCTAACTGTAAGGGGGATGGGCTCACTACAACATGACAGAGATCACTGCTCCAGATGACAGGAAGCAGTAGATCTCTGTCATGTTGCTAGGCAGAACATGGAAATGTCTTGTTTACATAGGCATATCCCGGTTCTGCCGCTTCATGACACAATCGTGGGACACCGGCGAACCTCGAGTCCACGGGACCCGCGAACATTGAGTCCGCGGGACCCACGGACATTGAGTCCGTGGGACCCGCGGGCAAGGTCACACGATACGCAGCGGGCACATGAATAGACAAGGAGAGTATATCATATTTTCTTGTTTTAACCACTTGCCGACCGCTGCACACTGATATACATCGGCACAATGGCAGCGGTGGGCAAATGGGCATACAGGTACGTCCCCTTTAATTTGCGGGCTAGTGGGCGCACGCGTGCACCCTGCCAGCGGTGCGCATGCTCCCACTAGCCCGCAAATTAAAGGGGACGTGCCTGTATGCCCATTTGCCCACTGCTGCCATTGCGCCCGACGTATGTCGGCGTGCGGTGGTCGGCAAGTGGTTAAAACAAGAAAATATGATATTCCCTCCTATCTATTTACTAATATTAGCAGCATAAGGATTAAAAAAAATATTTCATGCTGATTGAGAGAGTTTAGTTCCACTTTAAGGAAGAATAAAATGAAATTTGTCAGCTACGTTCACGGTAGGGTGGGGTAGAGGTGCGGTAGGGTGCGGGAAATTTGTCTGAAATGCAGAATAAATGAGTGTGAGAACAAGAAAAGCATCAAAGAAAAAGAAAACAAATCGTTAGCATGAAAAAAAGTGATGCACAAAACCCATGAAGGGCAGGTTTATTTTAACAAGAGATCCTGAAAGGGCCGAAATGTTCCTATCCAGTAGAGGCGGAAAATCCCCTACTGGTGTAGCAAAGCATTCCCATGTTTGTTCTGTGTCCTGCCGGACTGTTCAGGATCTGGTTTCCAGTCCAGTGTTTTAAGACAAGTGTTGTCTGCTACCCCCCATCTGGCACTGGGCATACATACAAACAGTGATGTCTATGAAGGAGAAGCAGTGTACACAAGTGGGAATATTAGACTCATCTGGTTTCAAAAGGGATTGCGTTAACAGAAACAAGAACTCTATTCATCTTGCTTACATGGGCAGTAAAACGTATGGGCACTAGCATGAAGCTATATTTATAAGAATATATCAGTAAAAAAAAGACCTACAGGAGTAAGGGCTAGTTCACACCACCTCCGTTGAGCTGTATTGATCTGCATAGATCAACACAGGCTCAACTCAAGGGCACATAGAAAACAATTGCTCTCTGTGTGTCCCGTGAACACCATAACACTGCGTCGAGGTGAGTTGCGATGTGTGTGTTCAAAAAAAAAAAAGGCAAACATGCTGCGTTTTCTGCAGTGCAACTCACTGGGGTGAACTTTTAATGTGGGACTTTGGTAAAAAAAAATAGCGGAATAAAAAATAAATGTAAAAAGCAGCCTTTGCTGTCATTCTAATCTAAAAAGAGAAGTATGGGCTTAAAAAAACAAAAAAAAAAACAGCATTATACTCACCTAGGTGGATTCAGCATCAATCCAATGCCGGCTGGCTCTGTAAGAAATGAGTAATCAAACACAGCTGATCACTCAGTTCCCCCCCCCCCCCACTCTAAGCAGAGAGCTGGGGACTTTCGGTCTCCAGCTCTCTGCTCTGCCCCTCCAGAGCTCACTGGAACACTGGGTTGTAGAGGGTATGGGAGGGGCTGGCTCAGGCTCTTGCCAGCTGGTGATCAAAATTTTGGGGGGGGGGGGTAGCAAACCAACACCACCCCGTGGGAGACGGATAGGAAAGGGGCGATCTTGCCTTCGCTGCCCCTCCCTTCCCTTCGCATGCGGGAAACAGATGGGAAGGCGGCGATACCCCCCACCTCACGAGGGAGATGGACAGGAACACGGCGATCACCTCCCCCTGGGAGACGGACAGGAAGGCGGCGATCAGAGGCCTCCTTACCTTAAACAGATGACAAGGATACGGGGTAGGACTGTGACTCCTCTCTCCAGCTACTCCTCGCTCCTGGGCCTGTTGCTTCTCCTCCTAAGACTCCTGGCCAATCAGGTCTCAGGACATGCTTCCTGATTGGCTGGGAGGAGAATCAGTAAGACAATAGTGAATATTAATTCACCATGGTCACACAGCTGGATGGGCTCAGGGCGCAGTGCTCTTGGGAAGGCAGCGATACACCCACCTCACGCAGGAGATAGACGGGAACACTGTGATCCCCTCCCCCCCAGGAGACAGACAAGAAGGCGGCGATCAAGAGGCCTCCTTACCTTAAACAGATGACAAGGATCAGGGATAGGGCTGTGACTCCTTGCTCCAGCTACTCCTCACTCCGGGGGCCTGTTGCTTCTCCTCCTAAGACTCCTGGCCAATCAGGTCTCAGGACATGCTTCCTGATTGGCTGGGAGGAGAATCAGGAAGACAACAGTGAATATTAATTTGCCATTGTCACACAGCTGGTTGGGTTCAGGGCACAGTGCTCTGCGCCCCGAACCCATCCTTTTTTGAAGCTAATTAGAGCCTCAGGCCCTAATATTGTGTAAAAAAAAAAAAACCCTATTGAAATCCATGCATCCGAGATTAGGGGCTGGTCGCATGGATTAGGGGGGACAGCGCCCCCGCGCCACTTGTGGACGGACGCTAGTGATTGAGAAGCTGAGCCAGATGCTGGTCTAGGCTTGGACTCATATGGTC
This sequence comes from Lithobates pipiens, assembly GCF_037356315.1. Lineage (NCBI taxonomy): Eukaryota > Metazoa > Chordata > Amphibia > Anura > Ranidae > Lithobates > Lithobates pipiens. The sequence goes on from NW_027507903.1 coordinate 21,929,171, forward strand.
GGGATCTTTTCAGAGCCTGGACTGGCTCTGTGACGTCAGCCGATAGCAGGCTTCAGGCCGCTGTTAGCTGAAAACGGGTCACAAGATTGGAGAAAGAACTGCACTCCTTTGATTCAGAGGAAAAGCATAGCCAAAAAAAGCTTTGGGTATACTTCTCCTTTAAATGTGGATCAACCCCACAGTAACTTTTTTCTGCCTCTAGATATCATAATTTTTTTTACGAGCTGAATAATGGTCAATAACATTCAGCTCCCTTCCTGCAGTCAGCACCAGCTGTCATGGACCTACCTCTTGGGGGTGCATCATCACAGTGGCCTGGGCTTGGAGTAATACTGCACTAAATAGTGCTCACAAGTCATCTTGGGTGAGTAAGGACCTGTAAAGTCTGGTTTGGCTATTTTGCCCTATCTGTGTGGAGCACCAATGCTAGTGCCACCATTCTGCGTGTATATACTGTATATATTGACACACCAATTAGTCATAACATTATGACCACCATTATGAATACCATTGATCATCTCCTTACAATGGCGCCTGAAAGTAGGTGGAATATATTAGGCAGCAAGTGAACCTATTGTACCTGAAGTTGATGTGTTGAAAGCAAAAAAAAGAAAAACAAGCAAGTAAGGACTTGAGGGATGTTGGCAAGAGCCAAATTGTAATGGCTGGACGACTCGTTGAGAGCAACTCCAAAACTGCAAGCCTTTGTGGGGTGTTCCTGGGCTGCAGTGGTCAGGACATACTAAAAGTAGTCCAAGGAAGGAAAACCATTGAATTGGTGACAGGATTATGGACAACCAAAGTTCATTGATGCACATGGGGGAACTGGACCACAGAGCAATAGAAGAAGGTTCACACGATTAGCCGTTTCAACATTTTCCTGTCAACGTGAACAGGGTGTGCCACCCCTCCCAACACACCATTCTGCCCGTTTCTCCTTGCACCCGACGCTTGCAGCATTGCACAATCTGAACTCAAGTTTATCATAAGAATGCTGACCAGCACCTCCAATCCCATCCCTTAGCCCTTGTACACACGGTCGGACATTCTGACAACCGAATCGATTGGATTTTGTCAGACGGATTTTGTTTGAAATTGTTGCATACACACGGTCGGACAAAGTTGTCGGATAATCTGATTGTACATAATGTGATGACGTTATTTCGTTACGATGGGACTACATTCAGGCTAGTAGCCAATAGCTTTGGTCTAGGAATTTGATCTGAGCATGCGTGGCACTTTGTCCGTCGGAGTAGGCTACACATGATCGGAGGATGTCCGACGGAAACAGTCCGATGGAGACCACACACAGTCGGATTATCCGACAAAAAGGTCCGATAGGACACATTCCGTCGGAATCTCCGACCGTGTGTACAAGGGCTTAGATAGGTTCTCCAATGGAAGCTCTACCAGCCCTACCCACCCTGAAAGGCTTCCCTTGCGCTGTAATCTAACATAGTGGTATCCCACAGGCTGGCTTTTCCCATCATCCTCTGCCCTAAATTCTTCAAGTCCCAGATTAAAAAAGAAGAGGCCAGCTCCACCCACAGTACCCACCCGGGGGGAGGGGTTTCCCCTGCTTACCAGTGCTCTTACTGGAAGGATCCCTTGCCGACCGTCTAACTGTAAATGTATGTCAATACTTTGATGTTAAATACTGGGGTTATGGCAGCAGCTATCTGCCATAACCCTGGTATTTATTTATTTTTTTCATTAGGCAGGCAGTTTACTGATAAAAGTGATCCAAGCAGCGGATTCACTGCGGGATCACTTTTATAGGTGGTGGGAGAGGTGTCCCCCGCTGCTTTCTGGTCATTTCCTAGCCTACCAGAGCCATCAGTAAGCCCAGGACCGATCCGGTGTGGCCCATGGCTAAGCAGGAAGTCGAGCCAGGGCAAGATAGCCCCCACTCAGCTTTATGCCCTTGGAGGACTGGAGCAATGTCTGACTTCCTGTTTTTTTTTTGTTTTTTTACCCCAGATCTCTCAATAAAGAGGACCTGTCATGCTTACTTCCCTTACAATGGATGTTTACATTCCTTGTAATAGGAGTAAAAGTAAAAAAAAAAAAAAAACTGTGTAAAAATAAAAAGTAAAATAAATAAGAAAAAATATACCTATTTAAAGTGCCCTATCCTTCCGAGATCGTGCACAGAAGCGAAAGTAGACTTCCATTGAGCCTGCATATGTAAATGGTGTTCAAATTACACATGTATGGTATGGCTGCAATCGTTAGAGTGAGAGCAATAATTCTAGTGCAAGACCTCCTTTGTAACTCTTAACAACTTTAATGGCATCTCAGTCTTCGTTCGTAGGGTTCGATATTGAGTTGGCCCACCCTTTGCAGCTTTAACAGCTTCAACTCTTCTGGGAAGGCCGTCCACAAGGTTTAGGAGTGTGTCTATGGGAATGTTTGACCATTCTTCCAGAAGTGCATTTGTGAGGTCAGGCACTGATGTTGGACGAGAAGGCCTGGCTTGCATTTTCTGCTCTAAATTATCCCAAAGATTTTCTATTGGATTGAGGTCAGGACTCTGTGCAAGCCAGTTAAATTCCTCCACCCCAAACTCGCTCATCCCTGTCTTTATGGACCTTGCTTTGTGCACTGGTCCAAATCATTTGGTGATGTTAGAACATAAAGGGGCCATCCACAAACTGTTCCCACAAAGTTGGGAGCATGAAATTGTCCAAAATGTCTTGGTATGCTGACGCCTTAAGAGTTCCCTTCACTGGAACTAAGGAGCCAAGCCCAACACCTGAAAAACACCCCCACACCATAATCCCCCCTCCACCAAATGATTTGGACCAGTGCACAAAGCAAGGTTCATAAAGACATGGATTAGTGAGTTTGGGGTGGAGGACCTTGACTGGCCTGAAACGATTCCTGACCTCAATCCGATAGAACACCTTTGGGATGAATTATAGTAGAGATTACAAACCAGGCCTTCTCGTTCAACATCAGTGCCTGACCTCATAAATGTGCTTCTGAAAGAATGATCAAACATTCCCATAGAGACACTCATAAACCTTGTGGACAGCCTTCCCCGAAGAGTTGAATCTGTTATAGCCCTACGGACTAAAGCCTCATACACACGATCAGACTTTGTACAAACTTTCCTGTGGATTTTTGTACGGAGGGTGTCGGCCGAGAACTTGTATTGCATACACACGGCAGGACTTTTTCAGCCAACTTTCACCAAATCACGTGTTTTTTTCTGCTCTTTAACGCCACCTTTGGTCAACTTCTGTATTGTTGCCTGATCTTTTGCATTGGTTCTGAGCATGTGGGTTTGTACTTTGTACAAAAGTCCTATGGTTTTCTGTACACAGGATTAGACTTTGCTCCATCGGACTTTTGTTGCCAGAAAGTTTGTCCATTCGCACAGCCAACAAAACTCAGATGAAACTCGGAAAAGTTTGTCCGATGGAGCGTACACACCGCCGGATGTTGCTCCAAAACAGCTAATTTACATGTTTGTTGTCAAAAGGTCTGATCGTGTGTACGGGCCTTAAGACTGGGATCCTATTAAAGGTCATGTGCGTGAAAAAGCAGGTGTCCCAATACTTTTGACAATATAGTATATGGGAGGTTGTGTGGCTCTTTGGGACTAGGTCCTGGTCCTGGAGCCTTCTGGGGCCTTCTGGGGCATATGACATGTCCCAGAAGTGTGTGATCCAGGAGAGTGACCTAATTCCGGCAGTGGAGAACCCTAAGGACCTAATGAGAAGTGGAAAACCCTAAGGACTAAATGAGAAGTGGAGAACCCTAAGGACTAAATGAGAAGCGGAGAACCCTAAGGACTAAATGAAAAGTGGAGAACCCTAAGGACTAAATGAGAAGTGGAGAACCTTAAGGACTAAATGAGAAGTGGAGAACCCTAAGGACTAAATGAGAAGTGGAGAACCTTAAGGACTAAATGAGAAGTGGAGAACCCTAAGGACTAAATAAGAAGTGGAGAACCCTAAGGACTAGATGAGAAGTGGAGAACCCTAAGGACTAGATGAGAAGTGGAGAACCCTAAGGACTAGATGAGAAGTGCAGAACCCTAAGGACTAAATGAGAAGTGGAGAACCCTAAGGACTAAATGAGAAGCGCAGAACCCTAAGGACTAAATGAGAAGCGGAGAACCCTAAGGACTAAATGAGAAGTGGAGAACCCTAAGGACTAGATGAGAAGTGCAGAACCCTAAGGACTAAATGAGAAGTGGAGAACCCTAAGGACTAAATGAGAAGTGGAGAACCCTAAGGACTAAATGAGAAGTGCAGAACCCTAAGGACTAAATGAGAAGTGGAGAACCCTAAGGACTAAATGAGAAGCGCAGAACCCTAAGGACTAAATGAGAAGCGGAGAACCCTAAGGACTAAATGAGAAGTGGAGAACCCTAAGGACTAGATGAGAAGTGGAGAACCCTAAGGACTAGATGAGAAGTGGAGAACCCTAAGGACTAGATGAGAAGTGGAGAACCCTAAGGACTAGATGAGAAGTGCAGAACCCTAAGGACTATATGAGAAGTGGAGAACCCTAAGGACTAAATGAAAAGTGGAGAACCCTAAGGACTAAATGAGAAGTGGAGAACCCTAAGGACTAGATGAGAAGTGGAGAACCCTAAGGACTAGATGAGAAGTGGAGAACCCTAAGGACTAAATGAAAAGTGGAGAACCCTAAGGACTAAATGAGAAGTGGAGAACCCTAAGGACTAAATGAGAAGTGGAGAACCCTAAGGACTAGATGAGAAGTGGAGAACCCTAAGGACTAGATGAGAAGTGGAGAACCCTAAGGACTAGATGAGAAGTGGAGAACCCTAAGGACTAGATGAGAAGTGCAGAACCCTAAGGACTATATGAGAAGTGGAGAACCCTAAGGACTAAATGAAAAGTGGAGAACCCTAAGGACTAAATGAGAAGTGGAGAACCCTAAGGACTAGATGAGAAGTGGAGAACCCTAAGGACTAGATGAGAAGTGGAGAACCCTAAGGACTAAATGAAAAGTGGAGAACCCTAAGGACTAAATGAGAAGTGGAGAACCCTAAGGACTAAATGAGAAGTGGAGAACCCTAAGGACTAGATGAGAAGTGGAGAACCCTAAGGACTAGATGAGAAGTGGAGAACCCTAAGGACTAAATGAGAAGTGGAGAACCCTAAGGACCATGGCTGGGATGCCATTAAATTTCTTGTGTGTGTAAAGGCAGACGTCCCAATACGTTTGACAATATCGTGTCTATATGATGGCATAATGAGCAGAACAAAAAACCTTCTTGTGCTTGGTGGATATGAAAAACTCATGACTGTCTTACAGAGCCCAGTTTACGCACTTCATCCTCTTAGCGAAATAGTTAAACAGTCTAAGTGCTTGCTTCCAGAAGGGAGGCTATTTAGAAAAAAAAAAAACAGTTTGACATTTCTTGTGTTTGTAGTCTATAAAATCTTATGTTTCCAATCTCTAGAAGCTTATTTTTCTTTCTAAAGATGGTTTGAGGCCTAGGGAAGCACTTAACGTCTCTGCTATCCTCAGCCAAGCTACACAAAGTGTGGGTGATGTATAAACACACAGCCAATCTCTTTGACCTGCTCCACTACGAGGTGGGACATGGCTGTTAGTTTATGTGAGAGAAAATAGAAGACTCGAAGAGAAAAGAGAAAAAATGGTTTGGGTTTAATCCATTGTGGAAATCTCAGTTCTACAGGGAAATACTCAGAGATGAACATACTAAACTGTATTTGAGCACCACAAGCTGAAAACACTATTTTAATTCATTTTTAATATTCAATGCAAACTCATTCATATATTCAAGTCTCCATGCTTTATTTAGCTAAGATATTGCTTTGAAAAACACCCCCCCCTCCCCCTTCCCGCAGCATTTCTAGCCATGGCCATCTTGTGTAAGGGCAGATGATTCATGTAGCATTTACTTCCTGGAATCCAGCTGCCCTTAGCTCAGGCATGCAGACAGGAAGGCAAAGTGGTGGGCCAGCTGAATTTTTTTTTTTTTTAAAGGTCAGCAGCTACAAACACTAGCTGCTGACTTTTAATAAGGACACTTACCTGTCCAGCAAACCCGCGATTTCGGCCCCCCTGAGGCCGCTCCGTCCATTGGCTCGGCTGCCAGCACCTCCATCTTAATGAAGGGAAACAGGCAGTGGAGCCTTGCGGTTTCACTGCCTGTTTTCTACTGCGCATGAGCGAGGCACGCGGCGCTTTGTGAATGGACTCATTGTTTTCTGGGCAACGGGGCCGCTCGTGGAAGAGGAGGAAGCGCCGTGGAATAGGAAGAGGTGGATTAGGAAGACTGCCTAGCAGGTAAATTCATTTTTTTTCCAATATTTATTTTTTTATTTTTTAAGAATATTAATGCAATTTTTTTTTTTTTAGGGTGGCCCTCCGCTTTAACAAAGTTCTCCTTCCCCAGATGAAAAAAAAAATGCTGTCATTTTGACCTAGGCCAACAAACAAGAAGTAATGGAATAAATGTAAAAAAAAAAAAAATTTAAACAAGTAAATAAAGCATACTTTCCTATTTATTCTCTAAGGCTAGCAGCATAAATATTAAAAATAGTAAAGGATTGATTAGGAGAGTTTAATTCTGCTTAAAAAAATCTGCAAATGAAAAATGAACCCTATATCTTTACAAAATACCCAATTTGGTTCATTTAAAAAGTTTCGTTAACCGCTTCAGTCCCGGAAGATCTTACCCCCCTTCCTGACCAGAGCAATTTTTTTGCGATTTGGGCACTGCTTCGCTTTAACTGACAATTGTGAAGTCGTGCGACGTGGCTCCCAAATAAAATTGACGTCCTTTTTTTCCCATATATAGAGCTTTCTTTTGGTGGTATTTGATCGCCTTTGCGGTTTTTATTTTTTGTGCTATAAACAAAAAAAGAGCAACAATTTTGAAAAAAAAAGCAATATTTTTTATTTTTTGTTATAATAAATATCCCCCAAAAATATATATAAAAAAAAAACATTTTTTTGTTGACTGACTCACTATCTCTGCTGGTAGTTTATTCCAACCATCAACCACTCTTTCAGTAAAATAATAGTTTCTAAAGCCCCGTACACACGAGAGGACTTATGTCCGACAGACTTCCAAAGGAGTTCCACCGGAGTTCCGCCGGAGTTCCGCCGGAGTTCTGACAGACTTTTCGGCCGAACGGACTTGGCCACACACGATCACACTAAACTCCGACGGATTCGAACGTGATGACGTACGACCCGACTCGAATAAGGAAGTTCATAGCCAGTAGCCAATAGCTGCCCTAGCGTCGGTTTTAGTCCGTCGGAGTAGCATACACACGAGCGGATTTTTCGAAGGGGACCGGGTCCGGCGGAGTTCCGTCGGGAAAATTTGAAGCATGCTTCATTTCTAAAGTCCGTCAGACTTTTGCGAAGCTAAAGTCCGTTGCAGCTCACACACGATCGGATAGTCTGACGGACTCGGTCTGACGGACTTTGGATGTTGAAAAGTCCACTCGTGTGTACGGGGCTTTAGATTTTTTTGAACTTTCCTTCAGTTAGAGGTTATGTTCCTCTGTTTTTGATCTTGGTTTAAAGAGGAAGTAAACCCTGCTGGGTTTACTTCCTCTTCCATTCCCTGCAAAGGTAAAGCATAATGGACTACTATGCATCTCATAGTAATCCATTATGTGTCACTTACCTGACACAGGAGCCAGCGAAGTCACCGCTGTCCCCTGTAGTCCGGAGCATCCCTCTTCTTGGTGGGTCTCGCCGCTCCGCCGCTGTCATTCGGCGAAACGGCGATGACGTCACTCCCGCACATGCGCACGGGAGCCGCCGCTCGCGGCATATCGGCGTTGACCGTGGCACGCTCAGTGCGCCTGCGCGCCGCTGTCTACGGCGCATGCGCCGTAGACAGCGGTGCCTGTCTTTCGGCAAATATCTCCTAAACCACACGGTTTAGGAGATATTTGCCGAAAGACAGGCACCGCTGTCTACGGCGCATGCGCCGTAGACAGCGGCGCGCAGGCGCACTGAGCGTGCCACGGTCAACGCCGATATGCCGCGAGCGGCGGCTCCTTGGACCTACAGGTAAATTGAGAGGCTTTGTTCTTCTTCCTTTAACCTAGATACGCTGGTCAAAGGTCCAAGTCCCCGTACATACGGTCGGACATTCCGACCACAAAATCCAACGGATTTTGTCCTTAACTGGTGTTGCATACACACGGTCGGACAAAGTTGTCGGAAAATCCGATTGTGATGACGTTATTTAGTTACGACGGGACTACGTTCAGGCTAGAAGCCAATAGCTTTGGTCTCGCAAATCTGAGCATGCGTGGCACTTTGTCCGATCAGAATTCTCTACAAACAATCGGACAAAGTCCAATCGGATCATGTTGTCGGAAGATTTTATATCCTGCTCTCAAATTTTGTCGGTCGAACATTTCCGACGGAAAAAGTCAGATGGAGCCCACACATGGTCGGATTATGATGTTCGACCGTGTGTACAGGGGCCAAGAGTTCCTAAAAGCCAGCCATGTGTGTGGTAGGAGGGATGTTGGAGGGTGGGGGAGCAAATATGAATAGATTTTAGGGGATGTTTTGAATGATCATTGGCAGATTTAAAAAGCAGTTTTAATGCTGCAAGGATCTATTTTCAAATAACTTGCTGACCAAGCTTCTATAAACCTGTACAATTAAAGTAGAACTATAGGCAAAACTTTTCATTTTGGATAGAGTAAGGGAGGGTTATATCCCCTGTCAGTTTTTTCCCACCTTCTGTGTCCCGTTGTGGAGATTTCCCTTCACTTCCTGACCCATAGCCAAACAGGAAGTGAAAGGAAATCCCAGCAAAGTAAGTGAATTCCTTGCGGATCCCCAGGTCCCAAGAACTAGTGTCCCCATTAAAAATGTCCCCTCTATTACTCTTCTGGGGACAACCCAAAATTTTTGATTTTCTTTTACTTTTACTTTTAATGATAATGTTAAACAGGACAAATATAGAGGAGGAATATCCATAACGGGGGCACAGACAGCAAAGGAAACTGACAGGTGTTCTAATCCATCTCCACTCTTTAAAAAACGAAAAAAAAAGTTTTGCCTTTAGATATACTTTAAGTTAAAAGTGAACCCTATGGACTGGCTATGAACAAGTATTTGTAGCTTCCTGGCAAACAGTAAATTTGCTTTAAAACAAGCCTTTACCAGCCTCTGAAGCTGCAAGCATTGTGGAGCAATTCATCCAAAAGCTAAAGACAGCCATGTATGTGACAGAAGGGAAATAGCCATTTTTATTTTACAAGTATATACTGTATCTTTCAAGAATACATAAACCCAATATTTCATATTCCCGATATGTGCCTGCTGTACCATGTACTTGTATGAAAACCTATCCTGTTCTCTTTGTATTGCTTCCTTTTTGTGAAATCCCTGGTGTTCCTGTCAGTCCCTCTGCCTTTCTGTTAAAAACTGACCACACTTGGCACAAGTGCACAGCATGGTTAGTTCTCTAGCTGTGCCAGGAACTCAGATGCTCTTCTCCAAAGATCAGACTTGTCCTGACCGCCCCCTCTCTCCTTTCTGTACAGCCATTCACTGGGAAGATCAATGTGCACTTACAAAAAAAAAGGGGAAAACGTGCTTAGAATGTGTTTTTTTATATCCATGCGCAATTTTTTTCGTCTTTCATTTCTATTTTAAAGTGAAGGGGTTATTTTACAAGGTGAAGGTTTAAATATACTTTAAAGACCTTGATCATCAAGCTTCTGCAAACCTATAATTAAAAGGAAGGGATTTAGGACTTTAAATGAGGCATTATTATTATTTCATATATATATATATATATATATATATATATATATATATATATATATATATATATATATATATATATACAGATATTATATGACACATTGCAATTCATATATATGTAGCGCTAACCTCCGAAGGAGCTGCTGGTTTTATTAAGGCTTACCGTTACCTCTTCTGCTTGCCTCTTCATCCTAGGGGGGTCCCGTGGTAAGTAGCCCAAATGAAGATATATCAGACACGTGGTCCTTTTTGAAGATTTATTTAGGGGTAATGCCAAAGAAAGACACAAGACACATACCTTCAATAGAGGGTTAGAGGATAAAGGGATTTCAGGCACCTAGTAATTGTGGGTTAGAGATATTGGTCAGATCCAGAGGACAAACAGCTCCAGAGACTGGATCCAGCAGTCACCGGATAGGCCCCTCTCACTTGACCTAGCAGCCAATGATATGCCAAACAAAGTCTCTGCCACAGACTTGTTAACTGAACTTAAAGATTCTTGAGAGTTTTTAGGAAGAACTACCATACAGTACCAGATTCTTTCAGGTGACCCGGCGATACTGTAAGGCCGCGTACACACGGGCGGATTGTCTGCCCAACTTAGTCCGCTTAAACACGTTTCAGCGGACAATCCGCTCGTGTGTGGGCTTCAGCTGACTTTTTCAGCAGACAGTCTGACGGACTTAGTCTTTCGGAATTTCCGTAATTTTGTCCGTCCAAACTTGGTTTCAGCGGACAGTCCGCTCGTGAGTAGGCAAGTTGGACGGACTAAGTATGGCGCATGCTCAGAAAGGATTTACACGCCGAAGGTTGTATTGCAGTGTATTGGACGTCGTATTTCTAGTCCCGTCGTACGTGCTGTACACGTCATTGCGCAAGCTTTCAGCAGACTGTCTGTTCATCGTGTGTGGTCAAGTCCGTTCATTCAAAAGTTGAACGGACTGTCTGTCGGATTGTCTGACGAACTTAGTTGGGCAGACAATCCGCCCGTGTGTACGCGGCCTAAGGATATTGATCTGGATCAGTAGGCCCCAAGACATTCCTGGGCCTACACTCTCAGCTGCGAAGCCTCTGGCCAGCCAGCCCCGAGGTACAAGACCATGCTACACAGGAGGGCCCTGGGTTGGGATCACAGACCCCGGAAAACGAACCGAGAAAAATGGCGTCGGTACCTTAAATACCCTCTCCCAGAATGCACAGCAGGGAAACCACACCCACTGAACCTTTTCTCCATTTCTAAGCAAGAGGCGATATTCAATGCATCCAGCTTGCTGCTATTCCACACCCACCGACGTTGACAGTGGCAACTTCGATCAGGTGGGAATCAGTGCAACCCAACTGGACTGGTACAGAAACCAGGACTTTTAGAGAAATTATTCTGAGTCAAACTACAGCTTCAGATAATTAAATTTGAAGAACAATAGCGTCTGCTCATCAGTTGCAGGGCGCTACACACACACACATATATATATATATATATATATATATATATATATATATATATATATATATATATATGTGTGTGTATATATATATATATATATATATATATATATATATATATATATGTATATATATATATATATATATATATATATATATATATATATATATATATATAGCACTGACCCCCGAAGGAGCTGCTGGTTTTGATTGGGCCTGTACTCTACCTAGAAACCCCACTTACTTGGCTCAGTCCCCTTGGCACAGCTGTGGTGCAATGTAATACAGTACAATATAAAACAATGAAAAGTACCTGTATTGTACCCTCAGGATCCACTGGCTCCACCAGGTGGGGACAAACAATACGCCACACAACTGTATACTTAACCAGAAATATTGTTTACTGTAGAATATTTAGACAGGTGGTTACAGTAATTGTGCTGTCATCCTAACATAGGCACAATATATTTCAATATAACAGAATATAACATATGTATGTAAATATATTTATATGAACCTGGGAGCTCCCTCTGCTTCAAAGGCTATACGTGAGGCCTCACTTAAAGTACTTCAATCCGGGGTCTTCTTTTCTTTGCTAGCTCAAGACACTCCTTTGTATTTTGTAATCCAAAGTTCATGGAGGATTAAGCTGAAATGCTCCTGATGTAACTCCAGTAACTTATCTACATGCACTGAGGCGCCAAAGTAAATAGGCCCCAAGCCTGCTCAGTGTCAGTGGCTCTGCTACGCCTCCGTGGAACTGCAGATTCCAGTGAGGCCTGTATGTGAGTCTAACTGCGTGCAAAGATTAACAAACGGTGGGCTGTAACCCGCTCACCAACTGAATCAGAGTTCCGCGTGATCACTTTGGTCCGGTGACTCCGGTGACTGTAGCTTGTCTTTCCGTCAGCTGGGCCAGACGCTCAGTATCGCTCCCCTGAATTGATCCAGTTCTCAGATTCTCCACTGAGTGTCTTTGGACCTCCTCAATCCGGCTGCCGTCTCTCAGGCTCCGTCAGGTCACCTCACAAGAACAAACAGGCTGATCACTCCACAATAGCTTTCGGCCGCTGTCTCTCGGGACACCCCCTCCACAGATCCGCAAAGGCAGGTAGCGTGGTCCCAAGAGACCTAAAATGGCCGCTGTTGTCCCTTATATCCCTTACCCAGCATGCACTGCGTAAGAGGGTGTTCATGATTAGGTCACACAGACTCCTGGGTAACGAGGTCAACCTTCAGAATCCAAAACAAAACAGTCACTCCCTGTCCCAGTCTTTAGTTTGTTCTGAAGTAATCATAAAACAGGTGTGTTACCCATATTTGACCACTAGATGGCTCTAGTACGAAACCACAGTAATGTCCATATACCTCACATTAAAGCATGTATAATCATATCAATAAACAAGGATGTCAGCGATATATATATATATATATATATGAAGATATTTGTTAATTGATATATATACCAATAGTATATGGCATATTGCAATTCATATATATATGCACAGATATCATCATATAACACATATATATATTATTATGAGCTGATTTGTAATCCGTGTCTGCAAACCTATACACTTAAGTTAAATCTGAACACTTTGGCCAAGCTATGAACCTTCAAATATTTATGTCTTATTGACAAGTAGCAGACCAGCTTTAAAAAAAGCATATACCATCCTCTGAAGCTTCAGGCATTGTGGAGCAATGCAACCTCAAATTCATAAAAAAATCACTGAAGTTGTTCAAGTTTCTCCCTCAGGAGCTCAGCTCATCTTGCTCCCTTTCTTTTTCCCCGTTCTGTGCTTACATTGGAAATTAGACAGCCGGAGGTCTGCTGAGACACCACTGGAAGGGGGGGACAGGGCTATCTTAGCTGGCTTAGACAAAGGCAACTGCTTGTGCTTTAGAATTGAGGATAGATTGCTCCATTGTGCCTGCAGCTACAGAGGTATTTGAGGGTTTGTTTAAAAGCTAATTGACTGTTTGTTAGTAATATGTGCATGCTTGGATGTCCACAGCTCGGCCATGAATTCACTTTATTGAAATGTACACATTATATAATTTTAAGTTTAGATCAAACATCATATGAGTAGTACTGTCTGATGTCTGAAAATTATTTACTACAGATCAGATCACTGAGTAAAAAGATATCATGTTTATTGTTCACACCAAGCTCTGAGAATATTAATACTGCCAGTGGTCACATCACATCACAGGAATAGTTGACTATGTCAAGTGAACAACTACATGGTGCTTTGCATAGATATGTACATTATCTTCTGTAGCATATAGGGGTGGGGGGGGGGGGGGGGGGGGTTACTGCAATAAATGAGTAGACAATGTTTCCTTTATATTATTCATAGAGTCCAAGTTCACAATAAAAAAAAACTAAGATTTCAATGTAACTTTATGATGTACATACTTTCACAGGCTGGTTTGCCTCCATACACATTCGAAGAAAATACAGAAATGGAGATTTGTCTTCTTTCTTTCATCTACTGTAGATTTATGTTCTAAAAATTGACTTAATTTGTCATAGTAGGAACAAGCGTATCACCTGAACCAATATTTCACTGTTTTGTTCCATTTTATGTTGCCTTGTCCTCCCTAAGGCTCGGTTCACACAGGGGCGACATGTCCAGGCGACTTCGCCGCCTGACAAGTCGCGCTCCGTTCTGTACTATGGAACCGTTCTAATAGGAGCGACTCAAGTCGCTCCGACTTAGAAAAAAGGTTCCTGTACTACTTTGGGGCGACTTGCATTGACTTCTATACAGAAGTTGTTTTGCAAGTCGCCGCTGATCGTGTGCAGGTCGCGGCACTGCAAGTTGTGCCGCCCCTGTGTGAACCGAGCCTAACACCCTTTGTTTTTCTTCATATCTTTTTTCAGGTTGTATTTTTCGTATCAGCTAATGTCTAGCTTCTTACTGTTCTCCAAGTACTGATTTATCCCTTCGATGCTAAAAGAAAATTGGGGGTTGATAATACATTTAAAGTAAAAAACTAATGGGTAGTGGCATTGTTAAATAGTATGAGATTGTAAGACCCATGCCCATCAATAAGTCCTTGAAGTGGATACTCAGTATATGTGGAGGGGGAGAGATGAAGAGGGGAGACCTGTATAGAATACTTTGGCAGTCCAAAAAAACCTTGGCAACCTTTGAGGGGGGAGTTGAAAGCAGACTCCAGATATGCAAATGAGAAGAGAGACACAGGCGCCTTGAGCTTGGCAAAGGAGCGCGCCCTGAGTTCCATCTACCAGAGCGAATGCTCCAAAACGCCATTGCACCCACCAGTGGCGTCATCACGCCCGGTGCTGCGTTCCAGCCCTCACCATCAGCCTGATCCAAGCCTTGGTTTCATTGCCGTGGTCCTAGAGTTCCTGCTGGCTAGGATTTCTCCCCCCACAGGCAGAAATATCAGCTGTTCAGAACGCTGCTCTGTAGTGAACGCCATGCCAGTGTGGATGGACTTGTGCCTTACTTCCTTAACCTCCACGTAAGGGGATAATGCACCTGTATCTCATTAAAATGTTTACAGTTCTAACCTAGAGGTGCCTGTGTTTCTCTTCTCAATACATTTAAAGTGCAAATTTTTCTTGCTTTTTATATAATGGCAAGTAATCTGAACACTAACTTTGGTAAAGCAGACTATGAGGTTGTGTTGACATAATTTCTGCAGAATCAGGCAACAATGCATAAAACAGATTAGAGCGGATTGATGGAGCATAAAGTCTAGTTGTGTTCTTAGTAAGAATTTGGGTTTCTCCTTTGGAATAAAATAAAGACTCTGATCCTGGTTTCAAGAGTTTCTATCTGTGCTCATTTTTTTCATAAATTAACCAATTGATAATGCAAAAAATTACGGTTCTGATCCTCCCTTGCCTCTTGCAGAATTCTCATAGGAGCACCCCTGGAAGTTGAGACAGGGACTGCTGGGGCAATGTAATATTGCAGGTGCCATGAAAGCTGGAACCACAAACTTAAACTTGGGGGTGCTGGTGTCAGGTAAGCAGAAGCGTAGTGATGAGGGCACCCTGACTTCACCCAAACCAGTGAGAGCAGAGTCGGGTCACAGCTGACATGATGTTCCTGACACCCCTGCATATCTGGAGATAAGTGGAATTTACTATTAGCAAAATTTATGTTATTTATCCCACTACTGGGCAGAAGGGTTTTAGGATCATGCAAGCTGTCTATACACCAAATTTCATTTTGTAAAAATTACGTGCCAGCCAGCTTCATCCCAGCCCCTCTATGATTGAAAGGGAGAATGTCCCTATTCTAAATTTAGTTATGCAGTAGGCTGTAGTCAGCTTTGAAGCATTATTGTTTTGTATTCATTGGGTTTCCCCTAAGCTGAAATTACTGTGTGCTTCTGCCTAGAAGATAGAGCAAGAATAAGCAAAACTGGACATTTATTCCCTTTTGCAAATCACTAGGCGGGATTAATTACCAGAGGTGCGTTCTGGGGAAGGATATAAATATGTGGTGTGACCTTGGAGAAGGGTCCTTGCCTTCTGGGCTGTTGCCTTTTGAGGAGGCAGTGTTGGAGGTCTTTGCCTCCTTGGGAAGGTGTGTGCGGAAAGAGGGGCCTGAACCTTGGACCTAGAGATTCTATGCTACCTTGCTGGAGGAAATATCAAGAGAGAATAAATCAGGAAGGTGGTTGCCTGTATGGAGTATCTTGGGAAGAGACTTTGCTGCTAATTAGTGTCCTAGAGAGCTGGGTGCAAGCTGCTACCTGAGGACATTGCCAAAAAGTCTGGCTACTCATCCTAGAAGGCACTTGTGCTGCCTAGTTATGCTTAGAAGTCTACAAATACAGAGTGCCAGTCTTGGCTTTAAGGTCCATGTCCCATACCTGTTCATGAGGGGAGATGACGAAGGTGGCCTCTCATACAATTCCCTTCCCTTCCAAGCGCCTTCTGAAAGTGGAGACAGGGACTGCTAAGGCAGGTGTTAAGAAGTTGGATCAGTGAACTTGAACTTGAAAGTACTGATGTCTTGAGTCAGGTCGTGAGCTGAATTCATTAACAGCCAGACAGAGAGATACCATATTATGAACAGAGTACAGCTAAGAGACAAGCAAGGGTTGGCAGCATGCTATCAATGAAGTACAAAATAAAATAGCAGATACTTGGTCAAAAGTCCAGGTCAAGGTCGGTAACACAGATGAGCGGCAGACATGAATAGGAGAAGAGAGAAAGACAGGCCAGGAATAGTCAGTCAGGCTTGGGGAACACAGATAACAAGGGAATATGCTGAAAGATCACCCAGCGATGATCCCAAGCAGACCTCAAGTTTAAATAAACCACCAGGCACCAGGATTGGTGTTGGAGGAACCTATCCGTCCACGTGCATTCTGTGGTGCATGTGCTTATATGTGTGTACACTTCTTTGCACATTAAGTTAAGCCGTTATAAATATGTGCACATTTGTGTGCATGTGAATGAAAATGAGCATGATTTTCCCAACAGTCGACATTAGGTTCATGACAGTCAATCACTTGTATTGACTGCTGCTATTAAAGAAGTCCAACAGCCAGACAGAGAGATACCACATTATGAACAGAGTACAGCTAAGAGTCAGGAAAGGGTTGGCAGCATGCTATCAATGAAGTACAAAATAAAATAGCAGATACTTGGTCAAAAGTCCAGGTCAAGGTCGGTAACACAGATGAGCGGCAGACATGAATAGGAGAAGAGAGAAAGACAGGCCAGGAATAGTCAGTCAGGCTTGGGGAACACAGATAACAAGGGAATAAGCTAAAAGATCACCCAGCGATGATCCCAAGCAGACCTCAAGTTTAAATAAACCACCAGGCGCCAGGATTGGTGTTGGAGGAACCTACCCATCCACGTGCATGCTGTGGTGCATATGCTTATATGTGTGTACACATCTTTGCACATTAGGTTAAGCCATTATAAATATGTGCACATTTGTGTGCATGTGAATGAAAATGAGCATGATTTTTCCAACAGTCGATATTAGGTTCATGACAGTCCACCACTTGTATTGACTGCTGCTACTAAAGAAGTCCAATGCCAATTTTGTATATTTTTGGGTACCCTATACCATAACCCTCTCTCCTGAGTTTACTATATCTTAATCAGAATCAGAATACTTTATTAATCCCAAAGGGATAAATTCTCTAAAACATTTTAAAGTCACTGGCACCTAGTTACTTTCATCCTTTAAAAAGTTAAGACTTCCACCCTGAGAGTTGAAATGCTAGACCATCTAGCTTTCTGAGGTCCCCTGGAGGTCCTCTCATCTTCCCTGGGGTAGAGGTTCTGCATTTTAACTAAGATATTATAAAAGAAAAATTAAATATATCTGAAAGTGTTAAAATGTTACTCTTTTATACATACTTTTGCTTGTTCAAAATGTTTATTGGATTTCAGTTAAGTTACAATAGTTGTTAGATATATGGGCTACAAATATATTGAACAACCACTCGGCTTATGCAATCAGTCTGTTAACAAAAAGGACAACCTATGTAGTTTTGTTCGACATAAACAGGATATCAAATGCTGACATAGACAAGGGATCAAAAGGGATCTGCCTAGAACTCGAGTGTTAAGAGTATAAGCAGTAAGGGTAAAGGAGTGGTCAGCTACTAGTAAATATCCATTGGACCTTAGAACGGCAAAAGTAGCAACCTATATAGCCTACAATTTAACAGAAAGGAGGTAAAACAGGGAAGGGGGAAGAAAAGGGGTCATGAGTAAATGTTAGGGATCAGGGATCCGATGGGTCTTCCGGGAGTAGTACAAAAGAATGGTATATTGCTGATAAGCAATAAGGAGTCTGTTTGGTAACAGCCAGGGGGTATCAAAATGCTAGAGGAGATAATGGTCTATCCATGGCTCCAATAACCTAGTATATTTGATCTTTTTTTTGTAATATTCCTTAAAATTAGCATGAACCATGGCTTGGGTAAGGCTATTTTTTGGTCTCAACTAAATTAGGCAGAGGAGTTGTCCATGCTTTTGTGATGGTTTGTTTAGTTGCAATAATTGCTTGAGTATTTTGAACTGAGACTTCATAATTTCCTGCTGTTGATAACTCAACATTGCTACAATTGCTACAAGGGGAACAAGTTGGATCATTCTTGAATATAGGGTGGAAAGTGGAAGACTTCTGGAGGACTTCTGTCCAGAACAAGATTACTACGGGACATGACCACCATAACCACCATCATTATGTCTGGTGGCTGGGGAATCAACAATGCTACAAGTGGATCAAGTTGGACCATTCTCTAAAATGGGATGGAGAGGGCCTGCAAGACTTCTGTCCAAAACAGGATTACTATGGGAGATTACCACCATAACCACCATCATAATGTCTGGTGGCTGATGATTCAACAATGCTACAATGAGATTAAGTTGGATTGTTCTTTGAGAATACGGTGGAGAGGGCCTGGAAGACTTCTGTCCAGAACAGGATTACTACATGATATGGCCACCATAACCATCATCATAATTTCTGGTGTTCGATGATTAACCACTTGCAGACCGGACCATTTTGCTGGTCAAAGACCAGACCACTTTTTGCGATTCGGCACTGTGTCGCTTTAACTGACAATTGCGCTGTCGTGCGACGTGGCTCCCAAACAAAATTGACGTCCTTTTTTTTCCCACAAATAGAGCTTTCTTTTGGTGGTATTTGATCACCCCTGCGGTTTTTATTTTTTGCACTATAAACAAAAATAGAGCGACAATTTTGAAAAAAACGCATTATTTTTTACTTTTTGTTATAATAAATATCCCCCAAAAATATATAAAAAAACATTTTTTTCCCTCAGTTTAGGCCGATACGTATTCTTCTACATATTTTTGGTAAAAAAAACCGCAATAAGCGATTATTGATTGGTTTGCGCAAAAGTTATAGCGTTTACAAAATAGGGATAGTTTTATAGCATTTTTATTAATAATTTTTTTTTTTTTTTACTAGTAATGGCGGCGATCTGCGATTTTTATTGTGACTGCGACATTGTGGGGGACCCATCGGACATTTTTGGGACCATTGTCATTTATACAGTAATCACTGCTATATAAATGCAGTGATTCCTGTGTAAATGACACTGGCAGTGAAAGGGTTAACCAGTGGGTGGCAGTGTAGGGGTTAAGTGTTCCTAGGGGTGTGTTACTAACTGTGGGGGGGTTGGGCTTTCATTTAGTGTACACTGATCTCTGCTCCAATCACATGGAGCAGAGATCAGCGTCACTAGTTGCTAGGCAGAATGGAGAAATGTTGTTTACACAGCATTTCCTCCATTCGGCCGCTCCGTGAGACGATCGCGGGGATGCCCGCGGCGATCGAGTCCGCGGGTCCCGCGACCAGACTCACGGGGGTCCCGACCAGCGCGGGAGCGCGCCACCGGCGGCGCGCTCCCGATGGCAGGGCGGCATTGAATATTGGACGTACCTGTACGCCAATATGCCTGCCCGTGCCATTCTGTCGACGTACATCGTCGTGCGCTGGTCGGGAAGTGGTTAAAAAAGGCTACTAGGGGATCAAGTTGGATCATTCTCGAGAACAGGGTGGAGAGGGCCTGGAAGACTTCTGTCCGGAAAAGGATTACTACGGGACATGACCACTATAACCACCATCATCATGTCTGGTGGCTGAGGATTCAACAATGCTACAAGGGGATCAAGTTGGATCGTTCTCTAAAATGGGGTGGAGAGGGCCTGGAAGACTTCTGTGAACAGAACAGGATTACTATGGGAGTTGACCACCATAACCACCATCATAATGTCTGATAGCTTATGATTCAACAATGCTGCAATGAGATTAAGTTGGATTGTTCTTTGAGAAAAGGGTGGAGAGGGCCTGGAAGACTTCTGTCCAGAACAGGATTACTACAGGACATGGCCACCATAACCATCATCATAATTTCTGGTGGTCGATGATTCAAAAATACTACTAGGGGATCAAGTTGGATCATTCTTGAGAACAGGGTGGAGAGGGCCTGGAAGACTTCTGTCTGGAAAAGGATTACTACGGGACATGACCATTATAACAACCATCATCATGTCTGGTGGCTGGGGATTCAACAATGCTACAAGGGGATCAAGTTGGATCGTTCTCAAAAATGGGGTGGAGAGGACCTGGAAGACTTCTGTCCAGAACAGGATTACTACGGGGCATTACCACCATAACCACCATCCTCATGTCTGGTGGTTGGTGATTCAACAATGCTACAATGAGTTTAAGTTGGATTGTTCTCGAGAATAGGGTGGAGAGAGCCTGGAAGACTTCTGTCCAGAACAGGATTACTACAGGACATGGCCACCATAACCATCATCATAATTTATCGTGGTTGATGATTCAACAATGCTACTAGGGGATCAAGTTGGATCGTTCTCCAGAACAGGGTGGAGAGGGCCTGCAAGCCTTTTGTCCGGAAAAGCATTACTACTGGACATGATCATCAAGTATGGTAGTGTGAGCCTATATTTCCTGCAACCTCGAAAAGCAATGACGGTGAATATAATGGAAGATACATATTTGGAGACTCTGGTCAGGACAGGGTCCCATCTGCATATTTTGAAATATGTACGCAGCAAGGTAATAAAATGTAAAAAAAAAATTAAATGACTCTCTTATAATTGAGATTCATAAAATTCTGTCACATTCTGGATGTTTGTAAAAAATAAAGCAACATACCTATCATATAACATAATTGTGACTTTTTATTCAGATCAAACGATAGTATATGCCAAGCATCTGCTGCACTCGTAGTCTGAAAATATTTTATTATAAAGTTATCCTTCTGTCCATCAACACATACTAGTTAGTACCCTATCTAATTTCAGGCTCAGTTAATTTTTTACCAGGCTAAATCCAGAGAAATGACCTTTTAACTGGCAGCTGTTCTGCAATAAAGAAAATCGCTGACTGTCCAATAATATTTTTCCACCTTAAGAGCCTCCTAAACGATTGTGGAGATGCTCAGTGAACAGATGCAGAGACATCATTTACATATGTGCATGAGCCTTTCCATTCAGTATGAATATATTCTATCGGTAACATCAAAACCAGAGCAGCACATGGATGTGACAGCAACTTCTTGGAAAACAATCCATCAAGTGTCTATTTACTGTGTGAGAGAGTAGAGGAATGGTGCTCAACACACTACGTAACTGTTATAAGGACCTGTAACTGTGTCTCTGAAAAGCAAAGTGAGATATAACTGCCTTGTCTTCCTCTAAAGAATAGTAAAGCAGTTTTTTTTTTTTTTTTTTTGCTATTGAACTTGATACAATGATTTGTTGATGAATAAAGTTATCTACAGGGCTGAATGGGATGGTGTCAGTGGGAGGGTAGAAAAAGAAGAAACTTGAAATGTGAAAGGAATTCTTAGTTTTTTTTTTTTTTTTTCTTAAAGGAGTTTGGGGGGTCATCGACCAGCTGCTTTCCAAGGCAAAACGACATCTAAACAGTGGATAGGCCTCAATAAAGACAACAGAGATACACATTCACACAAACAGTCTCACAAACTTCTTTTCACCTTTCTCGTGCTCTCTCTCAATCTAAATGTTTTGTTCTATTTTTTCTTTTTTTCTTAAACTATTGTTTCCTCTATCTCCATTCATAAGAGCGCATGGTAATTTTTATTCAAAATATAGGAATTTTATTCTCAATCCTCTTCATCAGTAGATAGCCTACTTTTGCCAAACAAGGTTGAAGATGATGTAAACATGGGATTACCAAGGGTTCTGTAGACTTGCTGCTATAAGGACAGTGGTTAAGAAAGGTAAGACATGGATCTTGTGACTTTAATGTAGTATTAGAAAGTTTTTGGAGAACTGAATATTACAGGCAGATGTTGCAAAAAAAGTTTTGTTATTGTGTTTCAAGGGATGGACAAAAGGCTTTCTATAAGCATTTTGTTTACTGTCAAGGTTTATGTGCTCAAGAACATCTTTTACTTTTTTTAAGTTTATGATGATATATATTATATATATGCTCTTATTTTAAGTCTATTAAATGGAAATATATAGTTCAGCAACTTTTTGAAGACTATATATATACATATATATATATATATATATATATATATATATATATATATATATATATATATATATATATATATATGTGTGTGTGTATATATATGTATATATATATATATATATATATATATATATATATATATATATGTGTGTGTGTGTGTGTGTTTATATATATATATATATATATATATATATATATATATATATATATATATATATATATATATGTTTATATTTATTTATGTTATTTTTTATATACAAATATATTATTTTATTAAATTATTATTTTATTTTTATTTTTTTTACTGTTGGTACTTATTTTGTATTATTATTATATTAACATTATTTTAATATATATATATATATATATATATATATATATATATGTATATATATATATATATATATATATATATATATATATATATATATATATATATATATATACAATGTTAAAATAATAAAAATACAAAATAAGTATATTATAATATTATATTAATATTAATATTATAATAATATTTAAATAGTAATACATCAAATTGTAATAACATAATATATATATATATATATTTGGATTATTTCTATATATTTTTAATATGATTATATTACTATTTCAATATTTTGGCTATTTTGTATTATTATTATTCTTTTATGTATTACAATTTGAAATATATATATATTTATTTTATTTTATTATTATTTTATTCATCATTATTTTATTATATATAGATAGATAGATATAAAGAGATATATATATATAAAACCACAAATAAATAGCAAAGTTTTTGATTAATAAAAAGCATGAAGTATTAAAAAAAATAAAAATAAAAAAAAAGGATGCTAATCTGATTTGTTATAATATTTACTTTAAAAGTTTGTTTTAGATAAATTGTAGCATCCTTTGTAATGTATGTCCTATGTTACCTAAAGAAGGCACCATGACAGAAATCTTTTGCATATATTTTAGTAGCAAGTTTGGAGGAAACCTCAGTTTTCCTTGTCTGCTGCCATACCTGATAAAGTGAAGAGTATTTTTAAAAACTTGCAAGTAAATGTATTCTGTATTCAGCCAGCAAATAAGACGAATCAACTATGTTTTCACGTCTTAGTTTCTTTCAATGACTCAAGTTAGATCTTCACCCAATCCAGCCAATTTTAATGAGATCAGGTGACCCAATCCCCCCCCACGTATAATGGCACAATGTGCTGCGATAGACAGCCTTAGCTGGAAAAGGCAATGGTCTATACTGGTATACTGAATATTTTTGTACAGTTTTCATTTTACAAGAGATGAGTCCAAGGATGTCCCCCTTCTGTCCCTCCTTTATGGACGGAAACACAGGACCATTATTCACTGTTAACTCCAAACTGATTACTTGGAGGGACTTTTACATTGTCACCTATGGAAAATTTAGGGTACCGAAGTTTGTTGTTATTTTACAGGCAGGTTAAGTTTTGAGGCTTGACATGTTTGGTATCTATTTACTCAGCAAAACCTCGTCTTTTATATTTTACCAAAAATGTGGATTTGTGTGACCTAAATTTATTGTACATTTTTACTGAAAATCTGTACTTGTTAAGCCATTGCACTAATATCATGTGACATAAAAATCAAAAAATATTGCCATTTTATTTTCCAGGGTCTCTGCTTTCAGAAAATGTATAAAGTTTGTGGGTTTAACTAATCTTTAGGTCTAAAGGGATTTTTTAAACGTGTGCAAAGAATGAAAAAAGAGCTCAGGCAGCGAATGGGTTAAAATCTACCAGTGGCTGCCGAATTTTACACTGCTGTATCCTCTGCAGTATTTTCCTTATTGTGTTAAGACCCCACACTGTGCTATTTGTCCTAACTTTGTATCATCTTAAAGAATATGTCGACCCAGAACTTCATATTTTTGATATGCGCCTGCTGTACCATGTACCCCACCCCCCAACTCTCAGAACTCCTTATGCAGCTAAGAGAAGAGGTTATGTGATCACTTATAAAAAAGTTTTAAAAAAAAAGAGTATTTATAATATTTTGATACCTATAGACAAGTGTTTTTGCCTTTGATTCTAAACTGAATGGGTTGTTTTACAAGATGACAACATATTCTTTCATTATTATAGTAAAACAATGGCCTATAGTTTGCGTCTCTAGTTAACTTTGGCCTGTTGGCTCTGATTAAAACATTTCTACTGATGCCGGTCAAGTTCCTCCATCCTAAACTCGCTCATCCTGTCTTTATGGACCTTGCTTTGGGCACCAGTACTAATCATTTGGTGGAGGGGAGATTATGGTGTGGGGGGTTGTTTTTCAGGGGTTGGGTTTGGCCCCTTAGTTCCAGTGAAGGGATCTCCTAAGGCGTCAGCATACCAAGACATTTTGGACAATTTCATGTTCCTAACTTTGTGGGAACAGTTTGGGGATGGCTCCTTCCTGTTCCAACATCACTGTGCACCAGTGCACAAAGCAAGGTTCATAAAGACATAGATGAGCGAGTTTGCGGTGGAGGAACTTGACTAGCCTGCACAGAGTCCTAACCTCAACCCGATAGAACACCTTTGGGATGAATTAGAGTGGAGACTGCAAGCCAGGCCTCCTCATCCAACATCAGTGCCTGACCTCACAATTGGCGCTTCTGGAAGAATGGTCAAAATTCCCATAGACACACTCCTAAACCTTGTGGACAGCCTTCCTAGAACAGTTGAAGCTTTTATAGCTGCAAAGGGTGGGCCAACTCAATATTGAACCCTACGGACTAAGACTGGGATGCCATTAAAGCTCATGTGCGCGTGCATGTGCAGGCATCCCAATACTTTCAACAATATAGTGTGTGGATAGATAGATAGATAGATAGATAGATAGATAGATAGATAGATAGATAGATAGATAGATAGATAGAAATAGACACACACAATATATATTTATATATATGTGTCACAGAAGGAGTTCCCCTCTCTGTGTGATCCGGTCGGCTCTCCTCTTACTCTTCTCTCACTTCCCCACAGTTTCCTGGACAATCACTATGAGGAAAATCAGCTTATGTTCAACCCCGACTGATCACATTGTCCACCCCACCTCCAATGCGCCTCCACACTCTCCCTCAGCTTATTTCTACTTGCGATTGGAAATTGTGAGGGCTGTATATACTGTATATTTGTAAAGGGTTTCAAAATTGTAACCACTTCAATACCAGGCCTATTCTGGCACTTCTCTCCTACATGTAAAAATCATAATTTCTTTGCTAGAAAATTACTCAGAACCCCCAAACATGTTTTTTTTAGCAGACACCCCAAGCAATAAAATTGCCATTGCGCAATGATTTTTCAAACGTATTTTTTTGGGAAAAAAAAGGGTTTCATAAATTAAAGAAATAACAAAACAGTTAAGCTAGCCCATTTTTTTGTATAATGTGATACCACGCTTTAAAATTGCGCACACTCATGGAATGGCGCCAAGCTTCAGTATTTAAAATTCTCTATAGGTGACGCTTTGAAAATGTTTACAGTTTAGCGTTACAGAGGAGGTCTAGTGCTAGAATTGTTGCACACGCTCTAATGTCCTGTAGACACGGTCGGATTTTCTGACGGAAAAGGTCCGATCGGATTATGTTGTCGGAAAAAATCCGGTCGTGTGCGGGCTCTATCGGACTTTTTCTGTCGGTAATCCAGGCGGAAAAAGTCAAAGATTTTCCGACAACAAAATCCGATCGTACTTTTTCCAAAAGACAAAGTGCCACGCATGCTCAGATTAAATTACGAGACCAAAGCTATTGGCTACTAGCCTCTACGTAGTCCCGTCGTACGCAACGAACGTCACCATGTTCCAAACAATCAGATTTTCAGACAACTTTGTCCGACCGTGTGTATGCAAGACAATTTTGGCACAAAATCCATCGGAAAGAATCCGATGGATTTTGCTGTCAGAATGTCCAAGCGTGCGTACAAGGCATAACACACGCAGCGATACCTCACATGTGTGGTTTGAACGGCGTTTACCTATGTGAGCAGGACTTACATGTGTGTTCGCTTCTGAATTAAAATGTATTTTTTTTATTTTACCAAATTTTTTTATTTTTACACTTTTTTTTTACATTTTTTTTTTATCACTTTTATTCCTATTACAAGGAATGTAGACATCCCTTGTAATAGGAACCTATTGTGACAGGTCCTCTTTACGGAGAGACGCGGGGTCAATAAGATTCCACATCTCTCCTCCAGGCTGGAAAGCATGAGATCGAGAAAAAAAATTCACCAATCTCATGCTGACAGCCGTCTACTTCCGGGAACCTGGGCATGACGTCATAACGTCGCGCCCGGGCCTCCAACGGTCATAGAGATGACTGGTGACCAAGTGGTCACCGGAAATCTCTATCGTCATCATCTGGCGCTGGCCGACCCTTTCCCCAGGCCCCCGATGGCACGGGAGAGCCCGGAGAAGCACCAGATGGCGGTAGGAGGGGGGAATCCCCTCCTGTCGCCTATAAGAACGATCAAGCGACGGAACTGCCACTATGATTGTTGTTTTTGTGCACAGAATCGCCGGCTGGAAAGAATGATATCTGAATGATGCTTGTAGCTGCAGGGATGTCATATGACACCCCAAGGTATTGAAGTGGTTAAATATATATATAAAATATAAAAAACAATAGGCCTTAACTCCACAGTAGGTATCTTCCATAATTGTATCTGCATGTTTAAGACTTTAACAACATTTTATGTATCTGTTCATAAAGGCTTTTTATATCTTGCGACTGGGAGAGAATACTGTATATATATATATATATATATATATATATATATATATGAAACACATTGTTTCTTTGATTAAAGGGATGATTAGATTAATTTTAGTTTTTCACTTTTTGGTCCAATTATTGTACTTTCATATATGTCTACTTTTCTGCAAACTTTGGAATATCCATGTTGCTTGGCAACATATTAAACCTTTAACGTCTTACAGAAAGTAGGAATGGGACTCATCAGAACCTAAATACCTTACAGCTTGTCTATAAATTAGTCATCCTAGAGTGATAGCATTTGTTTTAACTTTTGCTAATGTTAAGCTTAGTACAAGAAAAGACTTTGGTTCAGCAGTTAAAAACAAGACGAAAACAAGTTGGTGGCATGAATTGGTTTCCATGTGATTCCTTTACAACTTCAAAAAGTTTTTTTAGGCGAGTTAAAAGAACCTACCTGTGGAACACAAGTGTGAAAGGTAAATTAAAAAAATATATACTTCCAGATTGATATACTCACTTTTTTAGACTTATTTCCTCCTTGCGCATTTTTGGCACATTTCAAAATAGGGGCTTTCCATAAAACTTTGTCATCTACAGCCAGTTCACCCTCGTCAGGTCCTTTGTTAAGGTGGAATGCCAGGTTGTTGGCGGTCTTCCTAGTTTCAACTTTCTTGTATGTGGTGGTATCCTCCACATTACGACTTATGGGTACGCAGTGGTTTGGTAGGCCAACTGTTGCCTTTAGCAATACCTTCTAGGTACTGCATACCACTGCATTTCAAGATTTCCTAACTTGTGATTCAGTCTCTATATGTGATGCCCAGAATTTTCCACAGGCATCTCTGGTGAAATTAGTTCAGTTTTTGAGTGATTATTTCCTTTTGGATCTTCCAGGTTTTGCTGGCATATAGGGTAGTGGGAATAACAATTGTATTGTATAGGTCAGTGTTTCTCAACCAGGGTTCCATGGAACCCTAAAAATCCTCCAGAGGTTGCTAGGGGTTCCTTGAGCAATTAGCAATTTCTGCCTCTCAGATAAGTTCCCACTAACACCATTGATCTTTTTAGTTATTTGTGAGGGGGTAATACTTCCCAATGACAACAAATGTAAGGAGTGTGTTGAAACGGTTGAGAAATGTTGGTATAGGTGCACCTTTATGGCTACAGTGATGGAAGGTGTAGACCAGATTTGACATAAAGGCTGAAACATGCAAGCAGACCAAATCATTTCACAGACCAGTAATTTCCTTGCTCCCCAGGATACAACCAATTGTGGGGTAGCATCAAATTAACCCTCCATATCTTTACAGGCAAATTGCTGTGATCTACTTCAGTCCAACCTACCTTGACCCACCATGCCCAACGTTTCTATTTCTGAAATTGTTCTGAGATAAATGTTTAAACTGCCATTGCTGACCTTCTTCTGAAAACAATAGTTGCTTGGCTTTCTCTGGCACCAGCTTTCCAAATCTATGACCTATAAAATGCATGTAAAAAAGTCCCAGCAAAGTCAAAACTCCTGATTTCCATACTTATTCTAAAATAGTGATCCAGAAAGCTTTGAATAAACAGAAAAAGAAGGAGAGAAAAGCACCACTTCCTAAGTGTAGCATTTATGGAAACATATAGGTAACATGAAAAACAATAAATATGCACTCACCTTTAAAAGACAATAAAAAGTGTATCAATAGGTGCCCACCAGGTGGCAACCGGTCAATGGTGAGCAAGCCCCTCTCCATGGATGTGATGTAAGGCAGTGGACATCAAGCCTGTCCTCAGGACCCACTAACAGGCCATGTTTGCAAGATAACTAAAATACATGACAGGTGATATAATTTGCTGCTCAGTGATTGCAGAATTCTAGTCTGCATCTCCCCAAGGTAATACATAAAACCTGGCCTGTTAGTGGGCCCTGAGGACAGGGTTGATGACCACTGATGTAAGATACTTGGAACCCGACCAAGCTGACCAAGGGAACACCAGGAAGTGTGGGGGGCCCAGAAAAGGGCCGTGATGATGTCATGTGTGATAATGATGGATGTGGTTATTCATTTTGGGGGGTGGCCCCCTTTGTCCAACCTTGGTGAGGTTAGTAGAGACCGAGAACTTTGACAGCTTAGTCCCTGTGTTGGGAGCATGCAATGAGGGCACTCTCAGCACAGAAATATTGGCCATCCAGTGATGCATATGTGCGTAAGGGCGTTAAAGCCAACCCTTTTGCCACCACACTTACAGTATGTGTTACGCGAGCGGCAACAGGTTAAAGGAGGTGACATAGAAGGTGAATAGTAAAGAGCAACATACAGTTATTTATGCTAACGGCACAATGAAAAAAAAAGGAGATAATAAAAACATTTTAATTAAATGGATCAATGAAAATAATGAAAACATCTCGCCATTTTTTGGAATTTAAAAGGGACCCCTATGAAGCCCTTCTAGGCAAACCTTTTGCCGAATTGCTACGTCTGGAAAGGCAGCTGGCACAACATCTTTGTACTGCAACTAAATTGACTATTGTTAATGCATGGAAAACCCCCAATGCTCTGTTTTGAGATGGTCAAGAATCGTATGAACGTTGTCATGGTGAATAAGAAATTGACAGCCATTTTGTTAGACATCCATGACAAATTTCTTATGCTCCATACACACAATCGGACTTTCCAACAACAAAACCATGGAACTTTGTTCGAAGGTTATTGGCTCCAACTTGTCTTGCATACGCACGGTCACACAAATGTTGGCCAACAATTACGAAGGTAGTGACGTACTTGAAGTACTACATGGTTTTTCAGATCTTTAGTACCACACTTTGGGCTCCTTATGCTAATTTCATGTTAGTAGAAGTTTGGTGAGCGTTGATTCACGCTTTTCTTTTTGCGTTTTTTATTTTGCACTATTATATTATTATTATTATTATTCTTGATATCACTTGAAAAAAAAAGCCTTTGAAAATGTGTTTGCAATAACTCCATCAGTATCACCAGCAAAGCAGCTTCATTATTATCTCATTAAAGAAGAAGAGAATTGTGCGCTGCATTTGGAGATTTCATAATTTGCTGTGTCACGAATGTTAATTCTCCATTACGAATGCTGGTTTACAAACACCGGCCACTTCTGTTTCTGAGCATGCGTGGACTTTTGTACGCGGACTTGTGTACAGACAATCTGACTTTCCGACAACAGAGTTTTGTTGGAGGAAAATTTGAGAACTTGCTAGCCAACATTTGTTGGCGGAAAGTCCGACAGCAAATGTTCTATGGAGCGTACAACTGGCCAGACTTTCTGACATCAAGCTCACATCCAACATTTCCCCATTTCCCGACGGAAAATCCGACCTTGTGTATGCGGCATTAGAGTCTGGCAGCCATGGATTACATATACTCAGCCTTCCCGGTTCGACAGAACGCTCCTTTCGATTTAAGGCTCCCCTGACACGCACCCCATGAACTATCTTCTTCTTCTCTTCTCCTTTCTTGTTCTCTTTTTCTTCTTCAGTCTCTCTCTCCTCATATTGGTTGCTTCCTTCTCTTCAGTTCATTATGCTTTAATCACATATGCTCGTCAGGCCACCAGTGGTAGTCCTGATTGGATTGGTAATACTTCATAACATTGGTAATACTTCATAACTCAAAAAATAGAACTAATTAAAAAAAAAACTAATATTGAAAATATTTGTTTTTTTTTTAATTAGTTCTATTTTTTGAGTTCCATCCACATTGATAGGGAGAACCTTGATCAAAAATTTTGTTTGGATATGCTGGGTTCCACATGTGTACAATTTTGTTTACAGATGCCTTATGCTCCCTGGTACATCTCAGAACACCTCTTCTGGACTTACAATCTTTTTCCCCTGCTAACCCTGTGGAGCATTGCGGTTAGCGCTTTCATATTCCTACTGCTCATGTCCCTTTCTTCTCATTTTCTATATATATTTTCCTTTTTTTGTTTTGTCTTTTGTTTATTGCATATAACCATCTGAATGTTGACCTGATATGTTGGATTGCATGCTAATAAATCTTTGTGAAATAAAGTGAAAACATCTCAAATGGGCATATTCTAATGTGAACTTGGGTTTCGAGACTCAAAAGTTAAATTGTATGGGTTAATTAGAACACGATAGAAAGAGCATTACAAATAGTAGGTGATACTGCGCTATCCCAAAATAAACATACATTTATTGACCCTGCAGCAGCAAATTTTCTGTGGGACATGCACAACACAAATCATATAGTCCAAAATAAAGCTGCATATATATTAAAAATAAAAAGGAAAAAGCAAAGCAGACACACTGCAAAAAAAAGGAGTCCACAAAGTGAAAAAGGAATCCAATATATCCCATGGTGTACTGACAATCACCAGAATGGTGTGCGATTTCCAGAAAAAAGCCTCCACCAATTATGGAAGGTCTTTCTTGCTTGTGGCCATTAAACCCAGCCCAGTCCTTTATTCATCCAGGGGAATCAAGCTGAAGAGCACCTGCCACTCAAGAGACAATCCGATCACATAAGGATCCCAAAAAAATAAGGCTTCCATAGTGTAAAATCCTTGACATTTTTAAAATTGTATAAAAGGTTGCACTTACAGATAGATGTACAGTGGAGAAAATAATTATTTGATCCCCTGCAGATTTTGTAAGTTTGCTCACTTACAAAGAAATGAAGAGTCTATCATTTTTATCATCGGTGTATTTTAAATGATAGAGACAGAATATCAACCATAAATCCAGAAAAAAACACATAAAACAAATGCTATAAATGAAGTTGCTGTTCAGTGGCTAAAATAAGTACCGTATATACTCGAGTATAGGCCGACCCGAATATAAGCCGAGGCCCCCAATTTACCCCCAAAAAACTGGAAAAAATTATTGACTCGTGTATAAGCCGAGGGTGAGACATGCCTGTCCATCCCTGTGTGTCCGTCCATCCCTGTGGGTCCATCCATCCCTGTGTGTGTGTCCATCCATCCGTGTGTGTGTGTGTGTGTGTGTGTGTCCATGCATCCGTGTGTGTGTGTGTGTGTGTGTGTGTGTGTGTGTCCATGCATCCGTGTGTGTGTGTGTGTGTGTGTGTGTCCATGCATCCGTGTGTGTGTGTGTGTGTCCATGCATCCGTGTGTGTGTGTGTGTGTCCATGCATCCGTGTGTGTGTGTGTGTGTGTGTGTGTGTGTGTGTGTGTGTGTGTGTGTGTGTGTGTGTGTGTGTGTCCGTGCAGCCTACCTGTGTCCAGCCTGCCTGTGTCCGTCCAGCCTGTGTCCGTCCAGCCTGCGTCCCGTCCAGCCTGCGTCCCGTCCAGCCTGCGTCCCGTCCCGGCCCGGCCCGTCCCGTCCCGAGCCGAGCCTCCGTCCTTCAGCTCTTCGTCGGCGGCCATTCTAGGATTCAAAAGCCGCGCCTCCGTCGGTGATAGGCGGAACACTCAATTTCCCACTGACTGCTGGGAAATTGAGTGTTCCGCCTATCAGATGTCCGTGATAGGCGGAACACTCAATTTCCCAGCAGCCTGTGTTCCGCCTATCACGGACATCGTCTCATCCTCGTTCGTAGTACGAAGATGAGACGATGTCCGTGATAGGCGGAACACAGGCTGCTGGGAAATTCAGTGTTCCGCCTATCACAGGCGAAGGCGGAGGCGGAGGCGCGGCGTTTGAATGTTAGAATGGCCGCTGTCTGTCTGCTCGATACGCTGATCGAGCAGGCAGACAGCGATGACTCGAGTATAAGCCGAGGGGGGCACTTTCAGCCTCAAAAAAGAGGCTGAAAATCTCGGCTTATACTCGAGTATATACGGTATTTGATCCCCAAGCAAAACATGACTTAATACATGGTGAAGAAACTCTTGTTGGAGGTAAGCCCTTGTACACACGGTCGGAGATTCCAACGGAATGTGTCCTATCGGACTGTTTTGTCGCATATTCCGACTGTGTGTGGTCTGCATCGGACTGTTTCCGTCTGAATATCCGACAGACCAACTTTTCCAACTTGCCGGTAAAATTTTCCGTCAAAATGCTCCGATCGGACATACTCCGATCATGTGTAGCCTACTTCGACGGACAAAGTGCCACGCATGCTCAGGTCAAATTCCTAGACCAAAGCTATTGGCTACTAGCCTGAACGTAGTCCCGTCGTAATGAAATAACGTCATCACGTTATGTACAATCGGATTTTCCGACAACTTAGTCCAACCGTGTGTATGCAACATCACTTCCGGACCTCTTCTGTATTTGATCCCCAAGCAAAACATGAATTAGAATTAGTACTTGGTGGAGAAACCCTTGTTGGCAAGCACAGAGCTAAGACATTTCTTGTAATTGTTGACCAGAATGACACACAACTCAGGTGGGATTTTGGTCCACTCTTCTTTACAGATCTTCTCTAAATCCTTAGGGTTTCTTGGCTGTCTCTTGGCAACTCGAACTTTCAGCTCATTCCATTAATTTTCTAGAGGATCAAGGTCTGGACACTGGCTAGGCTACTCCATTACCTTAATGTGCTTCTGTTTTGGATCATTGGCATGCTGGAAGACCCATCCACGACCCATCTTCAGTGTTCTAGCTGAGGGAAGAAGGTTCTCATCCAAGATTTTACAATATATGGCCCCTCAATGTGGCAAAGTTGGCTTGTACCTTTAGCAGAGAAACAGCCCCAAAGCATCATGTTTCCACCTATTTGCCTGACTATAGGGATGGTTTTCTTATGCCGTGTACAAATGACCGGACTTTCTGTCAGAAAAGGCCCGACAGAATCATTTCATCCGATATTCTGATAGTGTGTGGGCTTCATCTGACGGACCTAGAAATAGAACATGTTTTAAATATTTCTGACGGAATAAATTCCTATCGAGAAAACCGTTTGTCTGTATGCTATTCCGATGGACTAGATACGATGCAAGGGCAGCTATTGGCTACTGGCTGTTGAACTTCCTTTTCTAGTCCTGTCCTACGTCATCACGTTCGAAACAATCAGACTTTGGTTTGATCGGGTGTAGGCAAGTCCGTTCGGTCAGAACTCCGTTGGAAATCCGTCGGAAAGACCATCAAAGTTTATTCTGACGGAAAGTCCAGTCGTGTGTACGTGGCATTAGTGTCATAGTTAGCATTTATCTTCCTCCAAACACTGTGAGGCCAGTTAATGCCAAAGAACTCAACTTATCTGACCACAGAACTTTCTCCCAATCCTTCTTTGAATCATTTAGATGTTCATTGGCATGACTGTACATGTGTCTTCTTGTGGAAGGGGACTCACCGTGTTTGGGGGAAGAAAAATGCTGACTATGACCCTAAGAACACCATCCCTGCAGTCAAGCACAGAGGGGTAAACATTATGCTTTGAGGCTGCTTCTCTGCTAAAGCTATAGACCAAATTTGCCGTATTGAGGGGCCAATGGATGGGACCATGTATTGTAAATTCTTGGATGAGAACCTTCTTCCCTTAGTCAGAACACTGAAGATGGGTCATGGATGGGTCTTTCAGTAGACAATGACCCAAAACATACCGCCAAGGCAACAAAGGAGTGGCTCAAGAAGAAGCACATTAAGGTCATGGAGTGGCTTATCCAGTCTCCAGACCTTAATCCTATTAGAAAATTTATGGGGGGAGTTGAAACTTTGAGTTACTAGCGACAGCCAAGAAACCTCAAGGATTTAGAGATGATCTGTAAAGAAGAGTGGACCAAAATCCCTCCTGAGATGTGTGCAAACCTGGTCACCATCTATAAGAAACGTCTTACCTCTGTGCTTGCCAACAAGGGTTTCTCCACCAAGTACTAATTCTAATTCATGTTTTGCTTGGGGATCAAATACTTATTTTACTCTCTGAAATGCAACTTAATTTATAGCATTTGTATTATGTGTTTTTTTCTGTATTTTTCGTTAATATGTCTCTATTATTTAAAATACTCCTATGCTAAAAATTATAGACCCTACATTTCTTTATAAGTGGGCACATTTGCTAAATCTTCAGGGGATCAAATAATTAATTTCCCCACTGTATAAAAACATGCATAGATAAGCCGGCTGACTCGATACAGCAGTCCATCCTTCCTGGACATGCGCAAATGCAGTGATGTCAGCACGTCGTTCCTTCCTATGTGTTTCGTCACAAGATGACGTCGTCCTGGGGCTTATCTATGTATGTTTTTGTACATCTTTTTAAGTGCAACCTTTTATGTAATATTAAAAATGTCAAGGATTTTACACTACGGAAGCCTTATCTTTTTTGGGGTCCTTATGTGGTTAGGTTCTCCCTTGAGTGGCGGGTGCTCTTCAGCTTTATCCCCCTGGATGAACAAAGGCCTTGGCTGGATTTATAAGCTACAAGCAGGAAAGACCATACATAATGGGAGGTCATAAGGAGCTGGTAAGTGGCCATTCTATGAGGTGGAGGCTTTTTTTCTGGAAATCACACACCATTCTGGTGATTGTCAGTGCACCATGGGATATATAGGATTCCTTTTTCACATTATGGATAGTTTAACATTGGTCCAGCTTTGACCAATTTCATTATGTATATATCATACCTGTGGAATCCCTCTAGAAGCTGGAAAGCCGATGATTCCTCAGCTTGCCATCCAGTGATTATTTGCTTCATATTGCATAGTCGTAAACCAATCACCTTCAATCCCCACAGCGGGATCCTTTGGGGATCAACTTTTACATATACTACCCTGTTTCCCCGAAAATATGACCTAGCGTGATTGTCGGTGATAGCTGCAATATAAGCCCTACCCCCAAAATAAGCCCTACCCTGTTTCCCCGAAAATAAGCCCTACCCTGAAAATAAGATCTACAAGGACTTTAACTAGGGTTTATTTGGGGGGTAGGACTTATATTGCAGCCATCACCGACAATCACGCTAACTCTTATTTTCGGGGGAAACAGGGTAGTACATTGGGCAAGAATACCACTTCATGTGACAGTAGGAAACTCAGGAGGAAATAATTGGCTTGCTTCCTTATTTTAGCTATTATTGCTGTCCTTATATTACTGATAACATATTGTTATCCTCGTCCAGAGACGGGGACGAGCACAGCAGCTCCAGCCGCTGTCTCGGGTCCTCATTGCATAGATTGATAACAGCAGGAGACATTGGCCCCCCCACTGCTGTCAATCAAATCCAGTGACATGAGAGCCGGGGGGGGGGGGCGAGGCCGAGTCCTGCTGTCTGTGTCAATGGACGCAGCAGCAGGTCTCGGGAGCCCCCATGGAAATCAGCTCTCTGTCGGGGCACCCGATGAAGAGGAGGAGCCAGGAGCACCCCGGGGCACCCCAGAAGAGGAGGACCGGGGCAAAACCCTTGCACAGAATAGGTAAGTATAATATATTTGTCATTTTAAAAAAAAAAACTAAAAAAAACAACCGCTTTAACGTGTTTGTTATTTAAAAACATATATATTTTTGAATTTAGAATCACTTTAATGTGAGGCAAAATAATGCTAAAAGTTAACATATGATAATTTTATGGAATGACCAATGATAAAAAAAAAAATTTAAATTAAAAGAAAAAACTTCATAACTGGAAAACAGTGACAATTAAGCAATTGGTAAGAAGTAGCTATAATTTGCAAGTTATTCTAAATTCTTATAGCTACTTAATTGTGCTGTTTAATCTGATGTGTCTTGTTAATCCGATAACGGTGCTGCTAGTATCTGCCTTTTCTGCGTCTAATGAGATAATTTACCTTTATTATATTCGTTTCATTTAAATAAACAAGAATCTAATACAGCATCTCTCACAATTTAATGTGACTCGTGCGGAAAAGTTGCGCCTGTGTTTCTCGCACCAAATATCATTTTCTCGGCTGCCAGTCTTAATAAATAAGGTTAGGGAATAAAACTAGATTTCTCCGTAATTGGATCAAATGAGAGGTTTGCTACAGCTGCTAACAGCATAGTTTGTGGGCTATTTATTGGCTCAGCCTCGCGGCGTCCCTGATGTGCCGGGTATGTGTTATGGCATGTGTAAACTAAAATGTTCCATTGATTTTGTAGCCCGCTAATGGCTGGCGTGTTGTTGATTTCTTTAGGTGTTCTCTAAAGAGATTTATGTTGGTTAGCCACACCAAAGGTTAAGACACGCTGCTTATATAAAGTTCTAACAGGGGGTGGGATTTGGAATTGTTTTTAACGGCTTCAGGCCTGGAAGATTTTACCCCTCTTCCTGACCAGAGAACTTTTTTTGCGATTCCGCACTGCGTCAAATTAACTGACAATTGCACCTTTTTACCCAAACAAAATTTATGTCCTTTCTTTTTCCCACAAATAGAGCTTTCTTTTGGTGGTATTTGATCACCTCTGCGGTTTTAATTTTTTGCGCTATAAACAAAAAAACAGCGTCAATTAAAAAAAAAAAAAATATATATATATATATATATATATATATATATATATATATATATATATATATATATATATTTTTAGTATAATAGATATACAAAAAAAACAAAAAAAAATTTTTTCATCAGTTTATGTTAATATGTATTCTTTAACATATTTTTGGTATAA
Source organism: Lithobates pipiens (assembly GCF_037356315.1). Classification (NCBI taxonomy): domain Eukaryota; kingdom Metazoa; phylum Chordata; class Amphibia; order Anura; family Ranidae; genus Lithobates; species Lithobates pipiens. The sequence continues at coordinate 21,966,621 of NW_027507903.1, forward strand.
AAAAAAATCGAAATAAGCGTGTGTTGATTGGATTGTGCAAAAGTTATAGCGCCCACAAAATAGGGGATAGATTTATGGAACACACCCTCCCTTTCCCTATAGCCTTAGCTGCACTGCACACTAAATTAATAAGAATTGCTCTTTGATAAGCAGTTCCCTGTTCATTCACAAACTGTAGCATAGTAAACATAGTTTACTTTGATACAATAAAAAATGTTATAGTTGACTCAATTGGGTAGATTCACTAAAAGAAAATAGACAGTTTAATTTGCAGGGGAATTTTCACTTTGTTGGTGAATGAGGCGAAGGTCTGCTGACTTGGTATTCTTAATTTATTAAGCTAAGGGAAAATTCCCTTGCAAAGTGAATACCCTATTTGCCTTTAATAAATGAACACCAATGACTGTAAGCTGCCCAGATCCTGAGGCAGAAAATATCCCCAAACCTTAATATTTCCACCACCTACCTTCACAGGTGGTATGAGGTTCTTCTCCTTAATTGTTGTTTACACAAGACATGCCTGCTGTCAACAGTCCACAGAACATTGCCCCAGAAGGCCTAGTCTTTGCCCATGTGTTCCATGGCCAACTGTAGTGTTGCTCTAATGTTCTTATTGGACAACAAAGACTTATTTTGGCACATCTCCCATGCAGGTAAATTGGTGCAATCACCGTCTTATTGTAGATTTATGCACTTTGACCAATGGTGGTGGGTGGGTTCTTTTTTTGGGGGGGGGTGGAAAAACAACACACACCCCCGTCGGCGTGGCAAGACACTGAAACAGCACCCCCCCGCGGGTGGTACGGCACTTACCCACTCGTGTGGTGGGCTGTGGTGTCCGCTCCTCCTCTCCTGGAGTGCGGGCAGCGGCTGCAGCGGCTGCAGCAGCTCCAGTGTCCGCTCCTCCAGCTTCCTCCGCCGTGTGTCTGCTCTTCCGCCAAAGCACTAGGCATCCAATAGGATCACCTGGTGCTTTGGGCAATTGGGAAACAGGTCTCACAGACCTGCCTCCTGACTAGCAGGGAAGAACGTTAGTATGATAATAGCGAAAATTAATTCAACATGGTCACACAACTGGGTGGCCTCGGTGCGCAATGCTCTCCACTCCGAGGCCATCCTTTTTGAAGCCTATTAGAGCCTCTGGCTCTAATCAGGTGCTTCAATAATACACCCATTCCACATTGGAATGCATGGTCTGGCACCAGTGATATGTAGATAAGGGGGCCAGATGCATGGATAGGGGAGGCGGCACCCGTGTGCCCTCAATGGACGGAACGCCACTGACTTTGAAACCAACCATTGCAAGAGTCACCTGAAGATCTCTCAATTAAATTGTGGGGTTCAGGGAGACTTTTTTTATCATCAAATGGTCAATTCTTAGGCTGATATTACTGGTCCAACCAGTCCTGGACAAGTTAGCAGTCATTTGAAATCCATGCCACTTGAAGATTATTTTCCTTACAGTTAACTGATTGATATCAAATGTTTGGCAATCTTTTTAAATCCCTTGTCTAATTCATAGGCATCATTGACCTTTTTTTTTTCTGAGAGCCTAAGAGAGCTCTTTTTGTCTTGGCATGATACCATGCATGACAACCACGGAAGAACACTAGACCCTGGATATATGAGGTTTAGCTAAGCGCTCCTTTACACATGTGATATCCTCCGAAGAGCTACAGAAAAATGGCAACTGATCACACACAGGGTGCCGACTCACTGTGACCAAAAATAAACCAAGTAAATGTAAGATGGCTTTAGGTCTGCTCTCCACTCACAGGAGAGGTCCCTCAGATGTGTTTGGCCCCCTAGTTGGCTTAATCGTTGAGGCAATCTGCATTTGGATCACTCTTCTAGGGGTATTTGACAGGCAATGAGGAGGTATTATATTGCCTGCTTACTATCTGTTTTAACCCCATTAAATCCCAAAACAATGCGCCACAACCACATGAGCTGCACATGGTTGCGGGGTGCCCCAATTCAGTTGAACAAGTCACATTCAGCAGTTGGTACTCCCTGCCAAACGTGACAGTGGGGATCATTTTTGCCATATATGCACTCCCTTCCACTGCCTTTGTGACTTAAAGTGGAATTTCAGTCCCCCAAGTCAATTTTTTTTTTAAATATCGCTGTCATTTGTTAAACTTTATCTGGCACATTTAGCTAGTGCCTATACCAGTGATTCTCAACCAGGGTTCCTCCAGAGGTTGCCAGGGGTTCCTTCAGCATTGGGCAATTTCTGCCTCTCAGATAAGTTCCCACTCACACTATTGATCTTTTTAGCTATCTGTAAGGAGATAATTCTTCCCAATGACCACGATTGTAAGGACCATTCTTCCCACCGACCATCACACTAATGTATCATGAGTTGTAGATTTTTAATTTTTAGCAGGGGTTCCTCAAGCCCCGGAGAACTATTTCAAGGGTTCCTCTGTGTTGAAAAGATTGAGAAAGGCTGGCCTATACTGTATTCCGGTGAATTTCAGTTTAAAATAAAGAGACCTTGATCTTGGAAGCTGGCGGGGGCCATGTCTGCTGTGGGCATCTGAAGCAGTCTGGTATCTATTTCCGGGACTAGGTGCAGCTGGATTCCCAGCATGAACCTCCCGATCTCACGCAGTAATGTCACCGTGCAACGCTCCATCCTCCTGACATGTTGCCGTAGCAACGGTATGGAAATAACGAGAGATTCCGGCAATAGGCGATTCACAAGGACTCCTGGGATACATGACGACACTATCCCAGGAACCCTTGCGAATCGCCTAGTGACATAATCGCCTAGGTGATTAGAGGCTGAAGTTGTGTAGAACAAACTAATAATAAGGTATTTACAAGTATAAAAAGAAAAAAAAAATGGCCATTGTGAAAAGTATAAGCTCAGGGCATGCAGCACAGGCAAAGTTCAGAAAATGGGTGGAACTCCGCTTTTAAGGGGGAGTGGTTGGGGGGGCAGTTAAAACACTGCTTAACATTGCATTTCTACCGCTTCCCAACTGATGCCAGGCAGGAGACAGATTCCATAGGCCTACTCCCTATGAAGATTGTACTCAGTGGCCCCTAATCTGACACCCCTGATTCTATTTTAAGGATTTGACTTGGTGGTAAAGATAAGGACGTACTCTTCCAAGGGACAAAGTGAGTTTTTGGATATTTAGCTCCTGGGAATAAATACACCATGTCGGTTATATTGTGTCGTTTGTTCATCACCTTTTTTCTGTAAAGGCATCGCCTATCTCTCTAAACATTGTTTGAATGACGATCTAATGGCGGCCTGTTCAAAAATGCTTAAAAAGTCAAAAACTTTCATGGGGTGTCCCTACTTTTTCACGTGACTGTACACCAGTGTTTAAAATGTGCTTATACACTACATTTTTCATACACAGTGGATAAGCCATGCATGATATGTTAGTGAAATTACGAGACATGGCAGTTTATTATATATAACATTGCTTGGAGCAAAATAGGTGGTTTTGCTAGCTATCACTTGACACATACTGTATACCATGGTGAGCTAATGGTCTGAATTAAATGTATTACACACCATTAGCGGGCATTTTACATGAAATGCTGCTGATAGGACATTATTATCTTAATAGTATCAGTGTGGTACGATGAATATTCAAAACTATAATTTGTGTCTCTAAAAAAAAAAAAATACTGCTGGTTCCTATGCAACAGTTGCCTATGTTTCAAGTAGATGCAAATCCTAACTGAATGAGATTTAGTTCGCTTTAGCGCTATGTATTGCAAACAGTTGCTATGATTTTTTTTCATTAAAGTGGAACATTGTACCAAATACCTACCGTAATTTATCTTTCCTGATGCCAATCCATGGCAACATTCATGTGGTAGTTTGCTGCCATGTTGGCACCAGGAAAATGGAAAATTGTTTCAAATACTTGCTGTAATTTTCCTTTCCTGGCACCAATACATGGCAGCATACTACCACATGTATGCTGCCATGTTGGTGCCAGGAAATAGTGTTTTCACTGTCTTCCATCCATTTTTGCATTTCAGGGCAGCTCATCTACTTCAGGATCTTCCAGGCACTTCAAGTATACATGCACACCCAGGGCCACACTCAGGGCGGACAGCCCATACATATGTATGGGGCCCAAGCATCCCAAGGGGCCCTGGCCATGGACTTCTATGTTACATTTTCTGCTGGCTGCCCTGAATTAAGGGCCGAAGTCCATGGATGACAGTCCTCTTTGGACTGTGGTTCCGCCACTTAGCAGCCTGGGTTGTATTATCATTCCTTGCCTCCCCTACCCACCACCAATGCCGCCCACGCCCACACAGTAGGGAGAATACACAACATGTTTGGACAGAGGGCGAGAGTTACGCATCTTTTCATGTTAAGAAGCAGCTGATTTTTTGCCGGCGGTCCTAGCAACCAATCATATGGCTCTTAACATGAATAGATGGGTAGCTCTCACCCTCTGTCTGGACATGCTGTGTATTTGCCCTACTACTTGCTGTGTAAGGTAGAATTAGTAAGGGAGTGGCATTCACATAAAGGAGACTGGGGTGAAAAGAGGGGGGGCTGTGAAGGGGACAGAGGTGCAAAGAGGGGGGACCCAGGCCTAAAGCTGTGTAAGGGGCCCCAAAAAATCTGATGGCTGCCCTGTGCACACCTTCCAGCATTGTCTGCACATTATTTCTCTGAACCAGCTTTCTGATAGTCACATAATTGTTGGGCCATACTTGCGCAATGTGCATTGGTACTGTGCCCTACAGTTTCCATCAGGGGTGCATGTAAAAGATTAACAACGCAAAAGGAAAATTAAGAATCAGTTGTCATCTCATATCACGAGTTTAATTCCTGGAATGCCTGCGGCCTAGCATTATGGTGGTGAGTCACAAAGTCATTCACACTTGAGCATGTTGTGGCATGCTCTAACGTGCACTTACCTCCGTCATGAACCAGTTGACTCGGTCTTTACAGAGTAGTAGAAGAAATAATATGTGTGTGCATTGCGCTGTTGGCGGATAATGTGTGACCGGAATCTGGAGCAGCGGACTACCATCAAATTTTGCATGAAACCTGGCAAACGTGCGAGTGAAACGTCAGCTCTGTTACAACAGGCTTATGGTGAATATCAAGTGTTTTTGATTGGCATAGGTGGTTTAAGGAGGGGCAGGAATATTACGATTACACAAGAAGTGGGCAGCCAAAAACGCGAAGGAAGGATGCAAACATGGACAGAGTGCGAGCCCTCTTATGTTCATGCTGGTGTGTTAGTTCACTACAAGTTCATAGAACATGGTACAACGTTTAACCGACTTTGTTACTCATGCCGCGTACACACGATCAAATTGTCCGGCGTACTTAGTCCGGCAAACAAGCCAGCGGATAGTCTGACGGACTTTCTACCGAACGGACTTGGCCACACACGGACACACAGAAAGTCCGCTGTTTGCTAGTGCGATGACGTACAGCATGTACGACGGGACTAGAAAAAGGAAGTTCAATAGCCAGTAGCCAATAGCTTCCTTTTCGTACTTGCTTCTGAGCATGCGTCATTCTTAGTCCGCCAGACTAGCATACTGACGAACGGATTGTCCACTGAAGCCCAAGTCCGGCGGAAAGATTGGACTACAAAAATACTTTCTAAGTCCGCCGGACTTTACGCTGAGAAAGTCTGCTGAAGCCCACACACGATCGAATTGTCCGGTGAAATGCGTTTCGGCGGACTAAGGACAATTTGATCGTGTGTACGCGGCATTCGAAATTCTAAAGCACCTCAGCATGTCACCGCATTGTTTGATATCCCGGAAGGACGGGATTGAGCCGGCCGGCTTTTTTAACAATTTGCTTATTATCATCCACGTTGATGTAAGTGCATTACTTTTTAGTTAATAAATGTAAAGTTTGGTTTTACACTATGGTGAGTCTCTCTCTTTTCGGATTTCCAATGTACAATGCCTGAGTAATGATCCTAATACCCAGTGGAAAGATATGCCTATTCAGGTTCCTTATGTGCAGTCAAAGCTCATCTGGTCAGATTGTCATCTCTTTGATATCCTGTGACGAAAACTCCCTGGCTGGGTATTAGCCACAAGCGATTCAGCTTATGCAAGCTGGTAAGCGCGTTATTCATGTGGTGGCGGATATTCACTTTGTTTTCTCAGTATGATCTGATACATCACAAAGAGGATTTCCTTTTATTGATTATATTGCACCCATCTATATGGGGAGACACAATGCCATTTTATGTTACTCATCAAGGAACACTGCTTTTTCTGAATATATATGGACTTATATCATTATAGTATAAGTGTCTCATCATACTTATTGTCACATTCAGCACGAGTTTGTCATTTATTAACTAGAGGATAATAGTTACGAGGAAAGGTTGCAAGCACTGAACGTATTCTCTCTGGAGAAGAGACACTTGAGAGGGGATATGATTTCAATATACAAATAATAGAAAGGATGAACCACCGCTCCAAAGTAATCCTCGAGGACTATGAGTAAGCACTGATTACAGTGCGAAATGCGTCAGTTTTCCTGTACCCTGTTATTCTTTTGCTGTGGATTTTTTTATATTGTTTTGATGTGACCCACGTTGTTTCAATTAAAGATGGGATTTCAAGCCTTTTTCCAGTGTGCGGCTATCCAAAGTTTTGTCCTGCTTGTTTGTTCAATATACAAATACTGTACTGGTGACCCCACAATAGAAGATAAAACTTTTTCGCAGAAGGGAGTTTAACAAGACTCATGGCCACTCATTAAAATTAGAAAAGAAGAGGTTTAACCTTAAACTACATAGAGGGTTCCCTTCCACAGGTGGTGGTCTCAGCGAGGGGTATCAATAGTTTCAAGAAACTATTAGATAAGCACCTGAACGAGTGTTTTAGTTTTGATTCATGGGATGGGAAGTCATGTGAGAGATAACATGAGTGGATATAAGTCCTTTCCATTGTTGGCAACTGTCAGTATTTTTGCTGGCTGCCAGTAAAAAACGGGCACTCCTGCCAGTGAATGCCAGTGACAGGAAAAGGTTACCAGTAAAAAATATGGCTGTGACCCTCAGCTTGGGACTATGCATGCAAAGTTCTGGTCTGGGGCCGGCTGAGACCATCTGAGTGTTTGCTACAGAGTGTTCAGGTGGCACCGGTGGGGAACGGGTCTGGCGGAGGCGGTGCCAGTGTGTGTTGTGTGATGTCATGGTGAAAGGGAGCCGAGCGGTGTGGCCGGAGGCTCATGTGCGTTTCTGCAGGATGGGAGCAAAGCAAGTCGGGAGCGGGACAGTCAGTGTTTTTTGAACTGGAGTCGACTGAAGGGACCACCTGGGGTGGAGAGAGATTGTCACTGTGACTCAGGAGGAGACATGTCATACTGGTGAGGTGTCATCATAGTCTGTGCTGCTGCACACTGCTGTCAGTGCCACTGTGAGAGTCATTTTCAAGTGTGTGTGCCGCCCATTTTAATTTCTTGCCCTCCTACAGTGGTAATTAAAAAGTCTACACACCCCAGTTAAAATGGCAGGTTTCTGTGATGTAAAAACATGAGACAAAGATAAATCATTTCAGAACCTTTTCCACCTTTAATGTGACCTATAAATTGTAAAAAACAAATGAAATCTTTGGGGAAAGTAAATATAAAAAAAAAATAGTGTGGTTGCATAAGTGTGCACATCCTCTTATAACTGGGGATGTAGTTGTGTTTAGAATTAAGCAATCACATTTAAACTCATGTTAAATAGGAGTCAGTACACAGATGTCATCATTTAAAGTGCCTCTGATTAACCCCAAATGAAGTTCAGCTGTTCTAGTAGGTCTTTCCTGACATTTTCTTAGTCGCATCCTACAGAAAAATGCAATGGTCCACAGAGAGCTTCCAAAGCATCAGAGGGATCTCATTGGTAAAAGGTATCAGTCAGGAGAAAGACAGTCATCATCAAGTGGAGAAAATATGGAACAACAGTGACATTACCAAGAACTGGACATCCCTCCAAAATTGATGAAAAGACAAGAAGAAAACTGGCCAGGGAGGCTGCAAAGAGGAGCTGCAGGAATATCTGACAAGTACTGGCTGTGTGTTACATGTGACAACAATCTCCCGTATTCTTCATATGTCTGGGCTATGGAGTGGCAAGACGGAAGCCTTTTCTTTCAAAGAAAAGGATCCAAGCCCAGCTAAATTTTGCGAAGACACATCTGAAGTCTCCCAAAAGCATGTGGGAAAATGTGTTGCTGTCTGATGAATCCAAGGTTGAACTTTTTGGCCAAAATTCCAAAATATATGTTTGGTGCAAAAACAACACTGCACGTCACCAAAAGAATAATATACTCACTGTGAAGCATGGTGGAGGCAGCATCATGCTTTGTAGATTTTTAACTCCAGCTGGAATGGGGGTCTTAGTCAAGGTAGAGGGAATTATGAACAGTTCCAATCAGTCAATACTGGCACAAAACCTTCAGGCTTCTGCTAGAAAGCTGAACATGAAGAGGAACGTCATCTTTCAGCATGACAACGACCCAAAGCATACATCCAAATCAACAAAGGAATGGCTTCACCAGAAAAAGATTACGTTTTGGAATGGCCCAGTCAGAGCCCAGACCCGAATCCCATTGAAAACCTGTGGGGTGATCTGAAGAGGGCTGTGCCCTCACAATCTGAAAGATTTGGAGTGTTTTTGCAAAGAAGAGTGGGCAAATATTGCCAAGTCAAGATGTGCAATGCTGATAGACTCATACCCAAAAAGACTGAGTGCTGGAATAAAATCAAAAGGTCCTTCAACAAAGTATTAGTTTAAGGGTGGGCACACTTATGCACCCATATTTATTTATTTTTTTACCTCCCTCCACCTAAAAGATTTCAGTTTGTTGTTCAACTGATTGTACAGTTTATAGGTTCACTTTAAGGGTGGAAAAAGTTCTGAAATGATTTATCTTTGTTTAATTTTTCTACATGACAAAAACGTGACATTTTAACAGAGGTGTGCAGACTTTTTATATCCACTGTAAGTTCTGTCTCTGAGCTACTTACTTACTCTGGGGGGCATGGCTTGCGGCGGATGGAGTAGGCAGCATGGAGAGAGAGCTCCGCCGAGACTCCTCACTTTTATCCTGATTGTTGCATCATAATTTACCAGCTCTGCCACCACTGCACACCAGAATACTCTCCGCACGATACTCGATCCAGCGGTGATCTCCCCGTCATGTTCCGGTGCACGGACATGTCCCTCAGAGACGGTAAGGACCTCATGCAAGCAGCAGAGCATGGCGGGCAAGATGGCACCCGGTCACAACGGTCAGCCAAGGAAGCAGCCATGAGGATGTTTAGTGGGGCTATGGGGAAAAACACCCCCGCCAGGTTTCCATCCCCTCTCCTTGATCCCGCAGAGCACAGCAATGACCCTGAGGCTCCAGAGAATGGCTGGCCTGAGGACATTGCAGATGCAGCTACATGGGATGCAGTAAGTAACCCAGGCCCTGTCAGTAATGGCGCAGCCATACCAGGCCAGGAGGCACAGGCACCAGAGCCCACCCTCAGGGACATTTACACTGCAGTTACCTCTTGTAACATGTCCATTACCACATTAACCACAGAAATTAAGGGGGTTCAGCTGGAACTGACTCTAGTCAGACAAGATATGCAGAAGCTGCGGGACCACACAGCTGCCCTAGAAGACAGAGTAAGCAATGTTGAGGATGATGTGGTACCTTTACAGAGGGACATGCGCCATATGCAATCGGTTATCACAGGTCACTCTGCCCGTTTAGAAGATATGGAGAACAGGCAAAGACGTAATAATATCCGCGCAGTGGGCATACCCGAGAGGGCAGAGGGAAAGAACCCGATGGTGTTTATAGAGAACTAGCTGCTTGCCACCTTCGGTAAGGATGCCTTCTCTCCCATGTTTACAGTGGAGAGGGCCCATCGAGTTCCACCCAGGCCGCCTAAGCCCGGGGAGCTTCCACGGCCATTTTTGTTTAAAATGCTGATCTACAAAGACCGTGATTCTGCCCTGACCCTGGCCAGAACCAAAGGTGATCTTATGAAAATTGATAATGCCCGCATATCATTTTATCCGGATTTCTCCGCAGAATTGCAACGCAAGCGAGCCAAGTTCACAGAAATTAAAAAGCGACTCGGAAAATATGACGTTGCATACGCCATGTTGTACCCAGCCAAGCTCAGAGTTGCAGCGAATGGGGAAACGCAATACTTTGACAACCCACTTACTTACTCTATTAAAATAAAATAAGAAATATGTTGTTTGCCCTAATATCTACCTTAAATCAAATGGATAATTGCATATTGTACTTGTTTGCAGCCTAAATACTGAAATTTGTAACGTTTGGAAATGTCAGCAAAAACTTGGCTGTGCCAGTAAATGTTGGGTGTTATGTCAGTAAATTTCAATCCAATAGATTGGCAAACTTGGCAATATTGGTCCTTCCTAACAGGACTTACATCCACTCACACTGCAGCACAATGTTAGCTAAGTGTTCCTTCACCTCCCTAAAAGGCAAAATGGAAAAAAAATTCCAAGAGGTGCTGGGCATTTGATGTGAGCTCATACTAAGTAGAAAGGAAGAAAACATTCAGAGAGGTCATTGGTTCAAGTTAGACTGCTCAAATTAGCCAGTCATTATCCTCAGCTGGGTACCCCAGCTTGTTACAAAAACAAAACAAAACATGCAACAATGAAAGGGGCTTCAGACCAAAGTAAAAAAAGAGTCCAAATTAATTTATTAGTTTATATTAAAAAAACTGCCAACTCATTTTTTGGGACAGCATAAACTACCCCTTCATCAGGGCTTCAGTTAAAGTAAGAACCTTGAATGGACTTAAAGTGGAGCTTTCCTGTGTGAATCATTTTAGGGAAGCTAATTGCTTGCAAGTTACTGGCCAGCGTTGTCTATAAACTAATAATAAATATATATAATAAATTAATAATAATAAATTAATTTGCACTCTTATCCTTTGGTCTGGAAATTCTTCCATTGATCAAAAGGAAATTGAGCAACTATCCTTAATTTTGCATTTTTACTGCCTCTACCTAAAACGAGCCTGTCTGAGAAATACCTTATCTCAAGTAGTTTGCAGATTTGATCTTGCAGTAATTCAAGTCCCCTCTTGTACATGCAATTCCAAATTCTTTATTACAAACATGATTGAGGTTAGAAGACAGGCGAAGGTGGAATACCCTAACTCTTTTGTGGCTCCTGCAGCTTCTATAGCTAGCAGACCTCAGCATCCAGGAGCTTACTGCTACCACTGGAGCATCCACAAGATAGGAGGTTCCTCTGTTACCCCATTTTATAGAACTGATTCTAGGTTTAGAATCTTCCAGACACACATCTTCTTCCACAGACACACAGTCTGTTCCCTTTTAGGCTGAGTACAAAAGGTAATAGATGCATGGAATGATTTGATGGGGGTGGCTCGGGGACAGTTGTTAGGTGGGTGTGGGATAGGCTTCCCTGAATAAGTCAGTTTTCAGGGATCGCCTAAAGATGGACAGGTTAGGGGTTGATCAGATATACCGGGGGCAGGGAGTTCCAGAGGATGGGAGAGGCTCTGGAGAAGTCCTGAAGGTGAGCATGGGAAGAGGTAACAAGGGAGCTAGAGAGCAGGTGGTCCTCGGAGGAGCGGGGGGGATGATTTGGGTGATATCTGCAGATGAGTTTAGTAATGTAGCTGGGGGCAATGTTGTGGATGGCCTTGTATCTTGTGGTTAGCATTTTGAATTTTATACGGTGGGGTAGGAGAAGCCAGTGAAGGGATTGGCAGAGAGGGGCAGCTGTCACGGATCGATTAGTGAGGTGTATTAGTCTAGCAGCAGCATTCATAATAGACTGAAGGGGGAATAGCCTGCATAAGGGTAGGCCATTAACCACTTCAGCTCCGGACCAATAAATACCTTAAGGACCAGAGGTCTTTTTGCAATTTCGCACTGCGCTGCTTTAACTGGTAATTGCGCGGTCATGCAATATTGCACCCAAACGAAATTTGCGTCCTTTTCTTCCCACAAATAGAGCTTTCTTTTGATGGTATTTGATTGCCTCTGCGATTTTTTTTTTTTCGATATAAATGGAAAAAGAGCGAAAATTTCGAAAAAAAAAGATATTTTCTTCTTTTTGTTATAAGAAAAATCGAATAAACTAAATTTTAGTCATACATTGAGGGCAAAATTTATTCAGCCACATGTCTTTAGTAAAAAAAATGTCAATAAGCGTATATTTTTTGGTTTGCGCAAAAGTTATAGCGTCTACAAACTAGAGTACATTTTCTGGAATTTACACAGCTTTTAATTTATGACTGCCGATCTCATTTCTTGAGGTGCTAAAATGGCAGGGCAGTACAAATCCCCCCCAAATGACCCCATTTTGGAAAGTAGACACCCCAAGGAAATTGCTGATGGGTATGTTGAGCCCATTGAATATTTATTTTTTTTGTCCTAAGGGATTGAATAATGACAAAAAGTTGTCACTAAATGATATATTGCTCACACATGCCATGGTTATATGTGGAATTGCACCCCAAAATATATTCCGCTACTTCTCCCGAGTATGGGGATACCACATGTGTGGGACTTTTTGGGAGTCTAGTCGCGCACGGCACCCCGAAAACCAATCACCACCTTCAGGATTTCTAAGGGTGCAAATTTTTGATTTAACTCCTCACTACCTATCACAGTTTCGAAGGCCATAAAATGCCAAAATAGCACAAAACCCCCCAAAATGACCCCATTTTGGAAAGTAGACACCCCAAGCTATTTACTGAGAGGCATGTTGAGTCCATGGAATATTTTATATTTTGCCACAAGTTGCGGGAATATTACAAACTTTTTTTTTTTTGCACCAAGTTGTCACTAAATGATATATTGCTCACACATGCTATGGGCATATGTGAAATGACACCCCAAAATACATTCTGCTGCTTCTCCTGAGTACGGGGATACCACATGTGTGGGACTTTTTGGGAGTCTAGTCGCGCACGGCACCCCGAAAACCAATCACCACCTTCAGGATTTCTAAGGGTGCAAATTTTTGATTTAACTCCTCACTACCTATCACAGTTTCGAAGTCCATAAAATGCCAAAATAGCACAAACCCCCCCCAAATGACCCCATTTTGGAAAGTAGACACCCCAAGATATTTACTGAGAGGCATGTTGAGTCCATGGAATATTTTATATTTTGCCAAAAGTTGCGGGAATATTACAAACTTTTTTTTTTTTTGCACAAAGTTGTCACTAAATGATATATTGCTCACACATGCTATGGGCAGAAGTCAAATTATACCCCAAAATAAATTCTGCTGCTTCTCCCGAGTACGGGGATACCACATGTGGGGGACTTTTTGGGAGCCTAGCCACGTACAGGACCCCGAAAACCAAGCACTGCCTTCCGGATTTGAATATAAAATGCTACCAAAAAACCTGTTAGCGATGGCAGGGATCAGGCCTGACTCTGCGATCGCTGCAGTTATGTGTTTAGTGTTTTGTAAGTGACAGTGATCGATCGATACTGCACTTGGGTGGGCTGGGCAGAGGGGCAAAACGCAGGTGCCAGCAGGTATTTGGGCTGATCCCGCTAACAATGCGTTTTTTTGGAACCCTAAACTGCTGGGGACGCTAGTATAGATCTGATCAGATCAGATATTGATCTGTTCAGATTCTATACCACTACGGGAGGTGTATGCTTTGCGTGTGGGTGTTAGCGGTACTGGCACTAACCTAGCGCTGCCTGGGGCGACGCAGACCCTGACCCTAAAACCTAATTGATATCACCCGCCGGGTGATCAGGGGGTTAAACCTTTATTGGGTAATAAATGGTGGGTGCCCTGATGCTATAAAAAACAAACTAACCAGAGTCACCCGTAACACTTATACGGTGATCAGTGGTGAAAGGGTTAACTAGGAGCAATCAGGGGGTTCAAATTTTTATTAGGTAGTATATGGGGGTCCCTGGCGCTATATAAAAACCTGATGGGGAACCTAAATAACTAACTGGCTAACCAGCGTCACCAGTGACACTTATACTGTGATCGCTGGTGAAAGGGGGTGAAAGGGTTAACTAGCAGCAATCAGGGGGTTAAAACCATTATTGGGTAGTATATCGGGGTACCTAGCGCTATAAAAACCTGGCGGTGAACCTAAAAAAATAACTAGCTACCTAGCGACACTAGCGACACTGATGCAGCGTTCAGAAAAATTATCGCTTAGTGACACTGGCAAAAGGGGGTGAAAGGGTTAACTAGCGGAAATCAGGGGGTTAAAACCATTATTGGGTAGTATATCGGGGTACCTAGCGCTATAAAAACCTGGCGGTGAACCTAAAAAAATAACTAGCTACCTAGCGACTGTAGCGACACTAATGCAGCGATCAGATTAACGATCGCTTAGTGACACTGGCAAAAGGGGGTGAAAGGGTTAACTAGCGGCAATCAGGGGGTAAAACCATTATTGGGTAGTATATCGGGGTACCTAGCGATATAAAAACCTGGCGGTGAACCTAAAAAAATAACTAGCTACCTAGCGACACATGCAGCAATCAGAAAAATGATCGCTTAGTGACACTGGCAAAAGGGGGTGAAAGGGTTAACTAGCGGCAATCAGGGGGTTAAAACCATTATTGGGTAGTATATCGGGGTACCTAGCGCTATAAAAACCTGGCGGTGAACCTAAAAAAATAACTAGCTACCTAGCGACTGTAGCGACACTAATGCAGCAATCAGAAAAATGATCGCTTAGTGACACTGGCAAAAGGGGGTGAAAGGGTTAACTAGCGGCAATCAGGGGGTTAAAACCATTATTGGGTAGTATATCGGGGTACCTAGCGATATAAAAACCTGGCGGTGAACCTAAAAAAATAACTAGCTACCTAGCGACACATGCAGCGATCAGAAAAATGATCGCTTAGTGACACTGGCAAAAGGGGGTGAAAGGGTTAACTCTAGGGGCAATCAGGGGGTTAAATCTTTATTGGGGGGTGATAGGGGGCTACCCTGGACCTAACACTAACTGTCCTGACAGTTTTTACTGTCACAACTGACACTGAATGCATTGATCAGTAAAGAAATGATCAATGCAATCAGTGACACTGTGACTGGGGGGGAGGGGGGGCGGGGGGGGATCGGGGGGCGATCGGGGGGGGGGGATCGGGGGGGGGATCGGGGGGGGGGGGTTTGTGTGCCTGTGTGTACCTACATGTCAGTGTAGTGTTGGTGCACACTTACTATTAGTCTTCTCCTCGTAGTCCGGTCAAAAAGACCGCCCCGAGGAGAATGACATCACTTCCTCCTTCCTGTGTAAACAATACACAGGGGAGGAAGCTTCTCATTGGCCAGGAGCGATCCAGAGGGGGTGGCCAAAAACCAACGGCCATCCCCTCATCACGGAGCACTCCTGGAACGAACCGGACCGCCGTAACTAGCGGGAGGGGGTCCGATCGGACCCCCCACCCGCTGGAAGGCAATCACGTAGATGTACGTGATTGTGCCTGCCTGTGCCATTGTGCTGACGTACATTGGCAATACGGCGGTCCTGAAGTGGTTAAGGAGAGAGTTGCAGTAGTGAAGCCGGGAAATAATAAAGGAGTGAATAAGTTGCTTTGTGGTGTCATTAGTCAGGAAGGGTCGAATTCTGGAGATATTGCGGAGGTGAAGGTGGCAGGATTTAGCCAGTGATTGGATGTGGGGGCTGAAGGAGAGGTCAGAGTCAAGGATTTCACCCAGCACCTGGCATGTGTGGAGGGACCAATAGTTCTGCTGGTGATCTTAATGGTAAAGTCATGGGGGAGGGGCCGGGAGGAAATATTACAAGCTCAGCTTTAGAAAGATTGAGTTTGAGAAAGTGGTGTGACATCCATATCGATATGTCATTTAGTAAGTTTGAGATCCACGAGGAGCTCGAGGGGGTGAGTTGAGGAGTGGAGAGATAGATGTGGGTGTCATGGGTGTAGAGGTGGTATTGGAACCCATGGAAGGTTATCAACTGGCCCAGAGTAGAGGTATAGAGCGAGAAAAGGAGGGGCCCAAGGACGGAACCTTGGGGTACCCCAACGGAAAGAGGAAGAGGAGCAGAGGAGATGGAGTTGTAAGTGACACTGAAAGTGCGCTGAGATAGGTAGGAGGAGAACCAGGATAAAGCAGAATTTACAGAGGCCAAGGGAGTGAAGTTTGCTGAGGAGGAGCAGATGGTCAGACATGGCAAGAAATGTGGAACTGCTGCACCAAAAAAATAAATCTATATGTGACAGATTGAGGGGGGACGGGCAGAGTAATACAACATTTAAAGAGGAAGTAAACCCTGATGAGTTTACTTCCTCTTTCATTCCCTGCAAAGGCAAAGCATAATGGACTACTATACATCGCATAGTAGTCCATTATGTGTCACTTACCTGACACAGGAGCCAGCGAAGTCACTGCTGTCCCCTGTAGTCCGTCACATCCATCTTCTCGGTGGGGTCTCGCAGCTCCGCCGCTGTCATTCGGCGAAGCCGCGATGACGTCACTCCCGTGCATGCGCACAGGAGCCGACACGCGCGGCCGCTCCGTCGTTGAAAATTCCGCGCTCAGTGCGCTTGCGCGTCGCTGTCTACAGCGGTGGCTGTCTTAGGGCAAATATCTCCTAAACCGTATAGGTTTAGGAGATATTTCTTGGACCTACAGGTAAGCCTTAATCTAGGCTTACCTGTAGGTCAAAGTGTGTTGTAAGGGTTTACAACCACTTTAAGTTAGGGTGAAGGCCCACTTTAAATACACATGCTCTGGTTACCATTGGTTTGATTAGTTGATGAGATCCTGCTTACAGATGCCTGAAGGTACCACAAGATGAGTTTCACCAGAGAAATAAAAATTGGACTGAAGAATAAATGTGTCTGATTGCTGATTTTTTCCATTAAATAAGATTATATGATTATATTACAACTGTGTGCAATGGCCTATACTTAATCCAGATTGGGTATAAATACACAAGCATTCCAGTTTAGAATCATGTCTTCAAATACAGGTGCTTGACAATAATGCCTTTATATCCAACCACTTTTTCCAGGTGTTTTTAATCATTTTTATCATAAAAACCACGCACACACAAGTTGAATTGGATGGACTTGTGTCTTTATTCAACCTTACCAACTATGTAACTATGAAACCAATTAAAGGATCACCGTTAAAAAAATAATAACTGTACATTTTTGGCAGGTTACATTTTTCCTTCCTTTATTCAGACAAGGTGAAAATGGTTCCTGTACACAGGGCTTTCTTATTTACAAAACTGTCATTAAACTTTACCAATGAAGAGGTAGGGGAGATACGCTGCCAGGACCCTGGTCTGATCTATTGTGCCTGGCGATGTCTCTTCTTGCTTATCCAAGGCCGGATTAAGAACATCATGGACCTGGTACTGAGGATTTTGGTGGAGCTTTTTATAAAAAATGATTTTTTGTTATAACAAATTCAATTAAATAGAGACAGGGAGGATGAAAGACAGAGAAAGGGGATGAGAGAGGGAGAGGGGTAAGAGAGGGAGGATGAGAGAGAGAGGGGGGATGAGAGACAGAGAGGATGTACATGAGCATGCGTGGGAGTGACAGCAACACAGCCCTGCTTAGGCGAGTGATGAAGGCCCAGAACCCGGAAGGAAGACCCACCGGATTGATCACAGCACAGTGCTGGGGGACTCAGTTTGACAAGCAAGCGTACCCTAATGTGCTAATATGCTGTGCATACTTGTACATTATGGCATAACCCACCTCAGGGCCTATAAAAAGTAGCAATGTTAGCAAAGTTTACTACCGCTTTAATATCACAGGACACCAGCAGCCTCTCCTGGGCCCCCTATTGACCCGGTGGCCCTTAGGCAGTGCCCAAGTGCATAGTTGCCAACATTTCAAAAATATTTTCAGGGACATTTTTTTTTTTACCAGTGGTATATTTAGAGTAGCTGACATCCCCTATGTTCCTCTATACATCACAATAGTAATCACAAAATTAAATGAGTACTAATAATGGGCAGAACAAATGAGAACTGAGGAGATTTCCTTTAGTTTAACTAACAAAAGTGTGCCCATTCTAGAGCTGGTAACATTGAGGATATCTAATATAATTTTAAAGAACTATTTTTGTGGGTAAGAGACATAGAGGAGGAGTATGGATGGTATAAAAGTGGGAAGTATGTGCAGGAGAGGAAGAGGAATGTGGAGGGTATAACAGTGGGCAGTATGTACAGGAGAGGAATGTGGAGGGTATGGCAGTGGGCACTATGTACAGGAGATGAGCGTTCAGGGTATGACAGTGGGCAGTATGCACAGCAGAGGAGTGTGGAGGGTATGACAGTAGGCAGTATGTACAGGAGAGGAGAGTAGGTGGTATGACAGTGGGTACTATATACAGGAGAGGAGTGTGGAGGGTATGCCAGTGGGCAGTATGTACAGGAGAGGAGTGTGGAGGGTATGACAGTGGACAGTATGTACAGGAGAGGAGTTTGGATGTATGAGAGTGAGCAGTGTGCACAGGAGAGGATTGTGGAGGGTATGACAGCCGGCACTATGTACAGTAGAGGAGTTTATGAAAGTGGGCAGTATGTACAGTAGAGCAGTATGGGGGGTATTATACTGAGCAGTATGTACAGGAGATGAGTGTGGAGGGTAAGACAGTGGACACTATGTTCAGGAGAGGAGCGTGGAGGGTATGACAGCAGGCAATATGTACAGGAGAGGAGTGTAGAGTATGACAGTGGGCACTATGTACAGAAGAGAAGTGTATGGCAGTGGGCAGTATGTGCAGGAGAGGAATGCGAAAGGTAAGACAGTGGGCACTATGTACAGGAGAGAAGTGTATGACAGTGAAAAGTATGTACAGGAGAGGATTTTGGGGGTTCCTTACTGCCCTCTGAAAAGTGATATGTGATGGATTGCTTTTCAAAGAGTGATATAGAAGCAGCTGACAGGCATTCGTGAGGTGCCAGTGCAGCCTCTTTATTTATTTTACATTGTTGAATGGTATTTTTACATTGTTAGGCTATGCTGCTACTGCAAGCGAGTTTGGCTTGCAGTGGTCCTACTGAGACTGGGATTTCAATGGGAGTGGTCCCATTGAAATCAATAGGCGAGTTTGACAAGTGGTGCTGCCTGTGAAACTCTGCCGGCTGAGTTAAAGATGCTACGGCTAAAGAAATTACAAAAAATAAAAGTCGCAACTGTGAATCACAGCTACGGCATTCGTACAGCCCAGTCCAAATGTATTTTTAAGATATTTGGTCAGGGATGTGCGGTGAGGTCAGTGGCTGGTGAGGCACTGGCTAGTATCAGAGCTAGATACACGCAGGTTACACACGCCACAATCGTTAGAGCGAGAGCAATAATTCTAGCACTAGACCGCATCTGGATCTCTAAACATGTAACCTGCAACCATTTTTAAACCGTTGCCTATGGATATTTTTAAGTACTGAAGTTTGGCGCCATTCCACAAGTGTGCGCAATTGTAAAACGTGACATGTTAGGTATTTTTACTCGACATAACATCATCTTTCATAGTATACAAAAATATCGGGCTAAAGTAATATTAGAGTTAATTAATATTAGGGGTTAAGTAATATACAAATAATTCTTATATATTGTTTTTAGGTAATTTACTATATTTTCAAAAACTGTACTCAAGCAGGTGGCTTAACTGACAAATTACTGAAGTTTGAAGTTATAACTTACAACCAGTAATTTCACAGTAAATAGATAAATAATAAATGATTATCTTACAACATATAGCATAATAATATATGATTTAGCTTGTGCCTTTTCAGCAGCAGAAGATTCTCATTCTCCCTCTTAACTGTTTGAGAAAAAACATGGGATTGTAGGTAAACCTTATACCCATAAACCTATGTATTTCCTTGTAATTAGGAGGGTTGGGCTGGAAGGGAGCATGTGTCTTTTATTGGACATCTAGGGCCAATGGTACTTTACCATTGGTCCAAGGCTCCAAGCTATCCATTGAGCTCAGTGCCTCTGACAAGAAGTGAGAGGCACTGTGAGCTCATCCTCTCAGTCTGCTGCAGAGTGTGCCAGCCTGTATTTAAACTGGCCGCTCTGTATGTAACTTCTGACATGGGCTGTGCAAGGACTTAGGGGCCCAGTTTTGACCAGTGGTGGGGTAGGTCTTTGGCTATCTATCCCCCAAATTTGGGGTCTCTATGACCCACGAAACTCAATCTTTTTTTTTTTGGGGCAAATTGGCCTATCTTAAGGTAAGGGGCCTGGAGCTGTAGCTCCAATAGCCCCTATGTTGATCGGGCCCTGTGCTTATCCACCTAGGGTGCTAGAATGATCTAGCCTCAAACCCTGTTTCTCTTGAACTTTGAACCCTTTGCTCCTGCCATGAACTTCCTATGTTAACAATGCCTTTGCACTTCCCGTTTGAAAAAGAATTGTTTGCTCTCCAGCCAATATCTCACTCTTTTTTTACTCCTGCTGCCATCCATATCTTTTCTACCACTCATTACCGACCTTTGGCTTGTTCCTTGACTACTCTTCTACTTGATCCATACCTGCAACCATTTGTTACCAACTTTTGGCATGTTTACTGACTACGCTTCTGCTCGATCCCTACCTGCTATATCTGCTACTGAACCCCGGCTTGCCGGGGTGGTCCTGAGGACCGTGACTGGGTACTAACATGCAGCAAAGAGCACAGATCACTTTTTAGAGGTGCAGCAATCTTGCTGAACCCATCTAAATGAACCCTAAGAAAAACTTAATTGGCACTTCTTCTTGCTCAATACAATACATATACCAAATCTTACCAGTCCTGCAATTATTGTGCTCTGTACGGTTGAAGATTCCTATACACAGCTGGCTGTCATGTACTGACCCTGTTCACATCTCATTTGTATGCCTGTAGTGTGCCAAGGCCAATTTATCCTCCCAACGGTACGACAGCTGCGCACCAAGATGTGGGGGCTCTCCGCAGCAACACAAGAGTTAAACTAAATATGGAAATCATGCCTGTCTCCCAGCATGACATGGGTGTCACTGATCCTCTGTCATTGATAAGGGCATCTCTGTCTATTCATCTGACAGGTGTCAGACAGCGAGACTTAGGGACACACTGAGATCTAACTATATTTCTCTTTTTTTGCTCCCTGTTTATACAAGCGCAGCGGATCCAGATAGCGCTCCTCTCCTCTCATAAGTGTGATTACTGTGAGAGGACCTGACACCGTATCACAAAGAGCAGCACGCAGGACATGTTCCCTGCCCCTTACGCCACTTAATAGTTGTTCATTTGCTCCTAAGGCATTGTGACAAAAGATATAATTACGTCTCGAAAGAGACAGGACATTTGCTGCCTGACCATTGCAGCCATTGCCCTGTATGTGATGTATTAATAACAATGGAGCCCATATCTGAAAACTGGAGGAATGAATGTATATAGATAGATAGATAGATAGATAGATAGATAGATAGATAGATAGATAGATAGATAGATAGATAGATAATATTTATATAAATATTTAGATTTTATACTGTATATAGGCATTTATATTTTATTTATGTGATAGACCAATAGATTTATTATTATATGTGCTATATGTACATTATTATATCTACTTATATATATATATATATATATATATATATATATATATATATATATATATAGATATATATATATTTATATCTATATATATAGATATATAGATCTATATATATCTATATATATAGATAAAGAGAGAGACAGAGAGACAGAGAGAGAGAGAGAGAGAGAGATCTATTTCTATATATATTTTATACATATAGTATATTATTAATATGTTATTATTATTTTTGTTACTATTTCTATATAAATATACCTATTTTATTATTATTGTTGTTACTTAAGATACAGATATATATATATATATATATATATACATAAGGATTATTATTATTATTATTATTATTATTAAGGATTCCTAGTCAAGTCCCTATATGTCTCCTAGGAGTGTTTCACTCCATTAGTTATTTGCAGTTGGAATAATTTAAAGTGTTTGGTTTTGCTCAAAATGTATCTATTACACAGTATCTGTATTTTCAATCATTTATAGATTTGATCTTAGCCATGCACGCAGGGTGTGCCACGTGTGCCTGGGCGCACCCTAATCACCCCGTGTGGTGCAGATTCCCCCTGTTTTGACCACTGATATTTTGCCAAAGCCCCTAAATTGAAAAGAAAATAATAACAAAAAAATATAAAATAATAACAAAAAATATTAAAAATATAAAAATGTATAAAAATATATTAAATTATATTTATAAAATATAAAAATAAAAAATATAAAATAATAACAAAAAAATATGAAAATATATAAAATATAAAATAATAATAAAAATATAAAATATAAAATATGAAAATAAAAAATACAATTATAAAAATAAAAACTACTGACACCGTCCATTGCTCTGCTGACACCATCCACTGCTCTATGCTCTATTGACACCATCCACTGCTCTACTGACACTGTCAGTATACATACACGCATATGTGTTTGAGATTTGGGGTGCACACCCTAATGCCATAGCATAGGCTGTGCACACCACTATATTGTATCATATTGTCAAATTCTGTGAAGAATCATTAGATTAGATCTTTACATTTATGGCTACCATTAGGCTCCTTAAGATCAAATTCCACCAAACTGAGTCAACCGGCAAGGCCTGAAAGTAATTGATAACGTTGAATCGATTGGCAGCACTGAGATGCTTTGTTCATGAATTTGATCATGTTTTGATCAATCAGATTCCAAAATTACATAGGGGGAGATTTATGAAAACTAGTGCAGCTGTAGTAACCAATCAGCTTCTAGGCTTTATTGCCAAAGCTGTCAAAGTTAGAAGCTGATTGGTTACTATGCCCAGCTGCACCGGATTCCGTGTGCACCTGTTTTTAGTAAATCTCCCCCTTGGTGTCCAACTATCAATCGAAATCCACTTTCCACTTTTGTTTTATTGATCTAATTGATTGTCGACTATAGATAGATCATTCCTGTTAGGAGAGATCAATCGGAAAATAAATCATTTCTTTATGGAAGCGCATATGACTGCCATAAATCTGCTTGTTTTCATTTGTTTTCAGGAAATATAAACCGGTAAATTACGGTAATACAAACACTATTCTCATTTAGAATGGCAGCACTCCCTCTTGCCCTCTTATTTTTTATTTATTTTTTGTTGTTTTTTTGTTTTAGTAAATGTTAAATAAATTGAAATCTGGATGCAAGACCAATATTAGAGGCACATGGACCCAGATATATTTGCTTGATTGCAATATGCATGTAATAGACAGTCGTTATTAGTAGTAATAAGAACCATCTGCTACTTTAAATAGAAAGCAGACATCTTTTAACTCATTCACTGCAAGAAAACTGTCTTAACTCATTAGTCAAAACTGCTGCAGTAAAGAAAAAAAAAAAATACCATTTTAACATCTCCTAGGTTAAATCTTCATTTAAATCGTGACAAAAAGGGTCTTCTCAAACTCCACCGCCACTATGGCAAATGATGGCCACCTTTTTTCACAAGGCAGATGTTCTTAATTAATGAAGAAAAATCATTTTAATGAGCTTAAATTCGTTCCCTTTACCCTTAAAGCAATGGTTTTACATGGCTCTAATTGCCAGAGGAGACGGATTATTTGCAGGTATGTATACATTCCTATATTTTTTCTTTAAACTATGTTGACAAATCATTGCCTGTGTAATTTATTTCCAAGAATTGGCTTCTGGTAATATACGAGGTTAACCAAATGTACAGAAAAAAAAGTGTCTTCTGTCTACTGTATGGATCATACAGCTTTAGGCTTCATTTAAATTAGTTTGTTTTATTATTTTATACCTATGTATAGAAATGGCAGGCATGGCTTTATTATACATACTGTATTTATTGGCGTATAACACTCACTTTTTCACCATGAAACTTGGGTGCAAATAGCATGTGCGTGTTATACGCCAATACTTCAATTTTAGCTGCCTCGGATGGGACAGGACAAGCGCCATCAGATTACATACAGTGAAAATCTGTTTACTTGGCGGCCTCTGTAATAGGAAGTCCCGTCTCCTGGACCGCCATTAATGTGCGTGTTATACGCCGATAAATACGGTAATTACATCTAACAGTACAGCAGACGATTTCCATGTTTGGGAAACCACACCATGTTTTTCAGTGCACGGGGGTGCCATTGAGTTGATGGAGCAACCGCATTTTTTGTGTGGTTGCATTTTTTTGCTTATTTACATGCACTCCCACATCCACGGCCGGTAGAATTATTTTGGGGGGGTCAGCAAACAGTATGCCAGCCCCCCCCCCTCGTCGGTCGGTAGGTAGCACTTACCCCATCACTGGCGGCTTCCCCTGCTCAGTGGCGGAGGCATCTCGTTCACCTGGTCATCACGGCGGTGGCGGCTTCCATTTCCTCCCTCCTCCTCAGTGGCCAATCGAGAGTCTTCTCTTTTTGGCCAATCGGAAAATGTGTCACACGCTTCTGATTGGCTGGATTGAGGATCAGTGTTTCAAAGGCAAATTTTCATTCGCTGTTGTAACACACCTGGAGGGGCTCCAGTCGCACTCTCTGCAACCCGAGTCCACCCTATTTTGAAGCCTATTAGAGCCTCTGGCTCTAATCAGGTGCTTAAAAAAAACCCTGGCTGCTTTATTTCATGCGCCCGGTGTCCTAAATGGGGCCGGACGCATGAATAGGGGGTGGCTGTGGTGGCCATGGATAGATTCATGCTATGCATGAATCTATACATCATGCATATAGGGGGTGGTGAGGAGAGAGGGGGCGGCACCCGGGTGCCCCTAATGGATGGGCCGCCACTGTATGTGAAAGTAGTAGTAGTAAATTAGTCTTCACATCACTCCCCCACAGCCTTGCTCCTTCTTCACATCACTCCCCCACAGCACTGCCCCCCTTGTCATCACTCCAATAAACAAGGTCCATAAAAACATGCACAAACAAGGTTCATAAAGACATGGATGAGCAAGATTGGGGTGAAGGAACTTGACTGGCCTGCCCAGATTCCTGACCTCAATCCAATAGAACACCTTTGGGATGAATTAGAAGCGGAGACTGCGAGCCAGGCCTTCTTGTCCAACAAGAGTGCCTGACCTCACAAATGCACTTCTGGAAGAATGATCAAGCATTCCCATAGACACACTCCTAAACCTTGTGGACGGCCTTCCCAGAAGAGTTGAAGCTGTTATAGCTGCAAAGGGTGGGCCAACTCAATATTGATCCCTACGGACTAATGCCCCGAACACACGGTCAGAATTTCCAACAACAAATGTTTGACGTGAGCTTGTTGTCGGAAAGTCCAACCATGTGTATTCTCCATCAGACATTTGCTGTCAGAATTTCCGACAAGAAATGTTTGAGAGCAGGTTCTCAAATTTTCCATTGTTGTCGGGAAATTCCGAGCGTGTATACACAATTCTGACGCACAAAAGTTCATGCATGCTTGGAATCAAGCAGAAGAGCCACACTGGCTATTGAACTTCATTTTTTGATGGCTCGTCGTATGTGTTGTACGTCACCACGTTCTTGATGTTCGGAATTTCCGACAACATTTGTGTGTATGAAAGACAAGTTTGAGCCAACATCCATCGGAAAAAAATCCACGGTTTTGTTGTCGGAATGTCCAATCGTGTGTACAGGGCATAAGACTGGGATGCCATTAAAGTTTATGTGTGTGTAAAGGCAAGCGTCGCAATTCTTTTGGTAACATTGTGTAAATAAGGTCAATATTCAAGGTACCTTTAACCTCCCTGGTGGTGATCCCGAGTCTGGCTCGGGCTGGGATTTCAGTACCACGAGCGGTAACCCCGAGCCAGACTCGGGATTGCATCGCTGGATACAGGGAGGATACAGCCACGGTCGAAGGCGGTCCCTTTGGGACAATATATGCGTCTTAGAAGGAACTGCACCCAAATCATCACATTTGATGAGCAGGCAGCAATGCTTTCTAAGAGGTTCATTGATAAGGGGTATGATGGGGAAACCCTTACTAAGGCAGTGAACATTGCACGAAATAAAGATAGAGCACTCCTTCTGGGAGATGGAGGCTCTACCAGGGAGAGGAATCAAGTCACTTTACCCTTCATCACTACCTTTTCTGTGCAGCACCGTAGTATCAAGAGGTTAATCCAGAAACACCCCGTGCGCACGCCTATGGTTGTGGGTTTAGTAACACTTTAAGGCTTCATTCACACACTTGGCCAAAGGGCAGTAAAACCAGGCAGTTTAGGCATGGCTAGTGGCCAAAAACATGCTGCAAACCAATGATGGGCTTCATGGCTGCAACAAAACATAAGCAGCATTTTGATTTTGTGAACAGTGCTACCTCAGAAGTCGAATGTCGTTCTGTAGAACGGCACTAATAAGGTTAAACCAGGTGGTGAAGTGGCAACTTATCCCCTCCTTGTTGCCTGGCAAACACCTCTAAAAAGTGATCTGATCCTGCCGTACATGTGAATGAGCCCTCAAGGTTAGGAATTGCTTTTAGGAGTATCTTCACCGGAGTAGGTATTTAGGCTGATTTACAAAAGGAGCAGAGAATCTGCACAAAGTATATTGTGAGTCTATTCATTTCATATATAGAAGGCTAATTTCTATTATATTATAAATTGTATGATCTACATGACTGGATAAATTAATTTTCACACAACTTAGTATATCAGCCCAATTAGGTCATGGGGGGGGGGGGGGTGGTCATTCTATGTTAAAATTATGGGTTGGTTAGCGTGAATTTTTGGAAACAAAATGACATTTTCAGGTGTAATTCCTTTATCTGATACCTATGGTTGCCGTGATCTCAAATAACTCAGCACCAAAAGTGTAAGAGCTCTTTGAGAACCAAAATGTACCATGACAGGCATCTGGAGCCTTCCACATCTTCAGGACATTTAATGTCATCTTCAGATTGTGACTTTATTTCTTTGTAAATAATTTTCTTCAATCAAGGCTTTGCATGTTTCTTTAACAACGAATTGTAGAAATTTATTTCACACAGGTGACAAATTAGTACAAATAGTAAAAGAAAAATCCTATAAAAGTTATTGTAGCAAGTTGAAAGAATGACCTTTGTTTAACCAAGTAAGTTATAAATAAGTTTAAGTGACTGTTTGAAAGTTTTAAGCATCTAACATCTTTCAAAATCCCCATAGTAGCATTCTGCTCCTTGTGGGAGACCATTTAGAATTTATTTGCTATGACAAATCATATAAACGTTCTCATCTCTAACTTCAATACTTTAACTGTTGCTGACAATTAGTATACACATGGAAAGTAGGTGGCACATAGGTATGTGAGAAAGCTCCAGTATAACCTTGGTGGTGCTTAAAGCAGAAATCCCCCCAAAATGGAAAGTTCTGCTTTTCCACCTCCTACCCATTCCTTCTCTCGTCTATCACTTTTGGACAAATTTCATTTTGGGGGGGAACGGGTACCTGGTTTTGACAGGTACCCTCTCCCACAGGGCCGGTGATAGGCCAGTACAACTGGCCCTGTTGTACCGGGCCCTGCCAGCAGGGGGGCCCGGGCAACCTGAACAGGCAGCAGCATCTTTACATTATGCCATTGGCGGCATGGGTGGCACTGTCTGCAGGTAGCACATGCGTTATGGGCAATAACGCATGTGGCATGAGTGGCATTGTCTACAGCACAATATGACATTGGCATCATGGGTGGCATGGTATCTGCAGGCAGCACATGCATTATGGGCCATAACGCAAGTGATGCCTGCAGAGACAGTGTCACCCATGCCACCAATGCCATATTATGTTGTAGACAGTGTCACCCATGCCGCCAATGCCATATTGTGCTGCAGACAGTGCCACCCATGCTGCCAATGGCACTATGCCATTGGCGGCATGGGTGGCACTGTCTGCAGCACAATATGGCAATGACGGGCGGCATGGCATTGGTGGCACTGTCTGCAGCACAATATGGCATCTGGGGAAGGGCCAGGGGTGGGGCTAAAGGAGGGACCAAGGGTGGAGCTGAAGGGGGCCCCATCAGGTAGGCTGTACGGGGGCCCCATGATTTCTATCAGCGGCCCTGCTCTCCCACTTCTGTCTGGATCATCTAGGTCAGTGGTTCTCAACCCTGTCCTCAAGTACCCCCAACAGGCCATGTTTGCAGGTTTTCCTTTATCTTGCCAGGGTGCTTTAAATCAGAGTCAATGGCTTAGTATTTTGGAGAGCTATTTTATCTAAGAGAAATTCCCAAAACATGGCTTGTTGGGGGTACTTGAGGACAGGGTTGAGAACCACTGATCTAGGTAATCCGAGGAGAAGTCCCCCCCCCCCTTTTTTTTGCTGCAGCTTTATGGAACATGTCAGGGGTCCCAGAAGACTGCAGGACCATTGGCAAGCAGCACAGCTCACGCATACACAGTGAGAAGCCCCAAGGAGTCAAAGCTAAATTCTCTTAGTAAACATGCCGAAGACTGGCGAATAACTGGTTGAAGACACTGCAGGATTCCTGGATGGGTAAGTGTCCTTTTATTAAAAGTTAGCAGCTACACTATTTGTAGTTGCTGACTTTAAATTTTTTTTGGGGGTTGAGGCTGAAGCTCTTTTATATCACATTGGGGTTGACTTAATAAAGGAGTAGAACCTAATTAAAGTAAACCTTCACTCAAAAGTGAAAATGCCACTCCTCTACACACTGGCCCTTGGTATTTTTGATTCATTTTTCTCTCAGATACTCCACTTCTCATTTCTCATCTAGGCCAGAATTAGGTCCCTCTCCTGGCTCACACCCTTCCCGGACATGTCACATGTCCCAAAAGGCTCCAGGACCAGTCCCAAACAGCCACACAACCTCACATATACTACATTGTCAAAAGTATTGTGACACCTGCCTTTTCACGCACATGGACTTCAATAGCATCCCAGTCTTAGACCATAGAGTTCAATGAGTTGGCCCACATGTGATGAGATCTTTGATCTTAAAAGTTTTTCCATTGGCAGTTGAACAAAATTCAGTCATACCTCTTACATGTGAGTTCACCTGCCTACATGATAAACATCTGTGGCAGGAATAAAAACCTGCTCTATCCCAAAACATCAAGGGTTTAGTTGGAGGATCTAATATATTTTTCACTATTGAGTCACCAAATGAGGGTCCTTTCCGATAGATAAACTTTGGGTCTTTAGGTACTGTTTTCCTTAAAATTTTATCCATACCTAAAAAATTTTAACCATATCTAAAATTGGCCAGTACTTTCTAAAAAATAGTTTCTACTTCCTTGTATTGTGAATGATAATTACTAATAAAGCCCCATTTGTGACCATCATCATTATTTTTAACCTTATTTGTCAAGCACATAGCTTGTGTAGTGTGC
Source organism: Lithobates pipiens (assembly GCF_037356315.1). NCBI lineage: Eukaryota > Metazoa > Chordata > Amphibia > Anura > Ranidae > Lithobates > Lithobates pipiens. The sequence goes on from NW_027507903.1 coordinate 21,995,959, forward strand.
CTCACCTCTTGCAGGACTCTATCTAGTTGTCCCGAGTTATAGCCCTTTTCTGCAAAGCGTTCCTTTATAATTTGTGATTGTGTTACAAAGTCAGCATCTCTAGTGCAATTTCTTCTAATTCTTGTAAACAGGCCTTTTGGTATGTTCCTAAGCCATGTCGGGTGATGGCCATTGTAAACGGGTAAGTAACTATTTCGCTCAGTAGGCTTAAAATAGACCTTAGTAGTTCATTCTCTATTATATAGCAGGACCGTAACATCCGGACAGTTTATTTGTTCCCTACACCAATGACACGCTAGTTTTATGTCATTATTATCTTGGTTGAGACGTTCAACAAATTCCATCAGAGATGACTCTGTTCCAGCCCCAATAAAGAACAGGTCATCTATAAAGCTTTTATAACATAAAAGCTCACTCCTCCGTTGGCCATAAATATATCGGTCTTCCCATTCACTTATTAAAAGATTAGCCAAGCTTGGCGCAAATTTAGCGCCCATCGCTACGCCCCTCTTCTGATTATAAAATTTTCCAGAAAAAGAAAAATAATTGTGGGACAAACAAAATGTTAAAGCCATCCCTAAAAACTTTTTCCGTATATATGACAAATCATCCCTCTGACTGAATGGCCAATTTAGTGACAGAAGGGCATCATCATTCTGAATCGCAGTATACAATGATGCGACATCCACTGTCACCAAAAAAACGTCTTTATGGTCCGGGATATCTACATTTTTCAGTAGCTGTAAAAAAACGTGTAGTGTCTTTTAAATAGGTCTTAATTTGTATCACAAATTCTTGGAGAAAATGGTCAAGATACCGTCAAACTCTAGCAGAAACAGATCCAATACCATTAACTATCGGCCTGGCTGGAGAATTAAGAGGCTTCTTATGAACCCTAGGTAATGTATATATAGTAGGAACTCTACTGTAACTAGGTGCCAAAAACCCATTTTTATTCTTATTCAATACTTTCATTCAAAAAAATCCATAGTCTACAAGGTTATTCAAATCAATCCTGTAACTTAAAGTAGGGTTTAGATCTAATTCTTCATAGGTCACATCATCGGATAGCATATACATTCGCTGAGAAATATAAAACTTTTTATCTAAAATCACTACTCCTCCCCCTTGTCTGCTAGTCTTATTATAAGATCTTTCCTATTTTCTAATGCTGTAATACCTTCCTCCATATATTTAGGATTTATATTCTTCTTAACTGATAAATTCTCCACATACTTTAAAACCATTTATTTGAACACCTCAACATGATTATTAGAGGGTTGCGGTGGATTGAATAAAGAGTGATTTTTTTAAATTACTATCTATTCCAATTGATGCATTATCTTTTCTTTTTGTGGGTCCTGATTTTATCCCCAGGAAATATATTTTCATATATATTTTCCTGATGTATTTGTGCACATCAATATAGACATTAAACTTATTGATAGTTTTTTTTTTTTTTTTACTGCATATTTTAAACCGGCATTTAATATATTTATTTCTTTGCTAGTCAAATCAACTTCCGACAGATTGTAAATGCTAGCTAATCTGTCTCCTTTCTCCTTTTTTTGTTGGATTCTTCGTCCACTTCTACAACCTCTCCTACCTTTCTTACTGATGTCACCAGAGGGCTGTTGGGTCTTCCCCTTTGAGGAGGATACCATCAGCCCTGTTCTCTGGGTTGTTGTGAGACTAGTGGATGACGTCCTCCCCTCCAAGGTTTGCCCCTTCTCGGTCTTGATCCTCTTCTCCCCTTCTCCCTAAAAAAATGTCTCATTTGTTTCAGGGTCCCAAAGTCATTACTGTGTAATACCTCATAACGATTGACAGTAGGAATCGGGTAGGGGCTCCACTGATCACTATCGTCAAATGGCACCAACAAAATGTAGGTGAACATCAATATAGTAAGCCACAGAAAAATCCAGCAACAAGGTTATGTAGATAGAGACCAGTTTATTCCATACCCTGATCTAGGATTTAATCAGAAATACTGTGAATCACCGGGTGGACTGTATCACGGATATGAAGATAGGGATCAGAGGAGCCCCTATCCGATTCCTAAAATATTAGATCCTCCAACTTAACCCCTTGATGTTCTGCGATAGAGCGGGTTTTTATTCCTGCCACAGATGTTTGAACTCACATGTAAGAGGTATGACCGAATTTTATGGCCAACGGAGGAGTGAACTTTTATTTTATAAAAGGTTGAATCGCCGGGTGGACGGTATCATGGATATGAAGATAGGGATCAGTGGAGCCCCTATCCGATTCCTAAATAGTGAAAAAAATATTAGATCCTCCAACTAAACCCCTTGATGTTCTGAGATAGAGCGGGTTTTTATTCCTGCCACAGATGTTTGAACTCACATGTAAGAGGTATGACCGAATTTTATGGCCAACGGAGGAGTGAACTTTTATTTTATAAAAGGTTTATAGATGACCTGTTCTTTATCTGGGCTGGAACGGAATCATCTCTGACGGAATTTGATGAAAGTCTCAACCAAAATAATAATAACATAAAACGAGAGTGTCATTGGAGTAGAGAACAAATAAACTATCTGGATGTCATGGTCCTGTTATATAATAGAGAATTAATTACTAAGGTCTATTTTAAGCCTACTGACCGAAATAGTTACTTACCCATTTACAGCAGTCATCACCCGACATGGATTAGGAACATACCAAAAGGCCAGTTTACAAGAATTAGAAGAAATTGCACTAGAGATGCTGAGTTTGTAACACAATCATAAATTATAAAGGAGCTCTTTGTAGAAAAGGGCTATAACTCGGGACAACTAGATAGAGTCCTGCAAGAGGTGCGGCACACTACACAAGCTATGTGCTTGACAAGTAAGGTTAAATCTAATGATCATGGTCACGAATGGGGCTTTATTAGTAATTATCATTCACAATACAAAGAAGTAGAAACTATTTTTAGAAAGTACTGGCCAATTCTAAGTATGGATAATGGATACAATTTTAAGGAAAACAGTACCTAAAGACCCAAAGTTTATTTGTCGGAAAGGACCCTCATTTGGTGACAAAATAATGAAGAAAGATGAGAAATATTAGATCCTCCAACTAAAGCCTTGATGTTCTGGGATAGAGCGGGTTTTTATTCCTGCCGCAGATATTTATCATGTAGGCAGGTGAACTCACATGTAAGAGGTATGACTGAATTTTGTTCAACTGCCAATGGCAAAACTTTTAAGATCAAAGATCTCATCACATGTAACTCGACCTATGTGGTATACGCATTACAGTGCCTGATGTATGTATATAGGCCATACAAAACGCACAGTGGGAAAAAGAGCATCTGAACACATCAACAATATCAAAATAGGTTATAAGGATCATAGTGCGTCCATGTACTTTCGCTGTAAACACAATAGACAATAGAGACCCCTCAGGTCTAAAGTTTTGGGGCATAGAATTAACTAAATCCATGTGGAGGGGAGTGAATAGAGTCAGAGACTTATCAAAGTGTGAAACTAAATGGATATATCTTACAGATACTTTACACCCTAAGGGGATGAATGTAGCACTCGATCTAAACAGTTTTATTTGTGATTATTAGCTTTTTATGAATGAACTATGTTTTATGAATTTCCCACTTTTAGATGAATTATTAATACGGATTCTATATAGATGTATTAAGTGATACATTTAGTAAATTTTATAAATTATTTATTAATATTTTTTAACTTTGGGGTGCTGGCTGTTCTAACGCTGTAATTTTAACAAAGGTAGTTTGACATCATTGCTAAAATATTAATATCAATCTTAAATGAATGAATGTATTTAAATTTTTATTTGTTAGATTTAAGCATGGAAAAAAAATTTGTATCATAATTGCTCCCTGATTTATCCATATATAATCTTTTGTGCTACGGGCGGAGGCGCTGATGCTGCTTATCCTCTAGCAGATTATATGCAATTGGAATTGAATTAATTAGATTGAGGTACCATTATTAAATGAACATACATGTTGCAATCGATCGATATTGGGAGGAGTGCAATGTGGTTGTATGAGCTTAGCTCTAACTGATTTTAGGGCTGAAATTAAGGCCGAAGTGCTATTGCGGGCAAACAATGTAATGTGTAATATATGGTTATGAAGTTTGGTATGGGATATGTGTAAGCATACGTGCCTCTGCAACCAAAATAATGTATGTGAGGTCCCGTCCATACGTATACACCTTTGTTGAGTTTTTGAAGTTAAGGATGTATTGTGCCACTCAACGGATGATGGGTTACATTCCCTCGCCCATACATGTGCATATATTGGATGTGCTGTGTGGCCACGCCCTCTGACAAAAGTGATGACGAAACACGTCAGAGAGTGACCACACAGCCATCCAGTCTGTCAATCAGCAGTCAGCTCGACCAGGGTACGCTGTCGTGTGAGAGATCCATCTGGTGGTGAGAGTTGTGAATGATCGTGATAGGACTGTTAATGTTCAAACGCTTTTATAATTCATTTTGCTTATAAGTGCAACTTCTAAGGGGGGGCGGGGATTGAAGTAATGCAATTGTTCCTTACGGAATTATAATATGTATGTGAATCTCTTTGTCATGAGTGATATGTAGATGGTAAGACCAACTTTTCTGCTCCATGAACGGATGATTATATGGGCTTTTACCTATTGTTTATCCGGTGAGTTCACTACCATAGGGGTGATAACGCACGTAGTGTGGTGACGATCAAACAGTAAGGATATATACCGCATGGGACACATATGGATGAACTTTTATTTGTGGTTTTTATGTAACTAAATTATGTGATCATATGGATGGACCTAATTCAGGGACTGTATAACAATTTGAGAGCTGCTAATGTTGGATTGTATTCAGCATATTTGTTCTGATTGTTCATTTTATTATAGTAGCTGCTAGAATAATATATTTCTTGGAATTTTTGACCATAAGCGCTGGGACTGGGTTGGTTTGCTTACTTCGGTATACTTACTTTTCCACAAATCTTCTTTGATCACCCATGGGAATTGGTTTTGAATGAATCACTATGGCCAAGACAAAAGCACAATCCTTCCAGAAGCATTTCAAAAATAGCTTACTAAAAAATACCAAAAAAATTCAGCCATGCTAGGAAAAAAAAATGTGAACACAACATATAATCAAAACATTGCACAGCACCAATGGGAGTTCATTTTGAAAAATAGCAATGCCAAGGATACTCTTTAAAAGGCGATTGTGGCTAAATTTTTATATCTGAACAGGACAAAAATAAATAAATAAATAAATAAATAAAAAGGAACACGACACATCAAAACTTTGCAAACACCCATGGGAATTGATTTTGAATGAATCATCATGGGCAAGACAAAAGTTCATCCCTTCCGGAAGCATTTCAAAAATAGCTTTCTAAAAAAGATACCTAAAATTTCAACCATGCTAATGATACCCTCTTAAAGGTGAAGGTTTCTAAAAAAAAAAAATATATTGGAACAAAAAAAAAAAGAAAAAGAACACAACATATAATCAAAACTTTGCACAGCACCCATGGGTTCTGAGGACGTTCATGACGAAACGTACGTCGAGGCTGTACCTCGTCACGTTTTATGATGCTACATCCAGTCTTCTGGTTGTCGGCTAGATGGTGTGGAACGCACGCCGCTACAGCGGTATCCAGCGGGAATGATTCACCAGGTGAATTCCATTAGCTACATATTTTTAAACACTTTTTTAAAATAAACAGTATTATACTATGGATGTCTCTTGCTCTTTCTATATACCCCGCCTGAGCCTGTGAGGAGGAAGGTTTCCCTATATCTCCATGCCATTTTCCATGTGAGCAGGCACCAACCTGCACAAGCGCTGTTTGACTATCTTTTTAACTAAAGTAGTCAAACGGATCTGGTAAGCAGGCTGCATATTCAATCACTATTGGGTGTCGTTTGTTGAAATCTTTGGTGAAGATTCACTCAACACATTCAGCGGATTTTGCCACACTTTGAAAGTTTTCTGTGCTGGTGGATTTTGCAACATTTATTTTATTTTATTTTTTGTCACATGAATGGGACCTTTCTTTTGCGATACGTCATACTATTGTGTGATTCCAACAATTTTGATTGTATTGTACACTTATGTACACGTGTTGAGTATATATATATATATATATATATATATATATATATATATATATATATATATATATATTATTTTTTATTTTATTTTTTTCTTGTCAGATGCACATATATTTTGAAAATAGTGTTATCACTGATATTGTATGTTATATTTCATATCTAATTTTTTTTCTTTTTCATCTTGGTTGAGATAACCAGGATTATATATAATTAAGTTATTAATTTACTCTAGCGCCCCATTATCACTTTATTCACCCATGGGAGTCAGTTTTAAATGAATCATGGGCAAGACAAAAGCTCAATCCTTCCAGAAGCACTTCAGAACTAGCTTGCTAAGTCTACCTTACTCCCTTCATTTTGAGAGCAGGTTCTTACATTAAAGCATAAATTACGTTGCAGAATGGGGACTCTAAGAGAAGTTCTTTAATCTTCACCAACCATTTAATAAACTATACAGCCTATCACAAGTCAGGAACACTTTGTTGTCTATTTATGTTGCATTATATTTCAACTTTGAAAGGCATATTAGCATAAAAAACACACAAGTAAAGTGCATCAACGTTTATATTTAAGTGTTTAATGGCATGCAGATCCTTAGCAGGCTATCCATTCCGCACTTCATGAACATTTTCTCTGTTCAGCCTTCTTATCTCTTCTTTTTTTCTATCAGCCGTTCCAAGCTGGGAAGAGACTGAGTTTCCAGCAGGTAGTCTCTTTTTTTTTTTTTTACGTTTTAGCAAATGATTGCCCCCCCCAGAATAAAAAATAGCCAACTCTTGAATATATTATCTTCACCTAAACTGTAGATTGACATATTTCTGTAAAAAAAAAAATTGTATTTATTTGTTCCATTGCAAAAGTTGTGTGTTTTTGAAGAATTTTTCCATCAAACTTAAATGCTGACCCCCTGTTGAGAGAATATTAATAAAACGCCAACATATTCTGGCACGGTGTACAATAAGTGACTAATTATTCCATCATCCCAGTGCACCCTGGCTCATGAAAATGTACAATTCAGGAAAATACATACTCTCTAAGGGGGAAGGTGTAACTTCTGTGATTGACAGGTGAGTCTGCAAGTAAAGCTATATCATTTTGAGGACTGAATGTTGTTTAGAACTGGCAGGACACAATATTCTAAAAAAAAAAAAAAAAAACATTGTTTTTAAAACTGATAACAGAATACATTTGTCCAATAAAAAAAAAATACAATTGCATATTCAGCAGCACTAATTGGTGCCAGTTGTGACTTTGATTAATTCATAAGCACAACGTCTAATTTTATTTCTTTGTATTTTTACTTTTTTTTTTATTAGTAGGTATTTTAAGATGCCCACAACTTTGAGGATAGTAAATTTTGTTTTATTTATATTTGTACTTTTTTTTTTTCATCTTTTATTAAATTGGCTTCTAGGCATTTTTAGATGCCCACAACTTTGAGGAGAGTGAAAAGAAATGTCTTTGTCTAAAAAAAAAAAAAAAAATACAGAAAAAAAGCATGTAACATTGGCTACTTCACCTAAGTCCTAAATGTATTACAGAAATGAAATATTCTAAACAAGTTCACAATTCCACCTTTTGATATATCATATCATCACCTCCAATTGTCTTGTAATGCTAGATGTTTTTTCAAGGTAGCCATTACATTTTCTTTTTTCTTTCTTTTTTTTTTCTGACGAAAAAAAAAAAAATAGTTTCTGCATAGCCGTTTGTGTATTGGATATTCTTTCAAAGCACAGGTATTGTAAGACCTAAAAATCATTTTCTGGCCTTGCTTTAAAATGGGATATTGAAAAAAGCACCTTATTATATTCGGTGGCATTGAGACAGACAGTCACCTTCTTTTCCTGCTCCCAAAAATGGAACATTAAAATGCTTTTCTTACACAACACCTGCTTGACCCTTTCTTCAGATTTTTTTGCCTTGAGCTTGGAATAAGTGAGAGATGGAGCTTCTTCTTTATTTTTTTTTATTTTATTTTTTAAGGCATCACTTCCATGCACTTTAAACATTCCATTGTACAAGATTATATTCAAGAGATGAAAGATCACAAGCAAAGCAGGAACTTCCATCTAATGAAAGGTATTGTAGTAGAGACTGAAACTCTACAAAGGATGGAATGCTGCCCTTCATAGACCCATTTTATGTAACTCTTCACAGCGGGTGTAGACATTGTCTGTATTACAATGCATTTTTACTGCGACATTCTAATCTAAGATACCTGCAACCCACTGCAAGACTGAGCCCCTAGGCTTTTATGCTCAAATGTAGCTTGCAGAATTAAAAGATTACAATTTGAACCGGAGAGGGTCTAAGCACGCTTCACTTGAGGTTTGTTTTTGTGTTTTTGTTTTTTCTCTTTTTTTTTCCTTTAATTAGTTAGAAAGATGTGAAATCATTTCTAAATGAACACTAAATAGATTAAGTCTCCGCCTTTCCTGTAAGCACTCACTGATCAGCACTGACTGTATAGCTCTTGACCATGCTGAAGGGTTTAAGTGTGAAAACAAGTGAACATGGGGGGTACTTTTAGCTGCATAAAAGACCCCTTGATATCTTAGCGCTCTTTGAAGAGTTTATAGATTACTGCTCATAGCGAAAAACTGTTCGAACCTTGTTAATCCAGTCCCCTGTCATCTATACTGAAATGCAGTAGCTAGTTTAAATGATGGATGCACACACAAAGGAGTATTTCTCTACATCAATGAAAGCCTTTATTTTAATGTCAACACTTTAATGAATAATGGAGAGAACACATAAATATACACAAATTACACAAACCGCAATCTTAGATTTTGATGCAGGCATTTTAGTAGTTTTTTCAAATAAAATAATTGAACATTATTTTTTTTTTTAAGTGGTGGGCATTAATAGATTCTGAGAAAAAAGAAGGAAAAAAGAAAATATATATCTGTGCTACACACACACACACTATATGAATAAAGGTCTCATAATAGTCCCAAACCAGGTTTGTATCTTTTTTATTAATTAAAATATTATTATTTATAAATATAAATAGATAGATAGATAGATAGATATATAGATAGATATATATATATATATATATATATATATATATATATATATATATATATCTGCGCCACACACACCCAATGAACAAAGGTCTCATTATAATAGCTCCAAAACCTCAATAAGCTTTGTATCTTTTTTATTAATTAAAATATCATTATGTATAATATATATATATATATATATATATATATAGATAGATAGATAGATAGATAGATAGATAGATAGATAGATAGATAGATAGATAGATAGATAGATAGATGGATAGATATATATATAAATAAGATAAAAAAAAAAAGAAGACAGGAAAAAAAAAAAAAAAAAAATATATATATATATATATATATATATATATATATATATATATATATCTACACCACACACACACTATATGAACAAAGGTCTCATTATAATAGCTCCAAAACCTCAATAAGCTTTGTATCTTTTTTATTAATTAAAATATAATTATTTCAATATTACAATATCATTATTTATTATATATATATAGAGATATATATATATATATATATAGATAGATAGATAGATAGATAGATATAGATATATCTAGATATATAGATAAATATAAATATATAAATATAAATATATATCTATATATATATATATATATATATATATATATAAATTGTATATAGATATATATATATATAGATATATATGTAGAGATCTATATATATATATATATATATATATATATATATATATATTATTGACACATGTTAAAGTTTACAATTACAATTGATAGTTCAAGCATTTTTAGTCCTCAGTACAATATTATAATTTAATAATAATACTAACAATAACAACAACAATACCATATAATATTGGATGCATATTAAATGTACAGAATCTACGCTGCTTAATTTTATATGGCAAAAAAAATAAAAAAAATACAAATTCAGTTGAATTTAAACAAACTTTATTTTGAAAACATTTCCTATTATTTTCACTGTAACTCTATATTTGTCATTCTGCTTCATAAGACCTTTTCTCCTGCTGAGCTGATATGTCTGTAAAAAAAACAGAGTAATTATCCAGAAAACTTGCCATACATTTATACGTTAACGTATATACCTCGCCCAGACTGAATAATTTCCATTATGATTTCATGCATTTTAAAAGAAATGGAGACAACATAACTAGTATTTGGGGAAGTTCAAGCAGTTAGGAATAAGCTCTGTGCCCCATGGGGTACAAGTATATATACAGTGTAAGTGAGTATGGTAAAATGTTAACTGATCTTATAATAATAACACTAAGCAAATATGGAAATGTGATTTAATGTTTCTTTTAAATAGAGAAAATCTATTTAACATTTTTAATATATATTCCTAAATCAACCCAAAGATTTTCTTTTTTTTCTCTATAAAGGAATTATATGTAATTCTTTTATTTTTATATAATTGATATTTCCTGAATTCGAACCCAATAAAAAGTTAATGATTTAGGCTTAATGTACACAGGACGATTTACAACCTCCCCTGAATGATTTAACTTGACAGATAGTAACCAACGTTTACTGCGTTTCAAAAAAGCGTTGGAGCGTTAAAAAAAAACCATATATATATATATATTTTTAAAAATTTCAAATAGTCAAAAATGTATCTCCATTAAAAACGCCTGTAAACGAAATGCGGCTAAACACGAGTTACCGCGTTTACGGGCGTTTACATGCTTTTACCGATGTTTCAAATGCCTCTCTGAACATCTGTTCTGAACACCTTTTTTTGCATTCCAAAAAAATTCTTCTAAACTCAACTGCCTAGAAATGAATAGAAACGACCCTGTGTACATGTCCTGATAAGATAACATAGAGGAGAGTTCAGGGGCAGCTGAAAAAAAAAAACGCCCAACTGCTCCTAAACGTCTGTTTACCCGCAGCAGTGTACACGAGGCCTTAAAGCGGTTCTGCGCACATTTTAATACGTTTGGCTCAGTCGTTTCTAAATGTAGCATTGAGTTCACAATGGACGTTGTTTATTTTATTTTTTTAATCGTAGCTGTTCAGGTTTAAAATGTGAGTTTTCAGTCCCTGCGGCTGTGGGCGGTGTTTCTGCGGGTATACACATCATATCCGGTGATCGCCGCACTGTCTCCTGGGATCTCGTGTAATTAATCCCAGGAGTCAGTGCGGAGGTCCCATGCGAAATGATTTCCACAGCGTGACGGCGGAACTTATGAAGACATTACCCGTTGTGATGGCAACATTGATGATTACGCCGCTCGGCGCAGTTGCCACTGCGCATGCGCGGGAACCAGCAAGGAATGCTGGTACTTCTAATGTGAGAGAAGAAGGAAGGGATTGCTTGTGGGCTTCAAATGCCCACAAGCAAGATGACATCTGCCTAGCGCGATTTTAAAAAAGTATCGATTAGACAGAAAAACGGACATGGATAACGAGCATCACACTACAAGTGAGTCTGACTTTAGCAAGACATGATTTTTAAACATTTAAACATTTATTTCAACCCCTGAGTCAGTGCGGAGGTCCGATGCGAAATCTTGCGTGATTTCAACGGCGTGACGGCGGAACTTACAAAGAGGCCACCCATTGTGATGGCAACATTGATGATTACGCCGCTCGGTGCAGTTGCCACTACGCATGCGCGGGAACCAGCAAGGAATGCTGGTACTTCTAATGTGAGAGAAGAAGGAAGGGATTGCTTGTGGGCTTCAAATGCTCACAAGCAAGATGACATCTGCCGAGCACGATTTTTAAAAAGTATCGATTAGACAGAAAAACGGACATGGATAACGGGCATCACACTACAAGTGAGTCTGACTTCAGCAAGACATGATTTTTAAACATTTGAACATTTAATTCATCCCAGGAGTCAATGCGGAGGTCCGATGCAAAATCTTGCGTGATTTCAATGGCGTCATGGCGGAACTTACAAATACGCCACCCATTGTGATGGCAACATTGATGATTACGCCGCTCGGCACAGTTGCCACTGCGCATGCGCGGGAACCAGCAAGGAATGCTGGTACTTCTAATGCGAGGGAAGAAGGAAGGGATTGCTTGTGGGCTTCAAATGCCCACAAGCAAGATGACATCTGCCGAGCATGATGTTTAAAAAGTATCGATTAGACAGAAAAACGGACAGGGATAATGGGCATCACACTACAAGTGAGTCTGACTTTAAGATATGATTTTTAAACATTTAAAAAAATAAAAAAAAGTCTGTGCTGAACCGCTTTAAAAAGAATTAAAAATGAAAGCCTTGAAATATCTGGTTTTACCATTTTATAAATAATAACAGGGACAAGTACTATTGTACAAATACAAAAAAATGAGAAAGTAACATTTATGTATGTTTTCATATACAAGTAAAGCTTAAAAGAGTAGACATAGCAATAGGGCAGATCCAGGCACTCATGCATTAGGAGATCCTCTACAATATAGAACGCCGGGACCAAAGAGTAACCATGTAAAACTGAAATATTGATAATAGGTGGGTTAAGATTTTCTAGTAGCGGTCAAAAAATTCTCGAAAGGATTATCTCTTTGTATAAATCTGTCTTTCATTTGCTTGTCAGGAAAATATATCCTAGTGAACCTGTTACATGGGAATCAGGAGCACCATGCTGTGGATCAGACTGAAACAATGTAGCAATTACTCGTTGAATTCATTTTGGAAAATTGGTGTTTTCTGTGTCTCCTGGTCTACTAAAGAAGAAGAGAAAAGTTCTGTTAGTCAGTAAATGTCACTCGTTATAGTGGATAAGTCCTGTATATGGCCACTGTGTACTAAGGAAATTAAAATAGAAACCGTATTTTGGCTTGCTCATGATTGGATGACCAAAGTAAATACAAGTTCAGCTTATTTACTAAGTGAACATTCTCTTGTCCTTCAGAAAATCAAACCCAATAGCAAATTTCTGCCACAAAGCTCTTGACGTTGTTCCATTCCTTATCAGTGTGGATTTAAGAGCTGCAAAAGGGTGTACACCATGCATGGGGTGTAGATGCATGGGGTGTACATGCATTGAGTGTAAAATACACATTACCAAAAGTATTGGGACACCTGCCTTTACACGCACATGAACTTTAAAGTGGTTGTAAACCCTTACAACACACTTTGACCTACAGGTAAGCCTAGATTAAGGCTTACCTGTAGGTCCAAGAAATATCTCCTAAACCTACACGGTTTAGGAGATATTTGCCGAAAGACAGGCACCGCTGTCTACGGCGCATGCGCCGTAGACAGCGGAGCGCAGGCGCACTGAGTGTGCCGTGGTCAACGGCAATATGCCACGAGTGGCGGCTCCTGTGCGCATGCGCAGGAGTGACGTCATCACGGCTTCGCGGAATGACAGCGGCAGAGCAGCGAGACCCCACCGAGAAGATGGATGCTCCGGACTACAGGGGACAGCGGTGACATCGCTGGCTCCTGTGTCAGGTAAGTGACACATAATGGACTACTATGTGATGCATAGTAGTCCATTATGCTTTACCTTTGCAAGGAATGAAAGAGGAAGTAAACTCATCAGGGTTTACTTCCTCTTTAATGGCATCCCAGTCTTAGTCCGTAGGGTTCAATATTGAGTTGGCCCACCCTTTGCAGCTATAACAGCTTCAACTCTTATAGGAAGGTCGTCCACAAGGTTTAGGAGTGTGTCTATCCACTTGCCAACCGCTGTCTTCATATATACGTCGGCAGAATGGCACGGCTGGGCAAAGCAACGTACCCGTACGTTACTTTGAATTTCCCGCCGTGCTCTCACGCACACGCGCGCCTGCCGCAGGAATCGGCATCTCCCCGTTCTTGGGCTCCGTGACACGATACCCGTGACCGCGTCACAGAGTTCAAGAATGGGGAGATGCCGATGTAAACAGCATCTCTCCGTTCTGCCTAAGGACAGCACACTGATCGTCTGTTTCCTGTCATCGGGAGCAGAGATCAGTGTCATGTCACACACACAGCCCCTCCCCCCAACAGTTAAAAAAACGCTCCACTAGGACACACTTAACCCTACCCTGCCCCCTAGTGTTTAACCCCTTCACTGCCAGTGACATTTTTACAGTAATCAATACAATTTTATAGCATTGATCGCTGTATTGGTCCCAAAAATGTGTCAAAATTGTCCGATGTGTCCGTTGTAATGTTGCAGTCATGATAAAAATTGCTGATCACCACCATTACTAGTAAAAAAAAAAAGATTAATAAAAATGCCATAAAACTATCCCCTATTTTGTAGACGCTATTACTTTCGCACAAAACCAATCAATAAACGCTTATTGCGTTTTTTTACCAAAAATATGTAGAAGAATAAGTATCAGCCTAAACTGAGGAAAAAAAAATGATTTTATATATTTTTTGGGGGATATTTATTATAGCAAAAAGTAAAAAATAATGTTTTTTTTTTCAAAATTGTCGCTCTTTTTTTGTTTATAGCACAAAAAATAAAAACCGCAGGGGTGATCAAATATCACCAAAAGAAAACTCTATTTGTGGGAAAAAAAAGGATTTTTATATTGAGTTGGCCCACCCTTTGCAGCTATAACAGCTTCAACTCTTCTGGGAAGGCCATCCACAAGGTTTAGGAGTGTGTTTATGTTTGACCATTCAACCAAGGCCTGGCTCTAATTCATCCCAAAGGTGTTCTATCAGGTTGAGTTCAGGACTCTGGTCAAGCCAGTCAAGTGACATAGTTAGTCAGGTTGAAAAAAAGACCATCTAGTTCAGCCAATAAAAAAAAAAAACTACAATCCCATATACACAATCCTATACCCACAGTTCCTCCAGCCCAAACTCACTCATCCAGGTCTTTATGGACCTTGCTTTGTGCACTGGTCCAAAACATTTGGTGGAGGGGGGGATTATGGTGTGGGGTTGTTTTTCAGGGGTTGGGCCTGGCCCCTTAGTTCCAGTGAAGGCAACATTTAAGGCATCAGCATACCAAGACATTTTGAACAACTTCATAATCCCAACTTTGTGGCAACAGTTTGGGGATGGCCCCTTCCTGTTTCATAATGACTGAGCACCAGTGCACAAAGCAAGGTCCATAAAGACATGGATGAGTTTGGGGTGGAGGAACTTGACTGGCCTGCACAGAATCCTGACCTCAACCCTGCAGAACACCTTTGGGATGAATTAGAGCGGGTAAACTGCGAGCCAGTCCTTCTCGTCTACATCAGTGCCTGACCTCACAAATGTGCTTCTGGAAGAATGGTCAAACACTCCCATAGACA
Organism: Lithobates pipiens; assembly: GCF_037356315.1. Classification (NCBI taxonomy): domain Eukaryota; kingdom Metazoa; phylum Chordata; class Amphibia; order Anura; family Ranidae; genus Lithobates; species Lithobates pipiens. The sequence goes on from NW_027507903.1 coordinate 22,011,307, forward strand.
CACTCCTAAACCTTGTGGACGACCTTCCCAGAAGAGTTGAAGCTGTTATAGCTGCAAACGGTGGGCCAACTCAATATTGAATGTTGCGCATACACATGGCACCTCCTCCTATGCTCGCCTCCAGGACTTTTCCCGAGCCTCTCCTATTCTATCGAACTCTCTACCCCAGGATGGCACAGTGGTGTAGTGGTTAGCACTCTCACCTAACAGTAAAAAGCATTGCTGGTTTAAATCCCAACCACGACACTACCTGCCTGGAGTCTGCATTTTCTGCCTGTGTGGGTTTCCTCCCACACTCCAAAGACATGCAGGTAGGTTAATTGGCTTCTGTCCAAAAAATTGGCCCTAGTATATGAATGAGGACCTTGGATCGTGGGACCCTTGAGGGTAGGAGCCAATGTGAGTGTGCAATGTACAGGGATAGGGACAATTGTAGACACTCACTCAGGTTGACCTGGATGGACTGGTGTCTTTATTCAACCTTACTAACTATGTACCCCCATCTGTCTAACTATCTCCTACTCTGTTTGCTTTTGGATGATCCCTGAAAGCCCTTCTCTTCAGAGAAGCCTATTCTGCCCACACCTAACAACTGTACTTTAATTTTCTCCATCAGTTCATCCCCCACAGTTATAACCTTTTGTATCACTTGACTCTCCCTTTTTGATAGCAAGCTCTAACGAGCAGGGCCCTCTGATTCCTCCTGTATTAAATTGTATTGTAACTGTACTGTCTGCCCTCACATTGTAAAGTGCTGTGCAAACTGTTGGTGCCATATAAATCCTGTATAATAATAATAATTGAAATAGCCAGAAACAGTTAGTAGCATAGCCACAATACTCCAGGTCTTGTGTCGAGGAACTTCTGCTGTGCACATTGACCACAAGGGGGCAATAGCCAGGCACTGCCCCCATTCACAGAACACCTTGGACGAGATGGAGGCAGTGATGTCACCACCCCTCCACTCTACATTCATCCAATCAGAAAATGACTTGTATCTTTACAAAAAAAAAAAAAATACAAAGTGCCATGTGCAGAAGCCTCTTGGCAAAGAACCTTGAAGATAGCAGCTATCTCTTTAGCAGCGCCAATTACTACAGTGATTGTCAGCTTCCCCAGTGGCCCCCAAGGTATGAAATATGCACATTTGCTTTGGTTCGAGCTAGACCAACCAATAAAGATCATACCTGGAGTTCACTTTAATTATTGCTAATTTTCATGAATCTCCTACTTCTAAATAACATTTGAATCTAAAATGTAATTTAATGACAACCATACCCGTAGTTATTCATAAACAAAGTATTACTGCTCTTTTGAGGAGTTCTGTGGACATGAATAAGACACTGGAAAAATAAAGGTTTGAAATGAGCTCTTGTACACTTGGGAAACAAGTTTCTCCGCAGATACATCCAACATCAATAATTATAAGGAATGGTGCCATACAGTCCTTTAACAGATCAAACAATCCCTAATTTGAAGTCTTCTATCACAGCTCTGTCTCCATGTGAAAGCTGGTCACAGAAGATCAAGATGCTTTTTATAGACTGGTCACCTAAGAGCCATAAAATTCACTTACTAACCTGAAACTGCTCATTGTGTGTATGTTGACTCTATAAATAATAGTGCAATGCAGCCTTTCTCAACCTTTTTAATGCTGAAAAACCCTCAAATTAACTTTCCGGTCTCAAGGAACCCCTGCTAATAATTACTATATCTACAATTTACCGTACATTAGCATGATGGTCGGTGGGAAGAATGATCCTTTCATTTGTGGTCAGTGAGAAGAACCCCCCACTAAGAGATAGCTAAAAAGATCATTGGTATCAGTGGCTAATTATACCAGAGGCAAAAATCGTTCAAGAAACCCCTAGCAACCTCTGGAGGAATCTTAGGGTTCCATGGAAACCTGTTTGAAAAGGTTGAGCTATCGACATGAAAATAACAGTATTAGATTAGAATTCTATGATATGCATTATATTGTCAAATGTATTGGGACAGCTGGAGTTGTGGCTTCCATCTGCTGGCCACTCCAGAACATGCTGCCATAGAGTTACAACTTTGGATATCCATATTACTGCCATATTACTAATATGATGTGCTTCTACCCATCTATCCTTTTGTAAGTGTTTTTAACCCTTTTTAGAAATTCAAAGTTTTACTTCTGCACTTAGAGGCGCCTTTTTTTCTTTCTATTTCACTTCCAGAGTCTGCTTCTCTCTTCAAGTGCTGCCGGAAGTGCATGAAGACCCTCTTCTATTTCTACATAGACTGATATCTGCTTGGTCTGTTACTCAGAGTGTCCTTATACACACTTTTATCTAAATGTATTGGGACACCTACCTTTACACGCACATGAACTTTAATGACATCCCAGTCTTAGTCCGTAGGGTTCAATATTGAGTTGACCCACCCTTTGCAACTATAACATCTTCAACTCTTCTAGGAAGGCCGTCCACAAGGTTTAGGAGTGTGTCTATCCATTTGCCGACCGCTGTCGGCATATATACGTCGGCAGAATGGCACGGCTGGTCAAAGTAACGTACCCGTAAGTTACTTTGAATTTCCCACCGTGCGTGTACGCGTGCCTGCTGCAAGAAATACCCGTGATCGTGTCACAGAGCTCAAGAATGGGCACATGCCGATGTAAACAGCATAGTTAGTCAGGTAGATAGATACAGTAGATAGATAGATAGATAGATAGATAGATAGATAGATAGATAGATAGATAGATAGATAGATAGATAGATAGATTCCTCCACCCCAAACTGGCTCACCCGTGTCTTTATAGACCTTGCTTTTTGCACTGGTCCAAATCATTTGGTGGAGGGAGGATGATGGTGTGGGATTGTTTTTCAGGGGCCTTCATTCCAGTGAAGGGAACTCTTAAGGCGTCAACATACAGGGCCGCTGATAGAAATCATGGGGCCCCGTACAGCCTACCTGACGGGGCCCCCCTTCAGCTCCACCCTTGGTCCCTCCTTTGGCCCCACCCCTGGCCCTTCCCCAGATGCCATATTGTGCTGCAGACAGTGCCACCAATGCCATGCCGCCCGTCAATGCCATATTGTGCTGCAGACAGTGCCACCCATGCCACCAATGGCATAGTGCCATTGGCAGCATGGGTGGCACTGTCTGCAGCACATTATGGCATTAGCGGCATGGGTGGCACTGTTTGAAGCACATTACAGCATTTGCGGCATGGGTGACACTGTCTACAACATAATATGGCATTGGTGGCATGGGTGACACTGTCTCTGCAGGCATCACATGCGTTATGGCCCATAATGCATGTGCTGCCTGCAGAGACCATGCCACACATGATGCCAATGTCATATTGTGCTTTAGACAATGCCACCCATGCCACATGCGTTATTGCCTATAACGCATGTGCTACCTGCAGACAGTGCCACCCATGCCGCCAATGGCATAATGTAAAGATGCTGCTGCCTGTTCAGGTTGCCTTGGCCCCCCTGCTGGCAGGGTCCGGTACAACAGGGCCAGTTGTACTGGCCTATCACCGGCCCTGTCAACATACCAAGACATTTTGGACAATTTTATGCTCCAAACTTTGTGGGAAGAGTTTGGGGATGGCCCCTTCCTGTTCCAACATGACTGCACACCAGTCCACAAAGCAAGGTCCATAAAGACATGGATGGGCGAGTTTGGGGTGGAGGAGTTTGACTGGCCTGCACAGAGTCCTGACCAAAACCCGATAGAACACCTTTAGGATGAATTTGAGCGTTGACTGCCATCCAGCCCTTCTCGTTCCAACATCAGTGATCAACCTCACAAATGCGCTTCTAGAAGAATGGTCAAACATTCCCATAGACACACTCCTAAACCTTGTGGACGGCCTTCCCAGAAGAGTTGAAGCTGTTATAGCTGCAAAGGGTGGGCCAACTTAATATTGAACCCTACGGACTAAGACTGGGATGCCATTAAAGTTCATGTGTGTGTAAAGGCAGGCATTCCAATACTTTTGACAATATAGTGTATGTGATCCGAACAAATAAACTGCAGCTGAGGAGAAACTGCTCCAGGTGTCTGTTCCCACTTGTCTAGTCCCTCTTCAGGTGTGGGTGCAGCTCAGTATGCAACCATATGCAAATAAAAAAACAAAAAAGCTATGAATAAGCACCTGCCTTAACGGTGTGAAACGCATTAGCGGCTTTTATCCCTGCTGTATGGATCTACATTAAATAAAGGAATTCTTTTTCATTGGACTTTTTCATCTGGACTTTTTTGTTTTGTTATTTGCATAGTGTATGTGATGTATGGCAAAATTAAGTTTTTGATAATCGAAGTAGACTGTAGACCGGTTAGTTTAACTTCTATAGTTGGGAAGATAATTGAGTGTTTAATACAAGACCACACAGAACAGTTTTTGCTAGAAAGTAATATTTTAAGCAATAGTCATCATGGATTCATGAAAGACTGTGTCAAACAAATATAATTTCTTTTTATGAGGAGGTGAGTAAAACCTCGGACAGAGGGGTAGCGGTGCACGTGGTATACTTGGATTTTGAAAAAGTGTTTGACACAGTTTCCCACATGGCTCATGTGTAAGGTAAAGTCTACAGGCTTGGAAATATCAGTTTGTAAACGAAAAACTGGCTAAAAGAACAAATTCAGAGAGTAGAGGTTAATGATTCTTATGCCGCGTACACAAGGTCGGAGAATCCGTCGGAATGCGTCTTATCGGACCGTGTCGTCAGATAATCCGACTGTGTGTGGTATGCATCGGATTGATTCCATCCGAATCTCCGTCGGACCCAATTTTCCAACATGGTGGAAATATTTCCCGACCAACCCGATCATGTGTAGAGAATTTTGATTGGACCAAGTGCCATGCATGCTCAGATCGAATTCCTACATCAAAGCTATTGGCTACTAGCCTGAACGTAGTCCCATCGTAACGAAATTACGTCATCACGTTCTGAAAGATCGGATTTTTCGCCAACTTGGCCCGACCGTGTGTATGCAACAGTTTCAGACAAGATCCGACGGACAAAATCCGACGGATTTGATTGTGGAAATCTCCGACTGTGTGCACAGGGGCTTACTCTGAATGGTCTTAGCCCTTGTACACACGGTCGGACATTCCGACAACAAAATTCATCGGATTTTGTCCGACAGAACTTGTCCGAAACTTGTGTTGCATACACGCGGTTGGACAAAGTTGTGGGAAAATCTGATCGTATGTAACGTGATGGCGTTATTTCGTTACGACGGGACTATGTTCAGGCTAGTAGCCAACAGCTTTGGTCTAGGAATTTGATCTGAGCATGCGTGGCACTTTGTCCGATCGGAATTCTTTACACGCAATTGAACAAAGTTCGATCGGATCATGTTGTCGGAAAGTTTTTAACCCTTTCATGACTAAGCCTATTTTTGGAATTTGGTGTTTACAAGTTAAAATCCATATTTTTTGCTAGAAAATTACTTGGAACCCCCAAACATTATATATATTTTTTTAGCAGAGGCTCTAGAGAATAAAACGGCGATTGTTGCAATATTTTATGTCACACGGTATTTGCGCAGTGGTGTTTTAAACGCAACTTTTTGGGAAAAGGGACACTTTCATGAATAAAAAAAAAACAAAACAGTAAAATTAGCCCAATTTTTTTGCGAAATGTGAAAGATAATGTTACGCCGAGTAAATAGATACCAAACATGTCACACTTTATAATTGCGCGCACTTGTAGATTGACGACAAAGTACGGTACCTAAAAATCTCAATAGGCGACGCTTTAAACATTTTTTACGGTTACCAGGTTAGCGTTACAGAGGAGGTCTACTGCTAGAATTATTGCTCTCGCTCTGACGATCGCGGCGATACCTCACATGTGTGACTTGAACACCGTTTACGTACGCGGGCGCGACTTCCGCATGCGTTTTCTTTGCTTCGCAAGCTCGCGGGGACGGCGGGCGCTTTGAAAATTTTTTTTTTATTTTTTTATTTATTTTATTTATTTTTAAATGACTAAATTGTTTAAAAAAAAAATAAAAAATTTGATCACTTTTATTGCTGTCACAAGGAATGTAAACATCCCTTGTGACAGTAATAGGTGGTGACAGGTACTCTTTATGGAGGGATCGGGGGTCTAAAAGACCCCCCACCCCTCCTTTACACTTCAATGTATTCAGATCGCCGAAAACGGCGATTCTGAATACCGGATATTTTTTTAAAACCGGCGCCATTGGCAGCCGAGTAAACGGGAAGTGACGTCATGACGTCGCTTCCGTGTTTACGATGAGGAGACTGGAACGAAGCCGATTACGGCTTCGTTCCAGTTCCTCCCCAGCAGCCAGAGCCGACGGATCTTTAATCGGTGCTCCCGATCGAGCGGGAGCACCGGTAACAGCGGCGAGAGGCGGCGGGAGGGGGGGACGTCCCCTCCCGCTCCTCCGGCATAACAGCCGAGCGGCTTTTAGCCGCATCGGTTGTTATGCCTGGATAGCCAATCGCCTGCTGTAAAAAACGGTACCGGGATGATGCCTGCAGGTGCGGGCATCATCCCGGTATACCCCCCGGAAGCCGAGTACGCAGATGTGCGTACGCTCGGCGGGAAAGGGTTAAAGCCCAGCTCTAAAATTTTGTCCGTCGGATATTCCGACGGAAACAGTCCGATGGAGCCCACACACAGTCGGATTATCCGACAACACGGACATTTTCCGTCGGAATGTCCGACCGTGTGTACAAGGGCTAAGGTTATCAGTGTTATACCCCAAGGTTCAGTGTTGGGACCTTTACTTTTTGATATATTAGTGAGCTACTGATGCTTTACCTTCAATAATTTCTGACTCTGAGTCATCGACTCCCCCATTTCTTGAGACTCAAAGTAACAGAAAGTGAGGAAAAACTCCCCAGTGGGGTTACAGGCTAGATTTAAACATGAGGTTTGGTTTAAAAAAAAAAATTCCCCTAAATTTGCTACATCACTTACCTGTAAGGAAGGGTGCCCCACAATGTGCAGACTGCTGGATCCTGTAGAAACTTTCACTTTACTGTCCTGTCCTCTTCCTGCTGCTGAACTTATGGTGCTGTGGTGGGCTTTCAGTCCCGGCTCTCTGCTCTGCCCCCCCCCTGCACTCATTGGAGCGCTGGGCTGTGGATTGGGTGGCTCACTGAGAGGCTGAGCCGGGGGATCCCGACCATATGGTCACAGTCTTTCCCCGTCAGACAAAAGTCCAAAGTACAAACACGCATGCTTGGAAGCAAGGACGAGCCAGAAGCGGTCGGTCTTGTAAACTAGCGTTCATAATGGAGAATTGACATTCGTGACGCAGCAAATTATTAAATCTTGAGATGCAGCGCACAATTCTCTTCTTCTTTAATGGGATAATAATGAAGCTGCTTTGCTGGTGATACTGATGGAGTTTTTGAAAACTACTTTTTAAAGGCTTTTTTTTTTTCTAGTGATATCAAGAATAATATTATTATGCTTTTTTTTTTTTTTTTTTTTTATTTGGGAAAGTTACCACAACACCATTATCCCGTAGCTTTTAAGATCAAAGATACAACTATGTTGGTGTCCCTTAATTTTGCATTGTATATTTTTAAATGTAACTGCCTACTCCAATACTGTCATTTGAAGTAAAACAAATAGCCAGGTATTATTCTACACAATTGTTTTATTGTGCATTAAAAAAGAAAACAAATAAAATTAGACACACTATCTGCCAATAGAACTTAACCAAAAAAGTGACTTCTATGCATCCAAAAATATAGAAAATATAACAAATCAAAACATTATTCAACCAAAAAAATTATGTCAAAGCAATAACTCCAAGGCCAATAATAAATAACACGTTATCTCCTCCGATTCCGCAACATGTCTGGTTGACGAACCGCCGTTCAGAAACAAACTGAAAAGCTCAAACTGAAAAGTGTGAAATGAAAAGCGCGAATCAACACTCACCAAACTTCTACTAACACGAAATTAGCAGAAAGAGCCCAAAGGGTGGCGCTAAAGACCTGAAAAACATAATACGTCACTACGTCCATATTTGTTGGCCAACAATTGTGTGCCCATGTGTATAAAAGACAAATTTGGTCCAACGCCCTTCGGACAAAAGTTTACGGTTTTGTTGGCCAACAATCTGATCGTGTGTATGAGGCTTTAGATGCTACTTCAATCATCATAGAAAAATAAAGGTGTGGACCTGCTTACAAGAAAATGTTTCCAACATTACTGAATATCTTCTTGTGCATTAAAAAACACCTTGACTGCTGAAGGTGCTAGTTGACACTCTGATCAGCAGGTCAGTACAACACAATTATTGTAAGTGCTGCATTAAGGGAAGGAATGTTTATTGTTACCTGGCCAATTACTGTAACCTTAAGGTTACATGTGCCTGCTTCTAGCAAATAATGCATTATAATTCTCAAGGACTTCACACTAGCGTTCTTCTGGAACGTTTTGATACATCCTTTTTCCTAAATTGTTTTTTTTACACAATTAAGCTATTGATTATGAATGTATTTTTTAAGATTACGTTGTGTACGAGTCATATGGAAACTCCAGGACCAGGGAAGAGCCTGGCAGCAGGATTCCCCACAGCTGCATGTATACCGAGGGACTTGAATGCTAATGATATCCTTGACTTAATATGGCAATATTAGGACAAGGATGGCAAAGGCATCAAAACCAGTGGTGGAACTAGCAGGGTCAGAAAGGTCGCACTTGTGACCGGTCCTGGCATTCGGCCACCGCGGGGACACCCCAAGAAGGCAGGAAGGGGGGGGGCAGCTGCAGAACACGTGAAAGGGTCCTGCTGCAGGGTTTACACTGCTGCAACCCCAGTTGTGTGACTTGCTTGCGACTTGTGTGTGATTTTCTTGCAGATCTTGTGATTTACCATTGCATTCTATGGCACTCGAATCGCACCAGAATTGCAGAAAATTAGTGCAGGAACCTTTTTTCTTTTTTGTCGCTGCCACTTGAGTCGCATTGATTATGATGGCACCCACTCAGATGAATATGTTTTCACTTGTCATGCACCTTTATGGGTTTGAGTTACTGGTGCACACAGAATCTGGTACAGCGGTGTATAATAATCAATAAGCTTCTAAATTTTATTGTCAATGCTAAAGGCCGGGTTCACACTTGCACGACAAATGCTCCGACATTGGGAGCTCTTGGTGCATGATGTGTGCAGATCAATGGTTCCCTATGGGAGCTGTCTTAACTGGTCCAACACAAGTTGGTCTGACTTTGAAAAAGGTTCCTGCGCTACTTTGGTGCGACTTTGATCTTACTGCAGCCCACTGAATATCATTGAATTCGGATCATCGTCTTTACTGATCCGACTTTGACATGTGACTTGTACTCTGAGGATCTTGAAGGGGAACTCCACGGCAAATTGAAAAAAATGGCATGGGGTTCCCCCTTCAAGATCACACCAGGCCCTTTGGTCTGATATGGATTTTAAGGGTAACCCCCACGCCAAAAAAAAGGGACAGGGCCCCCCCCAAAATTCATACCAGGCCCTTATCCCTGCGCGCAGCCGGGCAGGTCAGGAAAGAAGTGGGGATGAGCAAGCCCCCCCCCCCCCCCGAAAAACCATACCGGGCCACATGCCCTTAACATGGGGGTGTAGGTGCTTTTGGGCAGGGGGGAGAAGAACTAGCAGGAGGGAGAAGAGCCAGAGAGGGGAGAAGAAATTGAAAGAGATGCCGGAGCTGATTTAATAAATAAATAAATAAATAAAAAACCTGCGTGCTGTTTTTATTTTTGACACTTTTTTTAGGTGAATGGGTAGGGGTATCCGCAGACCCCGTCAACCACTGGCCAGGGTTGTTGGGAAGAGGCCCTTGTCCTCATCAACATGGGGACAAGGTGCTTTGGGGCGCGGGGGCAGGTACCCCCTGCCCCAAAGCCCCCATGTTGAAGGCATGAGGCCTGGTATGGTTTCCTGACCTGCCGGGCTGTGTGTTCGGATAAGCGTCTGGTATGGATTTTGGGGGTTCCCCTTCAACATCCTCAGAGCACAAGTCGCATGCCAAAGTCAGATCAGTTAAGACAATGATTTGACTTTGATCCGACTTCAATGATATTCAATGGGCTGAAGTAGGACCAAAGTCAGACCAAAGTAGTGCAGGAATCTTTTTAGAACTTGGACCAACTTGTGTTGGACCAGTTAAAGTGGTTGTAAAGGGATTTTTTTTTTTTTTTAATAACAAACATGTTATACTTCTCTCCACTGTGCAGCTCGTTTTGCACAGAGTGGCCCCGAACCTGGTCTTCTGGAGTCCCTCGGCGGCTGTCTCGGCTTCCCCCCGCAAGTACTTCTCACGTTCATGCGAGCTCCCTCGAATGGTGAGAAGTACTTGTGGGCGCGCTCCCGTGATACAGCCGGCGGCTATAGCCGCTCACTGTATCACTCAGCCCTGGCCCCCGGCGCGCCGTGTCATTGGATGTGATTGACAGCAGCGCGAGCCAATGGCTGCTCTGCTTTCAATCCATCCACTCTAGTCAATCAACGGTCAGGTTGAGCGGCGAAGAGGATGTCGGAGGCGAGTGCGGGACTTTCGAGGGGTCAGGCAAGTAAAACGGGGGGGGGGGGGGGGCGGCACTGTCAGTTGTTTTTTCACCTTAATGCATTAAGGTGAAAAAATGTTTACCTTTACAACCCCTTTAAGACGGCTCTCATAGGGAACCCTAGATTTATACTCGTCATGCGACATGTGCTCCCAATGTCGGAGCGTTTGTCGAACCCGGCCTTATAGAACAAGCTGAACTTAGAAGCTTATTGGTTACTATACACAGCAGCACCAGATTCTATGTGTTCCAGTTTTAGTAAATCTCCCCCTATGTGTTGCAAGTTACATGATGAGCTGCAGGCACCATCCCGGTTCAATCACTTGAAGTCCTGTGACGTACCAGGTAGGTGGCTGGTTGGCAAGTGGCAAAGCAAACTCACCCATCCATCCATGTCTCCATAATTTATTTTGCTGAGAAATCATTTTGAAAAACACCCCCTGGCATTTATGGCTGTGGCCATCGTGAACAAAAGGCAGATCATTCATGTAACATTTACTTCCTGGAATCCATTTGCCCTTAGCTCAGGCATGCAGACAGGAAAAGTGCTTGGCTGAGAAAACTCCTTCTGCCCTCTCCTGAAACTCTTAAGAAGTATGCCATCATTTCCTAGGCCTGGAGACCAGGAAGTAACTGAAGAAATGTAAAAAAAAAATGTAACCGCTTGCCGACCAGCCGCTGCAGTTGTACTGCGGCAACATGGCTCGGCTGAGTAAATCGCCGCCATGTTACGTCGCTTTTATATTTGGCCACTAGGGGCGCCCCCTGCTTGCCCATGCAGCCATTGCGAGTGCCCGGCGGTCTCGATCACTGCCAGGCTCCCGCGATTGCTCGGGCACACAGAGAACAAGGATCTGTGTGTACAAACACACAGATCCCAGTTCTCTGAGGGGAGAACAGCCAGATCGTCTGTTCATACAGAGTATGAACGGCGATCTGTCATCTCCCCTACACAGTCCCCTCCCCCCTTCAGTTAAAACACACAATAGGGAACACATTAACCCCTTGATCGCCACCTAGTGGTTAACCCCTTCACTGCCAGCGACATTTTTACAGTAATCAATGCATTTTTATAGCACTGATCGCTGTAAAAATGTGTCGAAATTGTCCAACATGTCCACCATAATGTCACAGTCCCGATAAAAATCGTAGATTGCCGCCATTACTAGTAAAAAAAAAAAAAAATTATAATAAAATGCCATAAAACTATCCCCTATTTTGTAGACGCTATAACTTTTGCGCAACCCAATTAATATACGATTATTGCGATTTTTTTACCAAAAATATGTAGAAGAATACAAATCGGCCTAAACTAAGGAAAAAATATTTTTTTAATATATTTTTGCGCGATATTTATTATAGCAAAAAGTAAAAAATAATGATTTTTTTTTTCAAAATTGACGCTCTTTTTTTATAGCGCAAAAAAAAAAACAGCAGAGGTGATCAAATATCACCAAAAGAAAGCTCTATTTGTAGGAAAATAAGGGTGTCAATTTTGTTTGGGTGCAACGTCGCACGACCGCACAATTGTCAGTTAAGCGACGCAGTGCTGAATCGCAAAAAGTGCTCTGGTTAGGAAGGGGGTAAAATCTTCCGGGGTTGAAGCGGTTAAACCGTGTAAATATAATACACTTTCCTATCTATTTACTAATGCTTGCGTAAGGATTAAAAATAGTCCATGTTGATTAACCACTTCGTTCCCGGGCCATTTCTGACACTTTGCTCCTACATGTAAAAATCTACTTTTTCTAAACGTTGGGTGTTGTAATTTTTTATGTTACACGGTATTTGCGTAGTGGTTTTTCAAATGCAATTTTTTGGAAAAAAAAAAAACATTTTCATGAATTAAAAAACAAAAAGAAACATTAAAGTGATGTTGTGCCGAGTAAATAGATACCAAACATGTCACGCTTTAAAATTGCGTCTGCTCGTGGAATGGCGGAAAACTACGATAAATTCTCCATAAGGAAAGCTTTAAACGCCTTTACAAGTTACCAGTTTAGAGTTGCACATGAGGTCTGGTGCTAGAATTATTGCTATCCCTCTGACGTTCGTGACAATACCTCACATGTGTGGTGCGATCACTGTTTACATATGTGTGCGAGAGTAACGTATGCGTTCGTATTTGCATGTAAGCACGGTGGGACGGGGGCACTTTAACAATGTAAAATTTATTTTATACACAATTTTTTTTTTTACACTTTTTTTGTACTAACTTTATTGCTCTCACAAGGGATGAACAACATCCATTGTAACAGCATGGGCCACAACAGGTCCTCTTTATGGAGAGATTTAGGGTCTATTAGACAGAGATTGTTCCAATCGTGTGTTTCCTGGCTGCCAGTGGCCAGGTGAACAAAGGGGCGGAACCGGAAGTGACAAACTACTCATCGCTCCTGGTTTCCAGGGTTACAGACAGAGGGGAACAATGTCAGTTCCTCTCTCTCTGTACAGGGCAGCCATCGCCGCCGGCCTCCATGCTCCCGGCCTTCGTGATGGGACCGGAGAGCCCTGGGAAATGCGGCGGCGGGACCCCCTTCAGCCAACCGCAAAAGCGGTCGATTGGCTAATTAGCCACTCAGATCACTTCTGCCTGAAATGGAATCGCAGGCTGAAAAGAACGATACCGGGATGATGCCTATAGGTGCAAACATCATCCCAGTATAACCGCTGATATCCAAAGATGTACCGGTACGTACCTTCGGAAGGAAGTGGATAAGGCCGGCCATACGTGGTTTAAATCTTGGCCACTTCAGCAGGAACTGGCTGAGATTTGAACCGTTATTGGGCAGGTTCAAATGATCAACTTGGATACAACCAGCCTGCAAGATTTTCTTGCGATTGTCTTCTCCCAGCGGGGACAGCTTTCCCTTTCCACCCCCACTCCAGGGAGGAATTCCTCTGTCAGCAACCTGTGATTGAAGGAAAGAAATTTGCACCGTGTATGGCCTGCCTAAGAAAGCGAAGTTCACTTTTCAAGTTATAGAGTGGTATTTACGTAGTATGAGCACAAGTCTATTTAGCTTTCCATTATGAGTCCAGTGATGTTGCACATTGACAATCTGGGCTCACAGAAACATTGCTGAGTGACATTGGGTGCTCCTCAACCCCAAAGAAGGCCAACGCTGGCCGATGGAGCAGGACGCAGAGGGCAATGCTGGAGTGTGGAGAGGGGGAATTGCATTTATGCAGAATGCAAAGTCCACAAAGTCCACAAAGTCTGTATCTACACAAGTTTAGTGCAGCACCCTCCTAGCTGTGCTGCTAAGATGTTAGGCAAATGTAATTATTTTTGGCTCCTCTGTAATTATTGGGACAGTGGTTGATTTCTTTTGGCTGTTCTGGGTTTCACAGGCTGCTGTTTGATTCCTCTCCCCTGTGCTGCAGGGAGCTTGGCCCAGAAGGTGGCTGAGAAGTGCATAAATAGTCTGAGCTGTAGAACAGTGGTGTCTTCCTGTCCAGGGGATTCCACCTGTTATAGCTGCTATAGGTTGAGGGGTGGCTACCCCCTGCCTTCAGCTATTCTGTTGTTTCAAATTGCTCTTCATCAAGGCCCTGACTGTTGCAGAGCTGGGGGGCCTACATCTGAGAGATTAGCCTTCACCTAAGGATCCAATCCACATAGTCTCACTGGCAGGCATCTGGAAGAAGCTGCTCCCCTGGTCTCATGTTGCAAAATCCTGGTGACTGTGCACTATTGGGATTGATGGGCCTCGTAGTTCCTCTCCTGGGAGGTACCAATTCCCTTTAGGTTGATAAAAGACTTTGAGCTAAGTAGTTCCACTCACACATTAGTTTCCTCTAGTTTCTCATGGGAGGACTGTCTTTTGAAGCTGGGTCAAGTAGTTTACCTCTTGAGGAGCACATACCTCTGTCCCCTACTAGTCTCCCGCGGGGACTGTGATCTGTGCATGTGGGCAGTCTCTGCATTACGCTGACAGTGCATGAGGAGAGGAAAGTCGGTGACCAGCAAATCCACACAGGGGATATCTACATTGATAATCAGGGCACTGATCAGTGCAGCCTCATCAGAGCCCATCAGTGCGGCCCCATCATTGCCACCTCATCAGTGCTTATCAGTGTAGCCTATCAGTGCCATCGGTGCTGCATATCAGTGCCCATAAGTGCACCTATCCGTGCCACCTATCAGTGCCCATAAGTGCCACATCTACACTGATAATCAGGACACTGATCATCAGTGTCCTGATTATTAATGCAGCCCCAACAGTGCCCATCAGTGCTGCCAATCAGTGCTGCATGTCAGTTCCCATCAGTGTGGCCTATCAGTGCCACATATCAGTGCAGCCTCATCAGTGCCCACCAGTGCTTCCCCATCAGTGCCCATCAGGGCTGCCTCATCAGTGCAGCCTATCAGTGCCATCAGTGCTGCCTATCAGTGCCCATAAGTGTACCTCTCAGTGCCACCTATCAGTGCCCATAAGTGCCACATCTACACTCATTATCAGGACACTGATCATCAGTGTCCTGATAATCAGTGCAGCCCCAACAATGCCCATCAGTGCTGCCTGTCAGTTCCCATCAGTGATGCCTGTCAGTTCCCATCAGTGATGCCTGCCAGCGCCCATCAGTGCCACCTATCAGTGTGGCCTCATCAGTGCCTATTAGTGCAGCCTATCAGTGGCCATCAGTGCAGCCTCATCGGTGCACCTCAGGGAAGAAGAAAATATACTTATTTGCCAAATTTTTTAACCGAAACTAAGAAAAATGCTTGTTTGTTTTTTTCATAATTTATGGTCTTTATTTGTTTAGCAAAAAAACATAACAAACCCAGTGGTGAATAAATACCACCAGAAGAAAGCTCTATAAAATGCTAAAAATCTAGTTTGGGTACAGCATTGCATGACCGCTCAAGTGTGACAGCGCTGAAAGCTGAAAACTGGCCTGGGCAGGAAGTGGGTGAAAGTGCCCAGTAGGCAAGTGGTTATTGCCCAAATATCCATCTATGGGCAGCCAAGGCTTCTGTGCTGTGGGCATGCTTATTGCGAACTCCCAGCTCAGTGACCCAAGCTGTCATAAACAGCACCCGGTTCCCAATCATGTGACCACAGTGACAGCCAATCACCACGGTCATATGACCATGGAGTCTTTTCTACCCCCTGGCCCTAAAGACCCTCCTAAAGTGACTCCGGGGCTGGGTGGGAAGGGGTTAAGAGAACACATAGGAGGAAAAAATCTAAAAGTGGATAAAAATACAAAGAAAACTCAATAAAAAAAAAAGAAAAGTGGACAAGAAGCCATTATAAATAATGTTTATTTTCAGAAAACCCAAAGCGGTGCCAAGTCAAGAATCTATGTTCTTGTGAAGGTGCTGAAACATCTTTTAAAAAAAAAAGAAAAAAAAGATAGCTCATAAAATCTGATCTCATCCTCTAATAACAGTATGTAAAGCCAAAGCTGTATCGGATTGTAGATATTTTCTGTATGTTGCTGTCTTTATGTAAACGTACAAAAGGGATTTTGTGCCAAGAGAAACTATTTCATTGGAAAATAACTTCTTTTAGTGACTTTGCTGCCATGGAGATTTTTTTTTTTTTTTTTTGCTTTTTAACTCCTTAGAGTTTTCTCTGACCACAGAACTGCTGAGGTGCAGAAAATGCAACCCGGCTAAAAAGCTAACCATCACAAAGGGGCTTTTATGAACATCACAAAAGACCTTTACAGCACAATGGTGTCTCCAATCAACGTGCCTCTGTTTCAATGGCAATTCAAACAAGTAGCAACTGAGATAGATTAGATAGATAGATAGATAGATAGATAGATAGATAGATAGATAGATAGATAGATAGATAGATAGATAGATAGATAGATAGATAGATAGATAGATAGATAGATAGACAGATATTGAGTTGGCCCACCCTTTGCAGCTATAACAGCTTCAACTCTTCTGGGAAGGCTGTCCACAAGTTTTCGGAGTGTGTCTATGGGAATGTTTGACCACATTTGTGAAGTCAGGCACTAATGTTGGACGAGAAGGGCCTGGCTCGCAGTCTCTATTTCATCCCATAGGTGTTCTATCAGGTTGAGGTCAGAACTCTGTGCAGGCCAGTCAAGTTCCTCTTTCTCAAACTCACTCACCCATGTCTCTATGGACCTTGCTTTGAGCACCGGTCCAAATCATTTGGTGGAGGGGGGTTATGGTGTGGGGTTGTTTTTCAGGGGTTGGGCTTGGCCCCTTAGTTCCAGTGAAGGGAACTCTTAAGGCGTCAGCATACCAAGACATTTTGGACAATTTCATGTTCCCAACTTTGTGGGAACAGTTTGGGGATGGCTCCTTCCTGTTCCAACATGACTGTGCGCCAGTGCCCAAAGCAAGGTCCATAAAGACATGGATGGGTGAGTTTGAAGTGGAGAAACTTGATGTGCTGCACCTGATAGAACATCTTTGGGATGAATTAGAGCAAAGACTGTGAGCCAGGCCTTCTCGTCCAACATCAGTGCCTGACCTCACAAATGCGCTTCTGGAAGAATGGTCAAACATTCCCATAGACCAGTGATGGCGAACCTTGGCACCCCAGATGTTTTGGAACTACATTTCCCATGATGCTCCACTACACTGCAGAGAGCATGAGCATCATGGGTAATGTAGTTCCAAAACATCTGGGGTGCCAAGGTTCGCCATCACTGCCATAGACACACTTCTAAACCTTGTGGACGGCCTTCCCAGAAGAGTTAAAGCTTTTCTAACTCCAAAGGGTGGGCCAACTCAATATTGAACTCTATGGTCCTGACCTCAACCCAATAGAACACCTTTGGGATGAATTAGAGCCAGAGATTAAGAGCCACCCAACATCAGTGGCTGACCCCACATTGTGGGCTGACCCCACAAATGTACTTCTGGAAGAATAGTCAAAAAATAAAGGTCAAAAATTCCCATGGACACACTGCTAGACCTTGTGGATGGCCTTCCTAGAAGAGTTGAAACTGTTATAGCTGCAAAGGGTGGGCCAACTCAATATTCAACCCTATGGACTAATGCCCCATACACACCATCGGGCTTTACAACAACAAAACCGTGGATTTTTGTTTGATGGTTGTTGGCTCCAACTTGTCTTGCATACACACGGTCACACAAATGTTGGCCAACAATTACGAATGTGGGAACGTAGAAGACGAGCCGATAAAAAGGAAGTCATGTGATATCATCCATTACGAACGCTAGTTTTACATGACCAAGCGTTTCCGGCTCATATTTGATTCCGAGCAGGCGTAGACTTTTGTGTGACGGACTTGTGTACACACAATCGGAAAGTCCGACAACAAAGTTTTGTTGGTGGAAAATGTGAGAATCTGCTAGCCAACATTTGTTGGAGGAAAGTCCAACAACAAATGTTTGATGGAGCATACACACGGTCGGACTTTCCGCAAACAAGCTCACATCCAACATTTCCCGTGGTAAAATCCGACTGCATGTACAGGGAATTAGACTGCGACGTCATTAAAGTTCATGTGCGTGTAAAGACAGGCATCCCAATACTTGACAATATAGTGTAAATCTATAGATCGACAGATAGATAGGATAAATAGATGTTAATTTACATTGGTTAGGTTCACATCTATGCTCGCAAAATTGCATGCTTTTCCAACCCACGCAGACATGCCCCCCATGCTATTTTTTGCAACCTCCTTGCCAGAAAATTGGTTACTAATTGGTTCCCGTTCATTTCAATGGGGTTCAGCATTCTTTTAGGTTCGCCCAACATCTGCCGAACTGAACCCAGGGCAGTTCGGCTCATCACTGAGGCCCCGTGCACACTTCCTGATTGGGAATCACAGGCAGAATTGCGGCACTTTCCAAATTGTGCAGCCCATTGCATCAAAATGACACCCCAAAACGCAGTGCGATTCTGCCGTGGTTGTCGCCTGGCAGGATCGTGCTAGGGATCACGTGGCAAACCCTGCCTTTAAAAATCATGTGAAGGATGTTGGCCCGAAAATGGAGCAGGAGCTTCTTTCCAGGTGACAAACAAACATAGAGAATGGGCTGGCCCTATACGACTCACAGAATCCCGTTACAATCGCATGACAATCACACAGTCACATCCTCTATTTCTTTAGTAAATCAATTCCATGAATCTGTGGGCACTAATTCCAGTATCGATATGAACTTGTTGTTAAAGCATTACATATAGAAAGCGATTTAAAGCCAGACTTCAGGTGATAAAAAAAATAAAAGTGATTAAATAAAAAAAAAATAATAATAATGATGACTATATTATTAATGGTAATACTATTAGTGATAATAATAATATTGATAATAAAAATAATAATATTTACCGATAGCAGCAAACTACAAAAATCTTTTTATTCGATTTTATTCTTGGTAAGAAAAGTTTACTGCAATTCTGTTTTTAGCTTTTTCTCATAATTCATAGATAAATAGAATCTATTGGTAATAAAATAATAACTGTTTGCAGATATTTATTAGTGCACTATAATTTGAATGAACTTTATTGAAGGAGAGAGCTGCACTTTTTTGTGACTATATATATTTATTGCATTTTGTACAGGTGGTTGGATGCATAGTGGTGCTAGCTGCTAGTATATAGCATTGAGTAATAGGTGGTTTATACAAAGGGATAGTACGGAAAGTTTTTTTCACATTTATTTAAAATAATTAAATGACTAAATAAATAAATAATAATGATGACTATATTATTAATGATAATATTGATAATAGCATTAGTAATATTTACAGATAGCAGCAAAATACAAAAATCATTTATATTAGATTTTATTCTTGGTAAGAAAAGTTTTCTACAATTATGCGTTTAGCTTTTCCTCATAATTCATAGTTAATAAAAAAAAAACTATTGGTAATAAATAAAAAAAAGTTACTAAATAAATAAATATATATATTTATATATTATTAATGATTATTGTATTAATGATAATAATAATAATAGTAATAATAATAATAATAATAATAATGATAATAAAAAATAAGAGAAGAAAATTGATAATAAATAAAACAATATTTACAGATAGCAGCAAACTGCAAACATCCTTTTATTAGATTTTATTCTTGGTAAGAACTTTTTTCTACAATTATGTTTTTAGCTTTTCCTCATAATTCATAGGTAATAAAAAGATCTATTGGTAATTTAAAAAAATAAAAGTAACTAAATAAATAAATAATGATGACTACATTGTTAATGATAATAATATCATTAATAATAAAAATAATAATAATAATAATAATAATAATAATAATACAAAAAAAAAAGAAAACTACAAAAATCCTTTTATTAGATTGTATTCTTGGTAAGAAAAGTTTTCTGCAATTATGTGTTTAGCTTTTCCTCATAATTCATAGTTAATAAAAATAATCTATTGGTAATTTAAAAAAATTAAAGTGACTAAATAAATAAATAATGATGTAAAAATTATTAATGATAATAATATTAATGATAATGATAATAATAATAATAATAATAATAATAATAATAATAATAATAATAATATTGATAAAACAAAAGAAAACTCCAAAAAATCCTTTTATTTGATTTTATTCTTCGTAAGGAAAGTTTTCTGCAATTATGTGTTTAGCTTTTCCTCATAATTCATAGATCTGAAACTACATAGCACATGATCTCAGCTGCGGGGAACTAAGTGACCTTGGGTAATATATTTCAGAGAAAATAACTATTCCTTCTAGGAATCAAGGAAGGAAAAAGT
This sequence comes from Lithobates pipiens, assembly GCF_037356315.1. Taxonomy (NCBI): domain Eukaryota; kingdom Metazoa; phylum Chordata; class Amphibia; order Anura; family Ranidae; genus Lithobates; species Lithobates pipiens. The sequence continues at coordinate 22,031,547 of NW_027507903.1, forward strand.
GTGTTGGAAATCTGTATAACTTGACTGGAAGCATGCATTCCTTATCATACTGTGATATTTCTTACAAATGCTGAAATAAAACAACAGTGACACATCTCGGTTTTTTTTTTCTGGTTTTGGCACTGGGGTCAAAAGCTGTTTATTATCTTCACAAGTTCCCCCATTCTTCGTGACTCTCAGCAAATCATTGTCTCAGATCGAACTGCAGCTTTTTAGCTCAAGATAAATCTTCTATGATGGCTGAAGGGCGCTTCATCAAATTACATGTGAAAGATTTGCCTGCAAATTTTGAGGACTAAACTCAGGAGTCTAACAATGACATCACAGTGACTGTTGTTGTGCCCTTTATTATTTTATGTTTGATAGAGTGTATACTGATATTTTTTCTACTCATTTTATAGGTACACAAAAAAGTAATATAATATATTTAGTTACGGTACATTGATAGAAAAAAAAAAAAAAAAAAATATATATATATATATATATATATATATATATATATATATATATATATATATATATATATATATATATATATATATATATATATATATATATATATATATTTTTTTTTTTTTTTTTTTTTTTTTTTTTTTTTGGCAGATAATGTCACAAGCACAAATTAAACTTAGTCTAAACTAAAAGAACCATCTAAATCCCAAAGCAAAAACAGAATATATTGCAGCTTACCATTTATTAGATGTGGTGGCTGTATTAGTTTTATTTATTTTTTTCGAGCTAAGTACAGTTTCTGCAAGTACAAAAAAAAATATCTATTTATCTTTCCTGAATTCCTGTAATCTTCTGTATTTTTCTACTAAATTTAGTTTTCCCAGCTACCTTCTGTGAACTAAAAAAGATTACCTTCCTATATAATAGAGATGAGCCACCCTCGGACAGGACATTTATTCTCTGGATTACTGTCCAATAATATGGGGAAAAAATGCAAAATAAAGGAACTAATGCAGCCACATTTAACCACTTACTTACTGGGCACTTAAACACCCTTCCTGCCCAGACCAATTTTCAGCTTTCAGTGCTCTCACAATTTGAATGACAATTACTCAGTCATGCAACACTGTACCCAAATGAATTTTTTGTCCTTTTTTTCCCACAAATAGAGATTTCTTTAGGTGGTATTTGATCACCTCTGGGGTTTTTATTTTTTGCGCTGTAAATGAAAAAAGACCGAAAATTTTGAAAAAAAAAACGCATATTTCTTTGTTTCTGTGACAGAATTATGCAAATTATTAATTTTTCTTCATAAATTTTGGCCACAATTTATACTGTTACATGTCTTTGGTAAAAATAACCCAAATTAGTGGATATTATTTGGTCTTTGTGAAAGTTAGAGAGTCTACAAGCTGTGGTGCGAATCGCACAAAATTGATCACATCTGATGTAATGGTGGACTATCTCGCTTCTTGTGACCCGAACAAGTCAGGAAAGTACAAATACCCCCCAAATGACCCCTTTTGGAAAGTAGACATTCCAAGGTATTTAGTAAGATGCATCGTGAGCTTTTTGATGTTGTCATTTTTTTCCCACAATTCTTTGCAAAATTAAGATTTTTCATTTTTTTTTTTCTCCACAAAATTGTCATTGTAATAGGTTATTTCTCTCACGTGGCATGTGTATACCACAAATGACACCCCCCAAAAAATTCTGCTACTCCTCCTGAGTATTAAAATTCTTCAAATATATTAATAGTAAAAAGGTCAAGTCTGAGCATGTAGGCCCTTTACAAAACAATCTAGAGTTGGTGACTGGGGACAAAGAGAAGGCTAATTTATTAAACACTTTCTTCAGCTCTGTGTACACAAAAGAGCATGGGGGAGCGCATGTCCATAATGGGGGTGATAGTGACACAGCCCCAAATGATCCACAATGGCTAAAAAGTGATATGGTCCAGAAATACTTAGACGGAATAAAGGTGGATAAAGCACCTGGCCCTGATGGCATCCACCCACGGATCCTAAAAGAATTGAGCTCTGTAATTTCAGAGCCATTGTATCTAATTTTTAGGGACTCATTAATGACGGGAATAGTCCCACTGGATTGGCGCAGGGCGAACGTGGTGCCTATATTTAAAAAGGGATCAAAGTCTTTACCAAGTAACTATAGACCTGTTAGCTTAACTTCTATAGCTGGGAAGATACTGGAGCGTTTAATAAAAGACCACATCGACGAGTTCTTGCTGAACAAGAACACTTTAAGCAACAGACAACATGGATTCATGAAAGACAGAAGTTGTCAGACAAATCTGATTTCTTTTTATGAGGAGGTAAGTAAAACTTTGGACAGAGGGGTGGCAGTGGACGTGGTATACTTGGATTTTGCAAAAGCATTCGATACAGTTCCCCACACATGGCTCATGTGTAAGGTAAAGTCTACAGGTTTGGAAATATCAGTTTGTAAATGGATAGAAAATTGGCTAAAAGACAGAATTCAGTTCTGGTAGTGGTTAAAGAGGAGGGCCGGTTATACAAAAAAAAAAAAAAAGTCAGCAGCTGCAAACACTGCAGCTGCTGACTTAATCAACACACTCACCTGTCCAAGGTGCCCGCGATGTCGGCCGCCCGAGGCCGACCCGTCCCTCGGCTCTCGGGTCCCGGTGCTGCCATTCCTTGTAAGGGAAACAGGCAGTGGAGTCTTACGGCTTCACTGCCCGTTTCCTACTGCGCATGCGCGAGTCCCGCAGCTACTGCGCATGCGCGAGTCCCGCAGCGCTTTCTGAATGGGACGCGCTGTGTTCTGGAACACACAGTTCCCAGAACACAGCGCGACTCATTACCCAGAAGACGCCGCGACGAAGACAGAAGACAGAAGATCTCCGCGGAGGAGGAAGAGGAAGATTAGGAGAAAGTGCCTAGCAACAGGCATTTCTGGTAAGTAAAAAAAAAATATTTTTTTCATTTTTTTTTTTTTTTTATATTTTTTTGTAATTTTTAATATTTTTTTTGTTTTCAGGGTGGCCCTCCACTTTAATGACTCTTACTCTGAATGGTCTAAGGTTATCAGTGGTGTACCCCAAGGTTCAGTGCTGGGACCCTTACTTTTTAACATCTTTATAAATGATATTGGGTCTGGGATCAAAAGTAATATTTCTGTCTTTGCAGATGACACCAAGATATGCAGTGGAATAACGTCCTTACAGGATGTCTCCAATTTACAAGCCGACCTCAATACACTGTCTAATTGGGCGACTATGTGGCAGATGAGGTTTAATGTTGATAAATGTAAAGTTATGCACTTGGGGCCTAAGAATATGCATGCATCATACATGCTAGGGGGAGTACAACTGGGGGAATCCATAGTGGAGAAGGATCTGGGGATTTTGGTAGACCATAAGCTCAATAACAACATGCAATGCCAAGCTGCTGTTTCCAAAGCGAGCAAAGTCCTTTCTTGTATTAAGAGAGGTATGGACTCCAGAGAGAGAGATATCATTTTGCCCCTGTTCAAATCATTAGTAAGACCTCACCTGGAATATGCCGTTCAGTTTTGGGCACCAGTTCTCAAAAAGGATATCAAGGAACTGGAAAAAGTGCAGAGAAGGGCAACCAAAATGATAAGAGGCATGGAAGAACTCAGCTATGAGGAGAGATTAGAGGAACTAAATTTATTCACTCTTGAGAAGAGGAGATTAAGGGGGGATATGATCAACATGTTCAAATACATTAGGGGTCCATATAGTGAACTTGGTGTTGAGTTGTTCTCTGTACGGTCAACCCAGAGGACAAGGGGGCACTCTTTACGTCTAGAGGAAAAGAGATTTCATCTTCAAGTACGGAAAGGTTTTTTCACAGTTAGAGCTGTGAAAATGTGGAATAGACTCCCGCCAGAGGTGGTTCTGGCCAGTTCAGTAGATTGCTTTAAGAAAGGCTTGGATACTTTCCTGATGGTACATAATATAACTAGGTACTAACATAGGTAAAGTTGATCCAGGGAAAATCCGATCGCCTCTTGGGGGATCAGGAAGGAATTTATTTCCCCTGCTGTAGCAAATTGGAGCATGCTCTGCTGGTTTTTTTTTCGCCTTCCTCTGGATCAATTGTGGGCATAAAATTGGGTATCTGGATTGTACGATTATTTTTTATTTTATTTATTTGTTTTTAAGGTTGAACTGGATGGACTTGTGTCTTTTTTCAACCTGACTAACTATGTAACTATGTAACTATGTAACATGTGTGGGACTTTTTCACAGCCTGGCCACATAGAGAGGCCCAACATGCAGGTAGCGCCATCATGTGTTCTAGGAACATAAATTACACATCTAACTTGTTGACTATTTATTACATTTTGAAGCACCAGGACAATGACACGTGACACTGATGACAGATGGCAGTGATACGTGGCAATGATGACACTTATATGTGGCACTGATGACACGTGGCACTAATATGTGGCACTGATGACACGTGGCACTTATACGTGGCACTGATGACACGTGGCACTAATACGTGGCACTGAAGACACGTGGCACTAATACGTGGCACAGATGACAGATGGCACTAATACGTGGCACTAATACGTGCCACCGATGACAGATGGCACTAATACATGGCACCGATGACGCGTGCCACTGATGACAGATGGCACTGCTGATAAGTGGCATTGATGACACATGACACTGACAACAGATGGCACGTGACACTGACAGGTGGCACTGATGACAAATGGCACTGATACGTGACACTGATGACAGATGGCACTAATACGTGGCACTGATGACAGATGGCACTAATACGTGGCACTGATGACAGATGGCACTATGTGGCACTGATGACAGATGGCACTGATGACAGATGGCACTTATACGTGGCACTGATGACAGATGGCACTGATGACAAATGGCACTGACAACAGGTGGCACTGGGGGCAGGTGGCACTGGGGGCAGGTAGCACTGGGGTGGATGGCACTGGGGGCAGGTAGCACTGGGGTGGATGGCACTGGGGTGGATGGCACTGGGGCGGATGGCACTGCTGGGGGAGGGTGGCACTGCTGGGGGGGTATGGCACTGCTGGGGGAGGATGGCACTTTTTTTTTTTACTTTTTTTTTTATCAACTCCAGGCAGAACGGCTGCCGCTGCAGCCATTCATCTCTCCCCTCTCACACTGTCTGTGTGAGGAGGGAGAGCGGTGCTGAGAGATGATCTCATATGTTTACATATGAGATCATCTCCCATTGGACACGCCGATCACGCTGTAAACGGCCGCTGTGATTGGCCGTTTACAGCGATCTGTGTTTGCCTGTCCCCGGGGGACACGGCGAACACAGAACTTCCGCGATGCGCGCCCGCGGCGGCGCGCATTGCGGAAGTAAACATTAGGACGTCCAGGGATGGCCACCCGGACGAACGCGCCTGCTCTACGGCCGTCATTTGGCTATAGGGCGGGCGCGAGGTGGTTAAAGTGGTTGTAAAAGCAGAAGTTTTTTTTATTTTTTTATTTTTTTTTGTTTACAAACTTTTATTTGAAGAAAAATTGTGGTACAAAAAATAGACAATATTCCGTAAAAAGCGAAATATATACATCATATCCAAATGTAAAATAATAAAATACAGTATCTCACAAAAGTGAGTACACCCCTCACATTTTTGTAAATATTTTATTCTATCTTTTCGTGACAACACTGAAGAAATGAAACTTTGTTACAATGTAAAGTAGTGAGTTTACAGCTTGTATAACGGTGTAAATTTGCTGTCCACTCAAAATAACTCAACACACAGCCATTAATGTCCAAACTGCTGGCAACAAAAGTGAGTACACCCCTAAATGAAAATGTCCAAATTGGGCCCAATTAGCCATTTTTCCTCCCCGGTGTCATGTGACTCCTTAGTGTTACAAGGTCTCAGGTGTGAATGGGGAGCAGGCGTGTTAAATGGGGTGTTATCTCACTCTCTCATACTGGTCACTGGAAGTTCAACACGGCACCTCATGGCAAAGAACTCTCTGAGGATCTGAAAAAAAAGAATTGTTGCTCTACATAAAGACGGCCTAGGCTATAAGAAGATTGCCAAGACCCTGAAACTGAGCTGCAGCACGGTGGCCAAGACCATACAGCGATTTAACAGGACAGGTTCCACTCAGAACAGGCCTCGCCATGATGGACTAAAGAAGTTGAGTGCACATGTCCAGCGCCATATTTAGAGGTTTTCTTTGGGAAATAGACGTATGAGTGCTGCCAGCATTGCTGCAGAGGTTGAAGGGGTGGGAGGTCAGCCTGTCAGTGCTCAGACCATACGCCGCACACTGCATCAAATTGCATGACTGTCATCCCAGAAGGAAGCCACTTCTTAAGATGATGCACAATAAAACCCCGCAAACAGTTTGCTGAAGACAAGCAGACTAAGGACATGGATTACTGGAACCATCTCCTGTGGTCTGGTGAGACCAAGATAAACTTATTTGGTTCAGATGGTGTCAAGCGTGTGTGGCGGCAACCAGGTGAGGAGTACAAAGACAAGTGTGTCTTGGCTACAGTCAAGCATGGGGGTGGAAGTGTCATGGTCTGGGGCTGCATGATTGCTGCCGACACTGGGGGGCTACAGTTCATTGAGGGAACCATGAATGCCAACATGTACTGTGATATACTGATGCAGAGCATGATCCCTTCCCTTCAGAGACTGGACCGTAGGTCAGTATTCCAACATGATAACGACCCCAAACACACCTCCAAGATGACCACTGCCTTGCTAAAGAAGCTGAGGGTAAAGGTGATGGACTGGCCAAGCATGTCTCCAGACCTAAACCCTATTGAGCATCTGTGGGGCCTCCTCAAATGGAAGGTGGAGAAGCGCAAGGTCTCTAACATCCACCAGCTTCATTATGTTATGAGTAGAAGAGAACTCCAGTGGCAATTTGTGAAGCTCTGGTGAACTCCATGCCAAAGAAGGTACACTTTAAAACTACTCTGCCTAACATCATATAATACCAGGCCCCTGGTTGGCCTCCAGAAATTATCATGCTGGTCCTGGGCACCTCCCTTCATAATGTGACTTGAATAGGTTGGGTCAAACTGCTGCACACCAGTACAGCCCGAGTTTGTAAACATCTCAAGATGTTCTCAAGAAACTACCCCATGTTGGCCACTTCCAGCTGGAGGCCCTCTCTCACAGGATATTTTGAAATTTCCCAATAAACAATTGTCCACATGGTCAGCCTTTTCAAAGCTTTAACTCTAAAAAGTGAAACATGGTACAAACAAAATCCTATGGCTTTCATAGTCAGCCTCTCTCTCCAGATATATTTGTCAGGTTATATATCAGATAAGGGGGGCTGGGCCATCTGACTCTTCCTTACCCCCAATTCCATAGGGTTTCTTTAGCTCAGATATGCCCCCATCTATGCTCATGGTCTACCCAAGTGGGACATTTCTTGAAGTCCACTGTGGATCACATTTTCATTGCTTCAGGTTACAAAAACCTCTCTTAATCCCAGCATGCAATGACTTTTTATAGGGACTAGACATGTGCACTGCCGAAAAAATGTGTTTATATTAGTTTCAATCGTTTTTGGGTTTTTATTTTTTTTTTGCAGGTCATTTGTTAGGATCACAATGTATACATGTGTAAATTCTGAAAAATTAGTAAATTCAAAAAAATTAGTAAATTCAAAAAAATTTGTAAATTTGAAGATTCTTAAATTCGAAAATCTGAAAACCGGAAAATTCGAAAACCTGAAACAATAACTAACTAATAATAACTTAACTATTACTAACTATTAATTTATAGGTATTGGAATTTCCTTTCAAATTTGGCTGTTGGTGAACATAATGAATGCAAATTTTCCATGACGAATTATCCAAAATAACAAATGCCGCATCTAAACAAATGGAACGGAAAGAATTAATAATAAATAATAATAATAACAACATAAATGTTTTTGTTATTATTATTATTGTTATTGATTAATATTAACTTGTTACATTCATTTGTTTAGATACGGCATTCATTATTTTGGATAATTTGTAACTTCGGATAAATTTGTATTCGTTACGTTTACTTACAGCCAAATTTGAAAGAAAATTCCAATACCTATAAATTAATAGTAATAGTTAAGTTATTATTAGTTAGTTAATATTTCAGATTTTCTCATTTTCGGGTTTTCGGATTTTCGAATTTCGAATTCATGAATTTCAGAATTTACAAATTATTTTGAATTTCATTTTTTTTTCAAATTTACGAATATACGGAAAAGTTTGTTAAACGAGTTTTCGTTAATTCAGATATTTCCGCTTTAGCGAATTTGTCGAAATTTGTTAAAAAACTAATTCGGAACAAAACTAATTGCACATAATCCAATAAAATAATCCAACCCTCAACCCCTCCAAGGGGCCAGGCTTCCCATAAAGAGGGACTAACCCCCTGGCTACAAGCAGACACAACACATACCTCTTTTAGCAAGAAAAGTCTCCTCTCTACCCGTCTGTGATTTAGCCCTGGTTCACATCAGTGCGGCTTTGAAATTTACTTTAGCGCAATTTGAAACCCACAAACCAGTGCGATTTGCTCCTCCATTTTCATTGCGGCTTTTGACTTCATTTAACAGAAGTCTATGCAAGTCGCAATGAAATTGGAAAAAAGGTAGTCCAGGAACCTTTTTCAAAGTCGCTGCAACATGAGTCGCAGCCAATTGGGACATTTCCATTGCATGTGAGTGTGAACAAGGGCTTGGTTTTATTTGTTAGTACTGAGTTTTCTTAAAAATATGGATAAGCTCCACTAACTGCCATTTCCTGTCAAATGGAGACGTCCTTGCTGGCCACTGAGGTTCATTGTGTCATTGGAAAGTAGAACGGCAGTTGGAATGCCAATACTAAGAAGTATTTTCCCTCTTTGCGTACCAAAGGAAATTAATCAGGTTTGTTTGAGATGTTTCCATACATTCTTTTGGGGGATCTCAGCGTCAGACGGTCCATAAGGGGCGCAGGGGCATTGCCCCTCTAATCTCTATGCGGGGCGTCAGACTCATAGGTTTCTATGAGTTTTTTTTTTAAGCACATGATTAGAGCTCGAGGCTCTAATTGACTTCTGAAAGGTTGGGATCGGGGCGCAGTGCCCTGCCCACTTGTGACATTAGCGATTCAATATTCGCTATTATCTTCCGGTTTCTCCTCCCAGCCAATCAGGCTAGGAGGCGTATCTAAAGACTGAATTAGCAGGTGGGGAAGCCACGACCTGGATGGGGTAATTGTGGACCTGGCGGGGGGGTTCATTTGACCCCATTAAAAAATGAAGCACCAGTCACCACTGGTGGATCTCACCACGCAGCAGATCTATTGTATAATGGCTCATGCTTTATACGATGCATACACTGCTCGCCATTATTGTCTAAGTTTATTAGTTCATGGCTTCTAGTTGATAAGTTCATGGCTTTCCCAGTCAGCCTCTCTCTCTCCAGATATATTTGGCAGGTTATGTACCAGATAAGGGGAGCTGTCCAGCTTCTCCTTATGCCGCGTACACACGATCGAATTGTATGACGTACTTAGTCCGTTGAAACGCATTTCAACGGACAATCCGCTCGTGTGTGGGCTTCAGCGGACTTTTTCAGCGTGAATTCCGGAGTACTAAGAAGGTCGGTTTGCACACCAATCTTCCCGTCGTACTTTGGTTTCAGCGGACAATACGGTAGTCAGTATGCTAGTCCGACGGACTAAGAATGGCGCATGCCCAGAAAGGATTTACAGGGTGGAAGCGTTCTGTCTTGTAAAACTAGTGTTCGTATTGAAGCTAGCATATTCGTCATGCTGCTAATTTTGTGATCTTTTAATATAGCACATTCTTTTCTTCTTCATAATGCGAGAAAAGTGAAGTTGCTTTGCTGCTTATATTCACACAGAGTTATCACAAATGTCTTTATTCATCCTCATCTTATGATTAATATTCCAATTCGAGAATAAATAAAAAAAAAAAAACGGACGAATTAAGCTGAAGTCTGAAAAGCGCGAATCGTCTCTAACCAAACTTCCACTAACGCAAAGTCAGCAGAAGGAGCCCAAAGGGTGCTTTGCTGTGTCAGGGACTTCCTATTTCTAGTCCCGTCGTACGTGCTGTACGTCATCGCGCAAGCTTTCGTCGGACTGTTTGTGTATCCGTGTGTGGTCAAGTCCGTTCAGTAGAAAGTACGCCGGATTGTCCGTAGGATTGTATGACGGACTAAGTCGTCATACAATTCGATTGTGTGTACGTGGCTTTACTCTTCCTTACTCCCAGTCCCATAGGGTTTCTTTAGCTAAGATATGCCTTCCCCATCTAAGCTCAGGGTCTACCCAGCCAATCATGCTAGGAGGTGTATCTTAAAACCAGATTACCACGAAGGGGAAGCCAGGGAAGCCATGACCTAGATGGGTTAAGTGCGGACCTGGTGGGGGGGTTCGTTGGCTGCCCCCCCCCCCCCAAAAATGGAGCACCAGCCGCCACTGGTTGATCTCACCATGCAGATCTACTGTATAATGCCTCATGCCTTATACAATGCATGCATTGCTCAGCATTATTGTCTAAGTTGATTAATTCGTAGTTGATTAGTTTATGGCAATATAGAGATCCTAACTTTCCTTCTCTTGAACCTAATCATCCTTGTCTCTTTTTGTAGCTGCACAACTGTCATTGTTTTAAGCCTTTGTTGGTTGCCGTGTCCTTGTATGGTGCACATCCAATGTGGTCTGGCACCTTTGTAGAAGTATGGATCGGTAGTGAATGTAATAGAAATGACCAATGATAAGCTGACATGAGCTGGGTTGGAAGTTATGTGAATCAACTAAAGATCAGAAGACAAGTCCATCTGTGGTAAAACCATGGCAAAATCAGTCATCAAGTGTGAAATGTGGAAAATTAGATATGTGCCAAACATGCAGGCTCAGCTGGATGTTTGGCCCAGTAGAGCAGATAGACATGTGCAATTTGTTTCATTCCGAATTAGTTTTTTTTTAACTATTTTAGACAAATTTGTTCATTTGGAAATATCTGAATTAACGAAAAACCCTTTAACAAATTTTTCTGAATAGTTGTAACTTTTCGAATATTCGAAAATTCATAAATTGGTAAATTTGAAAATTTGTACATTAAAAAAAAAAATAGTAAATTGGTAAATTTGAAAATTTGAAAAAATTTGTAAATTTTAAAATTCAGAAATTCGAAAATCCAAAAACTAGAAATTTAAAAAATCTGAAATAACAACTAACTAATAATAACTTAGCTATTACTAACTATTAAATTATAGGTATTGTAATTTCCTTTCAAATTTGGCTGCTATTGAACATAACGAATACGAATTTATCCAAAGTTACGAATTTATCCAAAGTTACTAAGTATTTGACATAACAAATTAATAATAATAAATAACAATAATAATAATTAAATTTAATAGTTAGTTGTTATTAGATAGTTAGTTATTCTTTAGAGTTTTTGGATTTTAGAATTTCCGAATTTCCTAATTTTCTAATTTACGAATTTATGAATTTACGAATTGCGATCACAATGAATGACCTGAAAAACAAAAAGAAAAAAAAGAAAAAATGAATGAAACGAAAACAAACAAATACTTTCGGCAGTATCCATGTCTAACAGCAGACAACATGGAGCCACTTTAAATATATAGGGTATTTGCACAATAAAGAATTTTATATATATAAACGTAACTAATCCAAAACTCTGTTCAAGCGCAGGAAAATTTGCCCCTTCATTTTTTGCGATACGGCACTGTGTTGCTTTAACTGACAATTGCGTGGTCGTAAAATGTAAAAAATCAGATGTATTCATATTGCTACATATTTTTGGTAAAACAAAAATATCCCAATAAGTGTATATTGATTGGTTTGCGCAAAAGGTAAAGCATCTACAAACTAGGATATTTTTCTTTATTTTTATTTTTTACTAATAAGTGACTTATAGCAGGATTGCGATATTACGGCGGACAATTTGGACACCTAACTGACACTTTTGACACGTTTTGGGGACCAGTGACACTAATACAGCGATCAGTGCTATAAAATATGACACTGTACTAATGACACTGGCAGGGAAGGGGTTAACGTCAGAGGCGATAGGGGAATTATTAGTGCCCAATTGTTGGTGTCAGTGGGAGCAATCGTGCCCCATCATCAGTGTCAATGGGGGGAATATTGCCCCATCGTTGGTGTCAGTGGGAGGAATAGTACCCCATTACTGGTGTCAGTGGGAGGAATTGGGCCCCATCACTGGTGTCAGTGGGAGGAATTGGGCCCCATCACTGGTGTCAGTGGGAGGAATTGGGCCCCATCAATGGTGTCAGTGGGAGGAATTGGGCCCCATCACTGGTGTCAGTGGGGGGAATAGGGCCCCATCATTGGTGGCAATGGGAGAAATAGTGCCCCATCATGGCTGTCAGTGCGAGGAATAGTGCCCCATTGTTGGTGTCAATGAAGAAATGATTTCCCCCGATGTTGGTGTCAGTGGGAGGAATAGTGCCCCATTACTGGTGTCAGTGGGAGAAATAGTGCCCCATCACTGGTGTCAGTGGGAGGAATAGGACCCCATCACTGGTGTCAGTGGGAGAAATAGTGCTCCATCACTGGTGTCAGTGGGAGGAATAGGGCCCCATCATTGGTGTCTGTGGGAGGAATAGTGCCCCATTGTTGGTGTCAATGCAGAAATGATTACTTCAATGTTGGTGTCAGTGGGAGGAATAGTGCTCGAAGGGCTAGACCAGTGATGGCGAACCTTGGCACTCCAGATGTTTTGGAACTACATTTCCCATGATGCTCAACTGCACTGCAGAGTGCTTGAGCATCATGGAAAATGTAGTTCCAAAACATCAGGGGTACCAAGGTTCGCCATCACTGGGCTAGACAATGGCAAGCAATGGACCGCATTCAACCCCCCGGGCCACAGTTTGGAGACCACTACTTTAGAGGTTAGTTTAGCGTGTTTGACCATTTAAAGGAAGAGTCTACATGGAACACTGGGGTCTTTCAGAAGCAGTTAGTGGGGATGCTGAGTCTGCACACGTTCTTCCCTGTGATAACAGTTCCAAGGTAGTGTGCTATGCCAGGCACACAAGGGAAACAGATGTAGATGAACTGGAGGCTCCAGTCCATCTACATCTGGAGCCATATGTGAGCAGCGCTACAATCTTTGGAGTGTTCTCGGCTCCAAAGTGTTAGACCTCTTCTCTCTTCTGTATCAGTGCATAAATGAGAGTGGCTAATATGTGCTGTAAACCTGCAGGACATAGCACCTTCAAGTGATGGGGTGAAGGCCATATGGTAGGGCTGAGGAGCAGTGTCTGAGAGACATATGATCTGAATACCATAGGCAGTTCCCTATACGAGTGATTGAACTAGAACATTACATTTCATTTAATAAAGCCTAAGTTTGCTGCCACTGAAAAACCCTAATGCCGTGTACACACGATTGGAATTTCTGACAACAAAACCATGGATTTTTTTCCGAAGGATGTTGGCTCAAACTTGTCTTGCATGCACACGGTCACACAAATGTTGTCGGATATTCCGAACGTCAAGAACATGGTGACATACAACACGTACGACGAAAAATGAAGTTCAATAGCCAGTGTGGCTCCTCTGCTTGATTCCGAGCATGGGTGGAACTTTGTGCGTCGGAATTATGTACACACGCTCGGAATTTCCGACAACAAGTTGTTGTCGGAAAATTTGAGGACCTGCTAGCCAACATTTGTTGGCGTAAATTCCGACAAAAAATGTTCTATGGAGCATACACACGGTTGGACTTTCCAACAACAAGCTCGCATCCAACATTTGTTTTTGTAAAATCCTATCGTGTATACAGGGCATTGGTGTGCCGTCTGGTTTGTGTTTCATGGTTCCAAAGTAAAGTTGGCGGACCTACAAGGAATCACATAAAGAAACGCACAACTTTCCATTATTACACATATGGACTATGTTTGCATGGACTTTGTTTTCCACATTCATATAGAAAACAAGATAAGGTCTGGTGTCACCGGTATGCACCAGCCGCTCAATGTCTGCGATTTTGCGGCGTTGTTACGGCTGCACGCATTGTACCATCTGGTTGACCTATAGGAGTGCTTGTGCACTTTCCTGTCATCCACACATGACGTTGGGGGCGGAGCCCCTTGAGCCCTTCCTGGATATAACTTGGAGGTTTAGCACTGCATGGATTCATTTGCAGCTTTTGCTTTCACTGAACACTCATGCTTGTGGATGCCTCTTATTGGAATCTACCACCGATGCAATTATACACCTATCTCACTTGGGTATACTCATTGGTTTTCCTCAAGTGCTCACCTGTAGCTTGTCTTTGACCACTTTGACTTTCCCCCATATTTGAACTTCATTTCTTTTTCAATGCTTTTTGTTCACTTTCTTTACTTCCACTCATGCCATTCTCTGGTGTTTCTCCACCACATTTCCCTATAGTCCTTTGTCCATGCCATTCATGGCTCTAGTCTTTATATATTATATATATAATTATCCATGTTATTACTCTTATATTTTACCTACTACTTCAGTTTATCTGATATACCCCTTTATGTTTACAGTCAATACTTACCATGGACATAGTGAGACCAACAGGGATACACATTTCCCATCCATGCGATGCTTTCCCTCCAATCTGCCCTGTGTGGGGTTTCTTCTGGCTCTGCCTCCTCAGCTCCCTGGCGATACATTTGCTGCCACTGTCTGAAGGCTTCACATTTGTTGGCTCGGCTATGTATAGTGGTGAGTATGGGGCCTCCATTTATTAGGCCCCTCTTACCCTCTGCCTTTAAAATACCAATTATTTACCATATACCAAACTGTATCCTTTCACCTTAGGTACAATTCATACACATCTACCCCTGAAGAGCGAGCTGGGACTCGCGAAACATGTCGGGTACACCTGATGTTTGTATGCTATGTGACTGTTCATACACAATTGTACTACTACTACCAATTGTATTCAATCGAGTTTTATGTACCTTGTACTAAGTGGCTTTCTTTGATGACAATATGCTTGTAATATTTTTACTGAATAAAAACATATACTGTACGTACTCTTGTTACTTTTATTGGCTTAGCGGTGCTCACCTCATCTAAAGTCCCAGGGCGAATTTCTCTTTTTTTGTTTCCACATTCATGTTATGTAATGGCACTTTGATTTAATATTACTATGGTAGAGAATACTGTATTTCTAAGGTAAAATGTATATATATATTATTTTTGAGTTGTTCATGTTATTAGTGAAGCGAGGCACAATTTATGGTTTTACTTTCTACTGAGGCACATGAGAGTGTGGAGCGTGTGAGCGATTCACAATATAACATTACATTGTGGTTGTTTTTGATTCTCACAGTAGCTCACAAGGCTTTAATAATATTCATTATTTTATTTTATTATTTAATTTTTATTGTATTAACATTTTTAGCACATTTCAGAGTTACAAGCTTGAAAGACAAAGACCTGAAAAATACAGAAATATCTATATTGCTGTTATGCTGTTATATTGTGTAGTGTTTGGCTAAAAAAAAATAAAAAAAATAACAAAAACATATAAAAGACCATCTTTCTATTTAGATTCAATTTGTATATCTAACAAATGTTCCTTTTATAAAAAAATTAAATAAAACGAACATTAAGACATAAAAGTTTTCTGGTCTACACATTTTTTTTTTTTTTTTCAAACAAAGAAGGTCAGATGCAACCTTGGGATAGTAAACATGCTTAACTTGAGCTTGTATAATTATTTGCTATATTTCTCACACAGATGAGGGAGCACAATATTGCACAATGATTGACATGAGAAGTCATAAATCAAAGTCTGTATTTGAGAGCAGTGATTAATGGCTTGTCCATTTCAACCCAGTGATTTATAAGAGGCGTGTGTGAAGGTTACACATGTTCGATACACATGTATCTCTTCTTGCTTCTATGCATGGTTCATCTTCCTCGGGCTCTTTTCTTGAATTAGACTTTATTATGTTTCTATATTAGCAGCATTTTGCTGTGACTGACCCCTTGTGCATTTTCTGCATTACACTAATGTTCCCAAGTCTGGGGGGAATTAATGATTTGTGGGTTGGTGTCATATTGAACCCGGTGCTTTCCCAGACATTATTTCCAGTGGAGTGCCCTACTTATCTCATGGTAACTGAGCTCTGCCTCATCTCCATGCTTTTAAATCAGCTCCTATTAACTATTGTGCCATTCCAAGAAATTAGGTGATTTGGTTAAAAAAAAAAAAAAAAGAAAAAAAAAACCATATGGGTTATTGTTAATGTTCCAGAATAATAGATGTTGATAAGTATTTTTTTTTTTAAGACAAAGTTACAAATTTGTAAGTAACAGAGCTACAGGTATAAAAAAAAAAAAAAATTCTATTTTTGGTGGCAGAGACTGGATTGGCCTTTCTCAACCTTTTTGAAGTGGAAGAACCCTTGAAATAACTTAATAACCGCAACATACAGGGATATACAATGTAATACTGACATATAATCACACACATAGGTTGGTCTTGATGGGCTTGTGTCTTTTTCGACCTCACCTACTATGTATGGTGCTGTGAACAAGGCTTATGGCCAAAACTAGTCTGCTGCTGACTGTACTCACTGTGAAGACTTGAAAATAAATACGCTTGATGGTATGGAGTTTCCGGCTGCTTTTATTCGATGCCCGTTCACCTACTATGTAACTATATGTAACTATGTAACTTCTTGGTCTCAGGGAACTCCTCCTAATAATTACTTTATCTACAGCTCACAGTACATTAGCACGATGGTCACTTGGAAGAATGCTCCTTAATTTTGTGGTTCTTAGGAAGAATGCCCTCCATACAGATATATATTGTAAAAAGATTATTGCTTGAGTGGTTATTTATCTTATGGCACGTACACACGATCGGAATTCTGGCCAGAAAAAGACAGATGAGAGCTTTTCATCGGAAAATGCGACCGTGTGTATGCTCCATTGGAATTTAGCTGTCCGAATTTCCTCCAGACAAAAATTGATAGCATGTTCTCAATTTTCGAGACGGAAAAACTTTCTATCGGAAATTCCAATCGTGTGTATACAAATTCCGGCATGCCAAATATCACGCATGCTCAGATTAAACTACGAGAAGGAAGCTATTGGCTACTGGCTATTGAACTTCCTTTTTCTAGTCCCATCGTACATGTTGTACCGCATTACAAACGATCGGAATTTGGCTTTACCGTGTGTAGGCAAGACAACTTGAGCAGAATTCCATTGGGAAAACCATCTGAGCTTCTTCCAACGAGAATTCCGATTGTGGGTACGCGGCATTAGAGTCAGAACTTTCTCATTGCTCAAGAAGTCCATAGCGAGGTCCAGAGGAGCCCTGGAGTGCCACAAAACCCTGGAGGAGAAACACTGGAACACAGTGGCAGCTGGTGCTCAATATTTTTTGGGGGTGGCAAAAGAACCTGCCCCCCTCACTTCCACATAGTCTTAAAACTCCCTGGCCAATCTGGTCTCAGCAGGGCTTTTTTTTTTGTGAAAAGGTGCAGGTACTTCCCCCTTTTTAAGTCACCCCTTGTCTCCACCCCCTACCCACCTCTAAGCATTGTCCTTTGGTTCCACCCCCCTACCTACTGCCCAATATTGCCCCTTTTAGAGAATACAGAACCAAGTATAATTTTGTGGTGTTAAGGTATGTATATGGAATTTGTTAATGATAACAAAAAAGGCAATAAAATGGATCCCCTGCAGCCAGCAACAGTAGATCTTCCCCCAAGAACAATAGAACCACCCACAACAATATACCCCCTAGAAACAGTAGATCAACTTCAGCAACAAAAGACCCTACCAGCAACAATAGATCTCCCAGCAGCCAGCATCAATAGACACTCCAGCACACCCTAGCACCCCTTTCCATTACTTACATTCACTGCTGGAGATGCCAGAACTGTGTTGAAAAAAATCCCTGGGTCTCAGGACCCCGATGCCTGATTATGTGGGAGAAGAAGCAGGAAGACATTTGCGAATATTAATTCACTTGTCACATAACTGGGTGGGCTTAGGGCCCACCCTTTTTTTGAAGCCAATTAGATCCTCAGGCTCTAATCACGTGCTTCAAAAAAAAAAAAGTACCATGTCCTTGGAATGTGAGAGGAAACTAGAGGAAGCCCATGCAGGCACAGGGAGAACATGCTAACTCCATGCAGTGCCGTTGTTGGGATTTGAACCAATGACCCCAGTGCTGCTAGGCAGAAGTGCAGTGGATAGAATCAGTTATTCTACAGGGGGACCCTAAGAAATATAAAGCAATGTGTGATTTAACCTATATACATCTACCAAAAACAGAAACATTAAACTGTAATACGTTTTGAATTGTTCATATATTCAGGTTCCCTAACATTTTGAGGAAGTGGGATATTTGTTGGAATGTCCAGAAGGGAATAGGGGTTGTTTGCATCTCGCTGGCTAGTTGGGTGGATGTTTTTGGACATCCATTATCATAGAAGTGTCGTAACAGAACTTGTGGCCGCGACCAGTGGCCTTGGAGGAAGTTAGAATGCATCCCTGGCGGGTATTATTTTCTTAACAAAAGCATTCAAATATCAAATTTATTTCCCGAGAGTGGTTAAATCTGGCAACTCAGACCCTTTCCTATTGTTCATAGAAACTGTTGCCTCTTTGTTTATCACTAGAGCTGATCTCGAAATTTAGATCATATCAGACCAGATATCATGAATTTAGATGTCTCGACCCAAATCCAAATTTTAGTGTTATCTTTAGCAGTTTTAATTTCCAAGAAGCTTTTGGGAAAAAAGGATCAACGGCTGTTCCAAAGGAGCTTCCCAAACCATTTTGCCCAATTTTGTATTTTTTGCTGCTCTGCTCTCTGAAATTTGTCCAAACCGCATCTGATAGAACTTTTCAGTAGTTTACGTATTTCAGTTTATCACACATCAAACCTTTTTTTCTTTTTTATTAGGAGAAGACGGTATTTTTAAGCCTTGCATAGTAGAGGACACTAGATCTCTCAAAGCAAAATTTATGTTGACGTAAGTGGCCTTGAAGTCAATAGTAAATTACACCTAAATACTGTATCTGACACAGTATTGAGGCTCCAGGGTGGTAACTGCCAAGGATTGCTTACTCTGGTAACGGCCAAGGATTGTTTCAGTATATTTTAAGAGGCAAGAACAGGGGAAAAGTCTCCCTGAGATTTGCACTGCAAAATGTTTTTTAAATTTTAAAATGATTTTTAAAAATGTCAAACATTTTTCAGGGATACAATGTGAAACTGATGATTTCCTGATTTTAAGTTAAATCATGGCTCTTTGCATTCAGTTATAAGAGAGGATTCTACCTCTGAAGTGGTCTGACTCCCTTTTGAGGAATTTTCTCATTTCCGTATGCAGTGATTTTTCCTTCATTCAGCAGTTCATCACAGTATTCATTCCTACGTGCATAGATGCCAACATTGGCTTCAGATCCTTCATTTTGTATATTCTAGGTTTTAAGGGCTCCATTAATTTTTCTGTTTATTGTGGATTTGTTGCTGACTACAAGGCATCTATTTCTTCAAACTGCTTGTTTTCCCATCTCTGCATTTCCTTGCTATGTAGTTTCTTCTCAGCAGCCCTCTTTGAGTTCATTTTTGATACCATATACATTTCCAGTTAATGAGAGACTAAACTGTGGAATCAGTACCCAAAATGTCAGAAAGGGGGCAAAGGATTAGTTAGCAGCATTGCCTGTGGTCTTCCTGCAGTTGACCTTTCACTATTACTGGCTTATGAGGCTATGAGGAAGGCTGCAAAAAGCCTAAATGCATTAATATCTCTTGCATCATGCTTTTATACATGTAGCCAATAAAGAATTTTCTTTGCAAGAGTACTCCGAGTTGCCGGCTTTAAGGAAGGCTACAAAAAGCCGAAAATGCATTAATATCTTTTACATCATGCTTTTATACATGTAGCCAATAAAGAATTTTCTTTGCAAAAGTACTCAGAGTTGCCGGCTTTGATCTTATTGATATCTGCAACCTTGGGAGTTGGATGTCCGAGCCGGCGCATTGGACTAAAGCTCCTGGATATAAAATATTGCGGTTGATCTTTGGTAAAACTTTTACAGTATATTCATCTATATTACTGGTTTACTATGTCTTACCATTTAAATGTGTTTCTGTGTAGAAGCAGCCATCTTTGAAAAAGAGTGTGAATTTGCTTTCTTATGTCAGAGCTGCTCTCTTGATGACTGGTGATCTAATATCCGATCGCTGGACAATCCAGCAGTAAAATGAGAGGTGCATATATCAGAGATCTGCCGAATGGATGCATCAGAAGTAGTGAGGAGCTTGGGTTTGGGCGTGGAGTTAGTCAGAACAGGGGTTCTTTCAAACTTGGATGTTAGCTGCCATTGCTGGGCTAATAGGCTGTGGGCAGGAGATTCACTGACCTCAACTGATAGACCCAACAGGGTGAGAATGATTGTGACATTATTGACCTAGAATGGGCACATGGCAATGATGTCACAAGCATCCCTGCCCCATTTATATCAGTGTGGGTGGGGTATCTCCTGTCCTTAGCTCATTGGTCTAGCAATGGCAGTTGACTTCTGAGGTCATCCCCATTTTGAAGCATGTAGATGCTTGTACTTACTCTCCAGCCAGTAGAACAGTGAGCAGCACAGTAGTGACATCACCAAATGTAATTTAATTTAATTTAATTTTTACACTTAATGTGGCTGTAAAGGCTGAAGGTTTTTTTACTGTCATGCTGTCAGGAAGACACTAGCCATAGTACAGATGAAGGCTCAAGGACACACACAGATGCACAGGCGCAGACCTGCGGGTGCTTGCTTTGCTGTGCATAGATGTGCATGTCACACCTGCCGCTAACATTTGCACCAATGGGACTATTTAAACTGCAGCAGTTGTAAAAGCCAGTGCTCTCTGATCTACAGCTGTTACCCGTGTTCCTTGCATCTGCTCCTGTGTTTGACTTTGACTGTGATTGCCCTGACTATGCTTGAACGCTACCTGCCCTGACTTTGAGTTGTCTCTAGAATCTGCTCTGCCTCCTGCTCATCTGCCTGATTCCATGTTGCTGACCTTTGCCTGTATCCTGATCATTCTTTGCCTGCCATCCATGCATGTATCTGACTGTGTGTGTTGCTGACATGGCTTATCTGACTACTCATCCAGATATCCACCTGTCCTGCTCTGCATGCTACCTGGTTCCTACTGGTTTCTTACCTGCTGTGTGCTGCATCTGCAGCCAGCCAGCTGTCTGTCAAGCAACTGCTGCCTGCTGCCTCCCCAGTCCAGGGTCTGCTGCCTCTGCAGCCATCTGCTGTTCCGCTATCTGACTCACCTCTGGCAACACATCTGCTACTCACCACTCTAGTCAACAGAACATCTTACAAGCACTCATACCTCGCCGTGCTCCCACGGCCACTGTTGCAACATCAGTGATCCTTGAGCCGAGGCTGTAAGAGAGGCCTCCCTCCACACATCAGGCTCTGCTGCAAGATATGTGACACATGTATTCTATGCATGAGAGTAAAAACCTTCAGTGTGAAGCTCCCTCCTCAGCCCTCCCTAAAACTTACCTGAGCCTGATCGTGATCCAGTGATGTGCACAAGAGCCGAGGCTCTCCCAGGTCTCCCTCGGCTCATTGGCTGTGACACAGCAGCGGCAGAAATTGGCTGTCCATCACAGTCAGTTAGGAGGGAGCAGAGGGTGGGGATTTGCCATGATCTGCATGTCCCATAGACACACAAAAATGGCTCGGGAGTGAGCATACACAAATGCCCCCAGAACAAGCAGATTGCTGTGGGGGCACTTAGCATGGAGGGGCCAGAAGCACTGGTGGGAGACCCAAGAATAGGAGGATCAGGACTGCTCTGTGCAAAATCATTGTATGACATGCTTGTCATTTTTTTAAGAAAAAAAAGATGAACCATTATAACCACTTTAACCACCTATTCACATTCCTCCATGGAATGTATACTTCACAGCTCAGTGTACATTCCATCACACTCTCAGTGTGCCGAGATGACTGCCCTCCTGTGCATTTGAAAGAGTGATTTCATTCTGCGCTGGTCAATTAAAACAGCCAAAGACTGGCGCTTGTAAGAACCCAAAAAGAAGATGCCAGCGCCAACGCCGGACCTCATTGGCGTCAGACTGTAGGAACTAAGGTAAGTATTTGTGCCTTTAGTTCTGCTTTAACATCCTTATGCTTTAACATAAGACTGGCAATTAGCAGTATGATCTTGCACAGTACATAACCAGCTATGAGGCTTAAGGCACAGGAAGGGCACTGCTTTTTTAAAGAGTAGAATTTAGGGGCCAGTGTTTTGCAAACTTTTTTGTCTTGCGGCGCACCAAAAAAGATCAAAAAAATTTCACGGCACACCTGAAAAGATTTAACTATTTTTGTGGTGAAGAACTTATTTATTTTTACATATATATTTCATTTTCAATTTAATGTGAAGGATGTGCCTGCTTTTGGAGAGCAAATCAGATTGAAGCGAGGCTCCAAAGTCAACAAATAAGCGTGCCTTTCATCGTTGTTTTCAAGAAGTCTTTCTCTCTCTCTTTTTCGATTTGATTTCAGTCATAAGGAAAGGGAAAGACAGGATCCACCTGAGTCTGCTTGAAGCAGACTCTTAAGTTAACTCTTTAGTGTAGACAAAAATAGCATAATTTCACTTTTTGGGTTCTGGTCCATATTAAACCAAAACCAGGTTCCTTCCTAAACTCTTATGCCTCGTACACACGACCGGATTGTTCGCCAACAAAATCGTGGAATTTTGTCCCACGGCTCATACACACGATAACACAAATGTTGGCCAACAATTACAAATGTAGTGACGTACTAGACGTACTATGTGATTTTTCAGCTCTTTAGCGCCTCCCTTTGGGCTCCGCCTGCTAATTTCGTGATAGTAGAAGTTTGGGGAGTGGGGGCAATCAGGGGGTTAAAACCTTTATTAGGTAGTATATGGGGGTCCCGGACGCTATATAAAAACCTGACGGGGAACCTAAATAACTAAATAACTAACCAGCGTCACCAGTGACACTTATACGGTGATCACTGGTGAAAGGGTTAACTCTAGGGGCAATCAGGGGGTTAAAACCTTTATTAGGGGGGGTAGGGGGCTACCCTGGACCTAACACTAACTGTCCTGACAGTTTTTACAGTTACAACTGACAATAAATGCAGTGATCAGTAAATAAATGATCATTGCAATCAGTGACACTGTGACTGGGGGGGGGGGGGATCAGGGGGTGACAGTGTGCCTATGTGTACCTACATGTCAGTGTAGTGTTGGTGCGCTTACTAGGATGCCTTCTCTCCTCGCAGTCCGGTCAAAAAAGACCGCCCCGAGGAGAGTCATATCACTTCGCTCCTGGTGAATGAGAAGCTTCCCCTGCCTGTGTAGTGTAAACACAGGCAGGGGAAGCTTCTCATTCACCAGGAGCGATCGAGAGGGGATGGCCAGAAACCAACGGCCATCCCCTCATCCCGGATCACTCCTGAAGCAAAACGGACCGCCGCAGCCAGCGGGAGGGGGTCCGATCGGACCCCCCACCCGCTGGAAGGCAGGCACGTACGTTTTGCCCCTCCGCCCAGCCCACCCAAGTGCCGTATCGATCGATCACTGTCACTTACAAAACACTAAACACATAACTGCAGCTTTCGCAGAGTCAGGCCTGATCCCTGTGATCGCTAACAGTTTTTTTTGGTAGCATTTTATATTTAAATCCTGAAGGCAGTGCTTGGTTTTCGGGGTCCCGTACGCGGCTAGGCTCCCAAAAAGTCCCCCACATGTGGTATCCCCGTACTCAGGAGAAGCAGCAAAATTAATTTTTAGGTGTAATTTCACATATGCCCATAGCATGTGTGAGCAATATATCATTTAGGGACAACTTTGTGCAAAAAAAAAAAAGTTTGTAATATTCCCACAACATGTGGCAAAATATAAAATATTCCATGGACTCAACATGCCTCTTAGTAAATAGCTTTGGGTGTCTACTTTCCAAAATGGGGTCATTTGGGGGGTTTTGTGCTATTTTGGCATTTTATGGCCTTGGAAACTGTGATAGGTAGTGAGGAGTGAAATCAAAAATTTGCACCCTTAGAAATCCTGAAGGCAGTGATTGGTTTTCGGGGTGCCGTACGCAGCTAGACACCCAAAAAGTCCCACATATGTGGTATCCCCATACTCAGGAGAAGAAGCAGAATATATTTTGGGGTGCAATTCCACATATAACTACAGCATGTGTGAGCAATATATCATTTAGTGACAACTTTTTGTAATTTTTTTTTTTTTGTCATTATTCAATCACTTGGGACAAAAAAAAAAATATTCAATGGGTTCAACATGCCACTCAGCAATTTCCTTGGGGTGTCTACTTTCCAAAATGGGGTCATTTGGGGGGGGGGGTTGTACTGCCCTGCCATTTTAGCACCTCAAGAAATGAGATAGGCAGTCATAAATTAAAAGCTGTGTAAATTCCAGAAAATGTACTCTAGTTTGTAGACGCTATAACTTTTGCGCAAACCAATAAATATACGCTTATTGACATTTTATTTACTAAAGACATGTGGCTGAATACATTTTGGCCTAAATGTATGACTAAAATTTAGTTTATTACATTTTTCTGATAACAAAAAGTAGAAAATATCTTTTTTTTCAACATTTTCAGTCTTTTTCCTTTTATATCGTAAAAAATTTAAATTGCAGAGTCAATCAAATACCATCAAAAGAAAGCTCTATTTGTGAGAAGAAAAGGACGCAAATTTCATTTGGGTACAACATTGTATGACCGCACAATTACCAGTTAAAGCAGCGCAGTACGAAATTGTAAAAAGACCTCTGGTCCTTAGGCTGACAATTGGTCCGGGGCTTAAGTGGTTAAAGAAGAAGAGAATTGTGCGCTGCATTTGGAGATTTCATAATTTGCTGCATCACGAATGTTAATTCTCCATTACAAACGCTAGTTTACAAAACGGACCGCTTCTGCTTCCGAGCATGCGTGTTTGTACTTTGGCCTTTTGTCCGAAGGACTTGTGTACACACGATCGAAAAATCCAACAACACACATTTGTTGGCGGGAAATTTGAAAACATGCTAGCCAACATTTGTTGGCATACAAAGTCTGACGTAAACAGCCTGACATCGAACATTTTCTGTCTAAAAGTCTGATCGTGTGCACGAGGCTCTACTCTGTTATCTTGCACATTGTTTCTTTATAAAGGCCGCTAGACCATCCTAAATGAACGAACGCATCTTCAACATGAAGCAGAAGTACATGAACTCTGTTGGAATATTGCTTTGCTGTTTCTTGTTTTTGCAGGACACATTTTTTTCTACCTTCTCTCCATAATGTTCATTACATTGGAAATGTGTCCTCCTATTCATGATATCAGAGTCTACACAAGCTCCTCTGTATGATCTAATCCCCTATAAATTTAAAAAGTCAATCTGTTTTGTTTTTTTCAATGCCGTGTCTTATGATACCCATGTGGATTCATGAAAATCCTTGTAATGAAATATATTACTCCCAAGCACAATATGGGGTAGCTAGCTGAAATAAAGCACAATAAATGTCCATTGTCAGTGGTGTCATATAGCCACATGATCAGAAGTTTGTAAAAGGCAAAAAAACGTTAAACTACAGTAAGTACCAAATGCAGGCCTAATTTGAAACCCTATGTGAATTTTCTGTTATTCTGAATGTTTGAGCCCAGCAGTGGATCCTGGATTAAAGAGCATTTATATTTCAAACTTGACAAAGCATTCCGGTATGTTTAGTATTGTATGTGTTCCCAAACACTCAGCATAGACCCTTTTACATTTTTTTTTTTTTTATATTTATTTTGATATTTAGGTGTACATTTTAGAAGTTGTTATGGCAGACCTCAAACATTTCTGAATGAGTTCAGGCTGAGTCTGTCCCCTTAGGACAGGCTTATTTATTTGACATTAACACAATGAAGAAGGCAAGCTTCTAAATCTTTAAGGTATAACTAAAGGCAGAACCTTCATTGATAGTGAAAGTAAAATAAAATCCCAAATATTGGGTTGTTCTCAGAACAGTCCAAAAAAAAAAAACAGAAATCTTTCAGTGGGGACACTTGTTCTGTTGACAACTCCCTCCTCGCTTTGGAGAAATTTCCTCTCATTTCTTGTTTCAGCTATGTGACAGGAAGGGAAATTTTTTCAGTGGCACACAGATGGCCAAGAACCTGCCCGGGGTTAGGGCCCTTTCTTACTATTCCAAAAAAAGTGTCGCCATTAGTCCTACTTTAACCTTTTGTTTGGACAGACAATGTTCAAATCTAGTTTACATCTGATAATGAGATCTGCACAGTACAGAAAGTGTTAATTATGACAAAAGTTAGGGGTTATGTTAGGCTTAGTGTTATGGTTAACGGTTAGGGTTTAAGCTTCCCCAGCCTGCTTATATACAAAGAGAATGAAGCACTGCCAGTACAGTACAGTCAGGGTAACTTATGGCAAATGTTGGGAAATATCTGCCACTAACCTCCTGATTGAGCCATCAACCCCTGAAAAGGCATTGGGATCCTGACTGAGAGCAACCAAAGGCCCGGGCTGGGTATTAAGCCATAGGTGCATATGATCTCCTATAATTAAGAGATCCATACGAGCTGGTAGTGTAGTCTGTGTGGAGGTGGAAGACAAATCCTTTCCTTTCATCACTACTCCTGGGTGTTGTGTGTGATAATTGCACCGAGGATATTGATTATCAATTTGAATGGACTTTTAAGCCTTCACTATTTGATTAACCACATTTCTTAGTGTAAGTTTATACAAAGTCACTATATTATATGTATCACTTGTTTAGTTTACAGCACCGCTTATTATTGGAAAAAAAGTAAGTATAACATGCTTATTATTTTAATAAAAAAAAATAAGCTTTACAATGACTTTATGCAGAAACCGCATTGCTGTTATACATAAATATAGTGATAGACTGGTCACTAGAGCATCTTCTACACTCTGTTCCATTACTTCCCTCCTCTGCTAGCGCCAATTTATTGGGATTTATAGAGGGACAACACTGGCCTGGTTTTCTATAGCGGGGAGGAAGAGAAGCCGAGAGTTGGGAGAGCTTTCCCCTTTCATGTCCAGTCACCATGCTGTGAAGAGTCAGACGTCACCTGACCAGAGAAGACTCAGAGAGAAACCAAGAGAGACCATCAACCATAGAAGACTCATCAGAGGACCTCAACCATAGAAGACTCATCAGAGGACCTCAACCATAGAAGACTCATCAGAGGACCTCAACCATAGAAGACTCATCAGAGGAGCTCCACATCAACCTCTGATACAGGACATCATCAGCCAGCCTTCTTTTTATGATTTTTTTTCTGGGAAATATCTGCCACTAACCTCTTGATTGAGCCACCAACTCCTGAAAAGGTGTTGGGATCCTGACTGAGAGCAACCAAAGGCCCGGGCTGGGTATTAAGCCATATGATCTCCTATAATTAAGAGATCCATACGAGTTGGTAGTCTAGTCTGTGTGGAGGTGGAAGACAGATCCTTTCCTTTTATCACTACTCCTGGGTGTTGTGTGTGATAATTGCACCCAGGATATTGATTATCAATTTGAATGGACTTTTAATCCTTCACTATTTGATTAACCACATTTCTTAGCCCTTGTACACACGGTCAGAGATTCCGACGGAATGTGTCCTATCGGACCATTTTGTCGGATAATCCGACTGTGTGTGGTCTCCATCGGACTGTTTCCGTCGGAGTATCCGACGGACCAAGTTTTCCAACTTGTCCGTAAAATTTTCCGACAAAATGCTCCGATCGGACATACTCCGATCATGTGTAGCCTACTCCGATGGACAAAGTGCCACGCATGCTCAGGTCAAATTCCTAGACCAAAGCTATTGGCTACTAGCCTGAATGTAGTCCCGTCATAACGAAATAACGGCATCACGTTATGCACAATCGGATTTTCCGACAACTTCCGACCGTGTGTATGCAACAGTTTCGGACAAAATCCGTCGGACAAAATCTAATGGATTTGGTTGTCAGAATGTCCGACCATGTGTACAAGGGCTAAGTGTAATGCCCTGTACACACGGTCGGATTTTCCGACAGATAATGTCCGATCGGATCATATTGTCGGAAAATCTGATCGTGTGTGGGCTCTATCGGACTTTTTCCGTCGGAAATTCCGCCGGAAAAAATTTGAGAGCAGCATCTCATATTTTCCGACAAAAAAATCCAATCAGACTTTATCCGATCGGAATTCTCTACAAACGATCAGAAAAAGTGCCACGCATGCTCAGATCAAATTACGAGACCAAAGCTATTGGCTACTAGCCTCAACGTAGTCCCGTCGTAACGAACGAACGTCATCACGTTCCGAATGATCGGATTCTCCGACAACTTTGTCTGACCGTGTGTATGCAACACCAGTTTAGGACGTAATCCGTCTGAAAAAATCTGACGGATTTTGTGGTCGGAATGTCCGACCGTGTGTACAAGGGCATACGTTTGTACAAAGTCACTATATTATATGTATCACTTGTTTAGTTTACAGCGCGGCTTATTATTGTAAAAAAAGGTAAGTATAACATGTTTATTATTTTAATTTTAAAAAATAAGCTTTACAATGACGTTACGCAGAAACCACATTGCTGTTATACATAAATATAGTGATTTCAAAAAAATAAAATGATGTGCAGTAAAAATATACACCATAAATAGAAGGTATCAGTGGTTGCACTCTGTTCCCTTGTCTGAGTCTCCAATAGGAAAATAACGATGCTTGCACAAAATATCCATGATCTAATTCGCTCATTTAGAAATTAGTTTCATGCGGCTCAAACTGTGCATTGCGCATTGAGATAAATTTCTAGGTGATGGTTGCTTTCTGGCCCAGGGAGCATTATATTAGATGCATTGAAAGTGTACACAAATAAATATCCCGATGACCGGTTTAAACCGTAGATGTTGGCAAAATTCCCGTACAGCATTTGCTGCCTACTCTAAGTATCCCTTTAGCCAGATTACTTCCTGCAGATTTTACAGGTCAAAAGTTCACACTGCAGATATTTTTAGTTTGCCTCCTTTTAGCAATGTGCTGATTTGCTATTATTTTCTGAGCTTTTCAGTACTGGATAATGCACTGCATTAACATGTGCCGCTTGAAGCCAGCAGACCCGCATATGCTACGGCGTTTGAACTTTGCAACATCTCCGCTACTTAGATATTTAATAGTGTTGTTGGTTGGGGAATAAAACAAATCTTTAAAGTCGAAGCTCACTTTTTCACCCCAGCAAATGACAGAACATTAAATTTACCGCCATGCTTGTCTATTTATTTTTTGCATACTTTTTTTTTTTTATATCATCTCATACTTTCATAATTAACAGTTACATAGTCGGCTTGAAAAAAAAGTCACAAAAAAGTCCATCTAGTTTAAACAATAGAAAAAAGCAAATGGAATATCTCCATATACACCAGGCTTTCTCAGCCTAGAGGAACCCCAAAAATAAATTTCAGGTCTCGAGGAACCCTTACTAAAACCAATTTATCAGGGATCAATAGGAACAATGCCCCTTATACTGGTGGCCAATATGAAGAATGTCCACTTAACCACTTTCAGCCCGGACCATTTTGCTGGCTTAAAGCGGTAGTAAACCCGCAATTTTTATTTTTTTTTAACACCTGCAAAGCAAAAGACATAATGAGCTAGTATGCACCGCATACTAGCTCATTATGAAATACTTACCTTAGAACGAGGCCCCGACATCTGGCCCGATTCACGCCGAGGGAGCTGACATGCTCCCTCGGCGTTTCTTCCGGGTATCGCGGCTCCGGCGCTGTGAGTGGCCGGAGCCGCGATATCGTCACTCCCGCGCATGCGCACGGGAGATTTCATTCCGGCCGGCCACTGCCGGATTTTCAGGCCGAGAATCCCCTTGTGCGCATGCGCCGCTGCAGTCAGCGGCGCATACCGAGGGGAATATCTCCTAAACCGTACAGGTCTAGGAGATATTTTTTTTACCTACAGGTAAGCCTTATTTAGGCTTTCCTGTAGGTAAAAGTTAAAAAATGGAGTATACAACCACTTTAAGACCAAAGCAATTTTTGCGATTCGGCACTGCGTCGCTTTAACTGACAATTGTGCGGTCATGCGACGTGGCTCCCTAACAAAATTTACGTCCTTTTTTTTCCCACAAATAGAGATTTCTTTTGGTGGTATTTGATCACCCATGCAGTTTTTATTTTTTGCGCTATAAACAAAAATAGAGCGACAATTTTGAAAAAAACGCATTATTTTTTACTTTTTGTAATAATAAATATCCCCCAAAAATATCTAAAAAAAATGTTTTTCCCTCAGTTTAGGTCGATACGTATTCTTCTACATATTTTTGGTAAAAAAAAAACACAATAAGCGATTATTGATTGGTTTGCGCAAAAGTTATAGCATTTACAAAATAGGGGATAGTTTTATGGCATTTTTATTAATAATTTTTTTTTACTAGTAATGGCGGCGATCAGCGATTTTTATTGTGACTGCGACATTGTGGCGGACACATCGGACATTTTTGACACATTTTTGGGACCATTGTCATTTATACAGCAATCAATGCTATACAAATGCAGTGATTTCTGTGTAAATGACACTGGCAGTGAAGGGGTTAACCAGGGGATGGCAGTATAGGGGTTAAGTGTTCCTAGGGGCATGTTACTAACTGTGGGGGGCTGGGCTTTGTGTTAGTGAACACTGATCTCTGCTCCAATCACATGGAGCAGAGATCAGCGTCACTTGTTGCTAGGCAGAATGGGGAGATGCTGTTTACAACGGCATCTCCTCGTTCAGCCGCCCCGTGAGACGATCACGGGTATCCCCACGGAGATCGAGTCCATGGGACCCGCGACCGGACTCACGGGGGTCCTGAACGGCACGTGAGCACGCCGCCAGCGGTGCGCACGCGATGGCAGGGCGGCATTTTAAAATGGACGTACCTGTACGCCAATATGCCTGCCCGTGCCATTCTGCCGACGTACATGGGCGTACGCCGGTCAGAAAGTGGTTAAAGTGGTGGTCAGAACTTTTCCTCCCACTCACTTCTTTCCCTGCTTTCAATAAACCCCATGGTAGCATATATGAACACTATATACTGTTTGGCTAACTTGATCTCTCCGATATCATGGAGTACCGCCCCTCTTTTGCACTCATCAGTAGTATGGGCCTTATACCATTTTTGTCAATACCAATGAAGCAACCATTACCTTAACCACTTTCTGACCGCTGGCAGTTAAATGACAGCCAGGCGGCGCACGCCGTTTAAACAGGGAATGCTCGCGATTGTGCGCATGCATCCCTGTTTCTTCAGTGGTGGCGTGTCATGGAGACACCGCTCGCCACCGAAGGGGGTGAACAGCCATTGGTTATGGCTGTTTACCACGTGATCGGCCGTTATGAAGTCACGGGCGATCACAGATGGTCACACCCCACTGTGCACGGCGCATGCTCGCGATCGTGAGCGCGCTGCGCGTGCACGTTGGTGGCGGCGTGTTCCCCGGGAACACTGCTCGTCACCGACGCTGGTAAACAGCCATTGGCCAGCTGTTTACCCACGTGATCGGCTGTGATCCTTTCACAGCCGATCACTAAAATGTAAACAAACCGCTGTAACGAGATGTTACCGGGTTCTCCTCCTCACACACCAATCGTGTGTGAGGAGGAGATTGCGGTAACATCTCGTTACCGCCTACAGTGTACACCAATCACACTGATTGCCCCCCCAATAAAGAGGACCTGTCACCACCCCTCATAGTACCTGTCAATCACAGTCCATCAGAGTACCTGTCACAGTCCATCAGAGTATTTGAGTACCTGTCACAGCCCATCAGAGTACCCAAGTACCTGTCAAAGCACATCAGAGTACCCGAGTACCTGTCACAGTCCATCAGAAGACCCGAGTACCTGTCACAGTCTATCAGAGCACCCGAGTACCTGTCACGGCACACCAGAGTACCCGAGTACCTGTCACAGTCTATCAGAGTACCCGAGGACCTTCAAAATTGTGATAGGTAGGAATGAAATGAGATGAGTCATTTATGCTCCTAGAACGCCTGAACGTACTACTTCAATATTTGGCCTCTCTAAGTGGCCAGGCTGTGTAAAAGTCCTACACATGTGGTATCACCATACTCGGGAGGAGTAGCAGAATGTGTTTTGGGGTGTAATTTTTGCTATATACATGCTATGTGTTAGAAATATCTTATAAATTGACAACTTTGTGTAAAAAAAAAAATGAGTTTTAATTTTTTTCCACATATTCCAAAAACTTCTGGAAAAAAATGAACCGTTCAAAAGACTCATTATGCCTCACAGATTATACGTTGGGGTGTTTGCTTTCCAAAATGGGGTCATTTTATGGGAAATTCCATTGTCCTGGTACTCCAGGGCCTTCAAAATTGTAATAGGTGGTTGAGAAATGAGATGCGTCATTTTTGCTCGTAGAACGTCTGAAGGTACTACATCAATGTTGGTGCTCTGTATGTGGCCAGACTGTGTAAAAGTCTCACACATGTGGTAATCGCCGTACTCGGGAAGAGTAGCAGAATGTATTTTGGGGTGTAATTTGTTGTATGCATATGCTGTGTGTGAGAAATAACCTGATAATATGACAATTTTGTAAAAAAAAAATAATAAAAAAAAAAAATCTTAATTTTGCAAAGAATTGTGGCAAAAAATGACAACTTAAAAAAACTCACCATGCTACTTACTTAATACCTTGGAATGTCTACT
This sequence comes from Lithobates pipiens, assembly GCF_037356315.1. Taxonomy (NCBI): domain Eukaryota; kingdom Metazoa; phylum Chordata; class Amphibia; order Anura; family Ranidae; genus Lithobates; species Lithobates pipiens. The sequence goes on from NW_027507903.1 coordinate 22,064,308, forward strand.
TTGCAAAAAGGGGTCATTTGGGGGGTATTTGTACTCTCCTGACTTGTTAGTGTCTCAAGAAATGAGATACACCTGATGTACTGATCGCCTGATCAGATGTGATCAATTTTCAGCAATTGGCACCATAGTTTGTAGACTCTATAACTTTCACAAAGACCAACTAATATATACTAATGTGGGTTATTTTTTACCAAAGATAGGTAACAGTATAAATTTTGGCCAAAATGTATCAAGAAAAATTACTAATTAGCAAAAATTTATGACAGAAACAAAGAAAAAGGCATTTTTTTGACAAGTGAGCTCATGTTAATTGTTATTAGTTAACACTTTTCTGATATACCCATGTATAGTTTCTGTATAAAAGTGTACTCTGTTCTTAAATATTGTTACACACTAAACTGATGTTGTTTATGTATACAACTTGCTTGTTACCAATAAAAATTTTGAAAAGAAAAGTGGTGCTCAGAATGCCACCCTTAAAGTGGAAGTAAACTCCCCTATCGTTTTCAGCCAAGGAAGCTGCCATCTTTGCCTCTGTTTACTCTTCAACTGCTATGGTGCTGCACATGGGATTCGTTATGAAACCAGCCATTGGATGGTTTGATAGTTTGGCAGAGAACACAGCCAATGTGCAGTTAGCATTCCTGGCATGCCTTTTTTTTTTTTTTAGCTGTTTAAATTGATGGGTTTACTTCCACTTTAAAGACAGCTAAAAAGATAGTTGGTGTCATGCTGCTGGCTTTGCTATGTGATGCTGAACCTTGAACTCTGTAGGCACCACCAAAAGGTGGTTCATCAGCCACAGCTCAAGGAACCCCTAGCAACCTCTGAAGGAACCCCAAGGTTCCTCAGAATCCTGGCTGAGAAGGGCTGATATACACAATCCTATACCCACAGTTCATCCAGAAAAAGGCAAACAAAATAAAGCATGGTGCCTTTAGCGCCAGCAGGGAAAAAATAACAGAATACAAAATTCACCAGCATACTCATAGATTTAGTTTTTACATACTTTCTTTTATATCATCTCATATGTTCAACATGTACAGTTACATAGTCGGATTGAAAAAAAAAGTCACAAAAGAGTCCATCTAGTTCATACGGTAGAAAAAATGAAACGGCTGGAAAGCTGCCAAGTTTCTACTGCCATAAAAAGTAAGAAGAGAGAAGCCTGTGTTGGGAATTGTTAGAATTAATTTCTCCACAACGCTTATCACTACAGAGGTGAATGAAGGCTTGTTTCAAAAAGCTTTTGCTCCTTGTTTAAAAAAACATGTAAAAACATTTATGTGTATAGTCTGAGAAAAGGTTCAATTTAAATTCCACATAGAGAAGGGAATTAGCTTGTGTATAAGTTTTGTCAAGGATCAGGACATATTTACTACAGTTATGATTTTGTCAGTCATCTGTCCTTGTATGTGAATCAGGTACAGAAGAAGCTTTGTTGAGCATACAAATATAAAGTCATTGGTATTGATAGCGGGTCCCTTTAACATTTTACTACCTGGCCTTGTAATTTGGTTCTGATAGGAAATTACATTTTTTTTTTTTATATAGTCTTCTCAAATCCCGACAACTGTATTGTCCTTATGTTGGTAAAGAAAAAAATGTCTCACTTAGACAGTAATAAAGAGAGATTTACGGAATGGCCAATTTAATTGTGGAGGGAGCTTGACATTTACTGATTATATTAGTTCAATGTGAAATGGCCTTTAGTGCATGAGGATATAATTTTTCACAAATATCTTGTACAGAATGACTGATGGTCTATATTAGCCAGAAGAGAAGACATTATTGGCAAAGCAACTTCTGTTGTTGCACTTCAGAGTTTTCTACATAATATCGTGCATTAATATTGTGAAAGGAAATTATATGTTGCTTTGCTTTTCAACGAACGCAGATTAAAAAAAATGCCAAATTTTCAATTGTTGCATTTGCACTAAATGAAAGTGTAATGTCTTGTAAGTGCATATGCATTTGTATGTACTGTTTGAGTTCACATGTTAAGTTTAAAAATCCTTATTACTATATATATATTTATATATATATATATATATATATATATATATATATTGTAGAGAATTTATATAGCATTAAAAGTTTACGCAGTGCTTTGCAATGTAAAGGGGGGGGGGGCAGTACATTTACAAAACAGTTTAATATTGGAATATTGCCTAAATTAAGGGGTTGATAAACGAAAGGTTATGACGCGTCAATGAAAGTGTTTGTTAACCCAAAAAAAAAAAAAAAAATGCAGATCCCGATTACTTAATGCAGATTACACAGCGCTTGTGCCGTGTAATCTGCCCCCCTCTAAACTGTAAAAAAAAAACTCCCTGAACTTACCACTTCCTGTATGCCCTCTCTAAACAGACCACGAAAATCAGGGCTGCTCCGCCCTGATCACCGTGGTCAGATTGTGTCCCTGCATCATATGCATCTGTCCCCTCAGTTCTCCTCCCTCCTCCCTCACCCCCTCCTTCCTGTCTGTCATCCCCCTCTGTGTCTGCCTCTGGCCCCCCACCCACCCACCGCTATTATTCGAAAATAAAAACTTTAAATGATCACTGGCAGCATCTCTATTAGAGGCTGGCATAGCACACTGTGTCAGTAGTTTTAAAAAAAAATAAGTGTTATAAATGCCTAATTTCAGCTGTCTTTGGGCAGGTCACGTGACTCGTGGCCGCTTTAGAGCTCCGATACAGGGCTTCTGCGGAGGAGACGAGCGGCCACGTGATCTCCCTGGCTGACGTCAGAGGGAGATTACAGCTCCTCCCACAGAAGTAATCCATCGGAGCTGTAAAGCAGCCGCAAGTCATGTGACCGGCCTGAAGACAGCTGAAATTAGGTATTTAGAACACTCAGTTTTTAAAACTACTGATACAGTGTGCTATGCCAGCCTCTAATAGAGGGGCTGGTATAGTTTCATATAGATGGGTTGACAAACCCTTTAACCAGCAATTTTTAGCAAAAATCCTGTTTTGGTAATTTCCCTTGCATGTGATTATGTGTTTAAAGTGAGCACAGGTTCACATAATTTACTTACTTTAAAGTGTTACTAAACTCACAACAGTATAATCAGTCTGTATATGCAGAAAAGCATGCTTGTTATAACCTAAGGGGTTAATCCTCTGTATTGTGTAAAAAGGCTGTTTGATACTGTCTTCTCTGATCCTCCCCTTCTTCCACAGTCCCCAATCCATCTCCTGATAGTACAGAGCCTTGGGGACAATCTGCATATAATCAGTTTGGTGTGTATTGCTAGAGAGTTGTTTTTTTTTCTCGGGGGGTGCGTGTGTTCGACACAGGGCCAATCAGCACTGTCCAGACAGAGGGTCAGGGGTCATGCAACCTCATAGGACAGTCAGAGGTGAATGAAAACTCCTCCTACACGCTTTAACCAGACACTGATAGAAGCCCTAAGACTACCATATACTGCTGATGAGAAAAGGTATTTAGCAGTTTAAATTTACTAAAATAATTGCATTTCCATGTTCTATTTACTATGGGAGACCAGATATAGTGAATGCAGGCTCCTGGTTTTAGCTCCTGGTTTTAAGGGTGATAAGTAGTGAATCTGCGTTTCACCAAGCATTCACTGGTGAGGAATAGATCTCAATAATTGAACCACTTGCCAACCCTCTAAGAGTACTTTTACTGCCAATTGGCGGCAGCTGCAGGCAAGGCGATGCACCAGTCTGTTGCGGTGCACATGCACACTGGCATGCCCCCTTTGGTATGCAGCACCCGGATCCCATGACTGAGGTGTCCACTGGATCATGGCCCTCAGTACCCACCTGCTGTGAGCCGGATTATACCTGATCGCTATGATTGGCCATAACAATCACATAATTATGGGCGGCACAGTGGTGTCGTGGGTAGCACTCTTGCCTAGCAATAAAAAGGGTCGCTGGTTTGAATCCCAACCACGACACTATCTGCCTGGAGTTTGCAAATTCTCCCTGTGCCTGTGTGGGTTTCCTCCGGGTCCTCCAATTTCCTCCCACACTCCAAAGGCATAGTTACATAGTAGGTGAGGTTGAAAAACGGATGGCAGCAGGAATGACAAGAGCGGGATATTGGCTGGAGAGAACACAATAAACTGGCAAACAGGAAGTGTATGGCTTCAATAGGAAGTTCATGGGAGGAGCAATGAGTTCACAGTTCAGTGGAATCAAGGCACAAGTCACAACTGTCCATGAATCAGACAGAGTGCTATCCAGCATCTTAGGTAAGTAAACATCACCTAACACAGCAGAGGTCCCAGTTTCAGATCCGGGCCCTGACATTGGTATATATGTTGAATTGAAAGAATGACTGTTAGAGTACTAATAATGTAATCTGGTAACCAAGAAGTCAATGGATGAGTTGCAGCTAGATGTCAATATTTAAAAGGGTAATGATGATATTTGTGCAAATGGCACACAAAAAAAAGCATGATAAAAGGGGTAAGTCTTGTAGGAATGGGCAGTTTTAATGTCACCACCACTTGTGCATCTGACACCTCATTTGTGCTTGATACAGTGGCACTACCATGAATTAAATACTGTGGAATATATCATTTATATGATGGTGCTTGTAGAAGCCTTGTGTACTAAAAGTTGGGGTCAGAAGCCTGGTCCTTTCATATATGAAGTTTAATTGTTAAAACTTACTATTAAACTTTGACATGAAGGGGAGGTAGATCTATGGAGTGCTGGATTCCCTGGAGTAGATTTGCATGGTTATGCAATCTGATTTGAAGCTTTATCAATAGGCAGCTCGCCGGCATCAGGGCCGGGACAAGGGGTGGGCAGGAGGGGCGGCTTCCCCTGGTGCAATGGTTTATTGCAGGCATAGGGGGCACCCTGACCCTAACCCTAAGGGAAAGGGGGGCGCAGTTTGGCATCTTTGCCCTAGGCGCTGGATGACCTTGTCCCGACACTGGCCGGCATACAAGGGTCATACCTTGGATCAAATAAAAATATATTCAAAAATAAAAAAAGAAGGAACGCCAGACCAATATTAAGGTCTAGATATGGTGTATTATTTGTAACCTCTATTTAAAATCAAACTCATTTAAGGGTTTCCAGTGAGTAATTTATTGGTTTCTTCTGAAATACATTGCCTTTAAAGTATTAATATTCACAAATAATCAACTATTGTTAGTCTTGTGTGTCTCTTTTTGTTATACTTTTGCTTATTAAACTTTAGGTCTCTTTAAACTACTAGAATCTGAGTATCTTCTTAACCCCTTTTAGTTCCTGCAGTGTTTGAAAATAATCCCAGTACTGAGGGAGACAAATAACTATGAGATTGCAATTTTAATTATACTTAATTTACATTTTTTATGCCAAAATTCTTTACATTTTTATCTTTAGCAGTTGCTTTGTTATATTTTGGTTTGTAAGTCTTTTAGTTTACATAATGCTGTATTTTTATTTATCACAGGTTTAGGGTATTTTTCAAAGAAAAAAAATGGAACAGATGAATTTTAATGAATTGCTTCCGCTAAGTGAAGCTGAAGCATGCAGCCTGTCCCAGGATCCAAGTGTTATACCTGTGGGCAGAAGATGTCTCCCTATCCATTTTCCTTGGTTTGGCATCTTCCCATCTATAAACAGACATTTTATTTTAAAGCCCGTGGCGTGTGAAACACACCCAAAAACTCCACCCAGTGCCAAAAAAAGTGCACACACACATAAAGAGTGACACAAAACGTGCAATGGGTGTTACACTGTCCTCCCTAGGAAGGACCTTACCCTGATCCCCCGGGGCGTTAGGCTCCAGATGGGGACTGAGGTAATCACTGGGCCCATCTGGCCAAAACCAGAACCTTTCTCTGGGGGGGTCTACAGAAACAGACCCGCCAAAGTACTCGTGGGGGTCCCCCGAAGGTAGAACCCATGAGAAAAAGCGAAACAAAGATAGAAGGCCATGTCCACCCGCTCCCTAAACTGTCAGGGTAGGCCCGAGGACCCACACTCTACTAATTACACTGTGACAAAACATGTAAAACATTAAACAAAAGAAATACAAAAAAGTGATGAACAAAGTGGTAAATAAATAGAGAGTGGGGAGAAGGAAGTGGGAGAAGTGAAAGTGGCCATTGTGCAATACAATGGCTGGCCCTTTCGGCCAGGAATAAAAAATTCCTCTGGTCCTAGCCAAAAGCCTTGGCCCTAGGCAGGTGTGAAAAAAGTGTGTTGTGAAGTGACCATGGTACCATAAATCAAAGTGACCCTCGCTCACAGTGATTGTACGGAACCCCTGGACTGCCAATCCAGGGGCACATACACCACGGGCTTTTCTCCCAACCCTGACCAACAGCCCAATCAGTGCAGCCCCTACCCCAACCAGGAAGGCCTGGTGTTCTGAGAGCCTAGGAAGAGCCCCTGAACCCAAGGCTCAACCACCGCTCCCGTCACTCCTACCTAATTACAATCGGGAAATTCTAACCGCCCCCTCGGTGGGTAGAGGAGGCCAGTATTCTTTCCCAAAAAACTGACTGGAGCTAGGACTACACCAATCTAGGCCAGAAGGCCAGACCCAATACAGCACCCATCCTCACCAGGAGCACCCTTCCAGCCGGCTGAGACTCAACCATTGATCGGCCCCCCGTATCTGTCGGGCAGCTCGATATAGTCCCTAATGACACCACCCTTCCAGGTACAATTATGCCATTGGATTTGCATAGCTTTCTCCTATGGGAGTAGCACAGCGCCTTCTCTGGCAACTGATAAAAACAAATACTTGTTCTTAGCCAAAAGGTAAAAAGCCATATAGTGTTATAACAAATACTCACATATACTTTTGCCTGAACTACAATGCTTGATACCTTCTGTCAGTAAGTGATACTGTCACCTTAGAGATTAGTGAGCGATCTTACGGTAAGTATTGATTATGAATGTTCATATCTCTTCCCAACCCACCACTAGGAGTTTCCTTTGCCTGTGGTGCATAATGGGAAAGGGTATAAATATTCTGGGATGGCTGATGCAAGCTCTCTTCCCCTCCATGCTCTGACCTGGGAAGGGTGCATTTGATGGAGCTGCTTCTTTAGACCTGCTTGCCTGAAGGGGCCTGGATGTGATAAGTGAAATACATGAGTCCTGATGCTCCCGATCTTCACTGGAGACAGGATTGAGTCCAATGGAGGCCGATGATTCTTCTGCAGAAGATTAGGAACAGCATGGAATCCCATGGCAGTTGGTTGACTCTCCTGGAGATAAATGGCTGCTGACCACCTTGTTCACAGAAGGATGCTGGAATCAACTTAAAGGTCCTTTTTCCTGTGCTGGGACAAGTGACGTGACAGAGTTCTGCTTTAGTCATGAGCATCTGCAACCCTATTTGGGATTTTTTGGGAAATTTCGCTTTCAATGAGAACGGTAAACAGGACAAATTGAGGGGGTGAATCTCTTTAATGGGGGGCACAGACAGCAATAAAAATGGACTCTATCCAAAACTAAAAAAAAAAAAGGTTTTACCTTTACTTATACTTTAAAGCTGAGGTTTTGGTCACATTAAATAGTTTGCTTGGTCCAAGTTGGTCCAAAATGAACTGTTTAAATCAACTATGTACAGCGTCAGTAAACTTGGATTTCAGCTTTAAATCTCTTTACTGTTTGACTTATTTTTATCTTAAAAGAAGCCAATCAGATTTTGAAGAGTAAAATGGCCTCCCATTAAAAAAATGTGCTGCTGCACCTAAATATAAATTAATCTACATCACAGGTTTTTTTTATTTTTTATTAGCCCATCTGCAAAGTCTTACAAATAGTTGATGAACTTGCCAGTAAACGCTATCTAATGGCTAATGCAGCTTCCTAAGATGATGTGGCAACAGTGCTGCACTGATCCTGAGGTTAGGGCAGAGTTGCCACTCTCATGTAGGCAGTGCCTGCTTGCACTACAGTGGGATGAAAAAAAAGCTGCAGGGGGGCCTGTAGCTTGTCAATCAGCACTTGGCCATAAGGAGTCCTTCCCCCTGCTTTCTGGCTTGAAAGCACTGCAATGTCTGGGACACGGAGTGCATGAGACAAGGTGGGTTTGACTCAGGAAGGGAAGGTAAAAGCATTTTTTTGGCATGTGCATCACATACAGTGCCTTGAAAAAGTATTCATACGCCTTGAAATTTTCCACATTTTGTCATGTTACAACCAAAAACCTAAATGTATTCTATTGGGATTTTATGTGATAGACCAACACAAAGTGGCACATAGTTGTGAAGTGGAAGGAAAATGATAAATGGTTGATACTGGAAAAGAACACACTGCCACAAAGGGCTTGGAGAGTGCTGCTCACCCCACACGAATGAAAAATGGAACAAGTTCCCCCACAATCGGGGTTTTTAGGCAGCAAAAAACAATAATAAATGCATATCAGGGTAACATGAAAAATATTGTAATATTTATTACCATGAAAAAACAGCAACATGGCACAGGGGTAAAAATATGAGCTCCACCTGAACAGTTAAAAAGACTCCATATAAAGAGTACAATAATAACAATGGATGTGCAAGAGCAGACACAACTATTATTGACACTGTACAATATAACAACAGTGGAAAAATAGTCCTAACGCGTTTAACAATGATACATGGTTTTCAATTTTTTTTACAAATAAATATCTGAAAAGTGTGGCGTGCATTTGTATTCAGCCACCTTTACTCTGATACCCCTAAATAAAATCTAGTGGAACCAATTGCCTTCAGAAGTGACCTAATTATTAATTTAATCTCAATATAAATACAGCTGTTCTTTGAAGCCCTCAGAGGTTTGTGAGAAAACCTTAGTGAACAAATAGCATCATGAAGGCCATGGAACACACCAGATAGGTCAGGGATAAAGCTGTGGAGAAGTATAAAGCAGGGTTAGGTTATAAAAAATATCCCAAGCTTTGAACATCTCACGGAGCTCTGTTCAATCCATCATCCGAAAATGGAAAGAGTATGGCACAACTGCAAACCTACCAAGACATGGCCGTCCACCTAAACTGACAGGCCGGGCAAGGAGAGTATTAATCAGAGAAGCAGCCAAGAGGTTCATGGAAACTCTGGAGGAGCTGCAGAGATCCACAGCTCAGGTGGGAGAATCTGTCCACAGGACAACTATTAGTCATGCTCTCCACAAGTCTGGCCTGAAATCTTTATGGACGAGTGGCGAGAACAAAGCCATTGTTGACAGAAAGTCATAGAAAGTCCCATTTACAGTTTGTGAGAAGTGGAAGAAGGTGCTCTGGTCAGATGAGACCAAAATTAAACTTTTTGGCATAAAAAGCAAAGCGCTATGTGAGGCGAAAAAATAATACTGCACATCACCCAGAACACACCATCCCCACCGTGAAACATGATAGTGGCAGCATCATGTGGTGGGGATGCTTTTCAACAGCAGGGACAGGAAATCTGGTCAGAGTTGATGGAAAGATGGATGTTGCCAAATACAGGGCAATCTTAGAAGAAACCTGTTAGAGTCTGCAAAAGACTTGAGACTGGGGCGCAGGGTCACCTTCCAGCAGGACAACGACTCTAAACATACAGCCAGAGCTACAATGGAATGGTTTAGATCAAAGCATATTCATGTTTTTAAATGGCCCAGTCAAAGTCCAAACCTAAATCCAATTGAGAATCTGTGGCAAGACTTGAAAATTGCTGTTCACAGAGGCTCTCCATCCAATCTGACAGAGCTTGAGATATTTTGCAAATAATATTGGGCAAAAATCTCACTCTCTGGATTTGCAAAGCTGGTAGAGACATCCCCAAAAAGACCTGCAGCTGTAATTGCAGTGAAAGGGGGTTCTACAAAGTATTGACTCAGGAGGGCTGAATACAAATGCACCCCACACTTTTCACATATTTATTTATTAAAAAATTGGAAAACTATTTATAATTTTCCTTCCACTTCACAATTATGTGCCACATTGTGTTGTCTATCACAGGGGTCTCCAAACTATGGCCCTCCAGTTGTTCAGGAACTATAATTCCCATCATGCCAAGTAATGTCTGTGAATGTCAGAGTTTTACAATGCCTCACGGGACGTGTAGTTTCCCGCAACAGCTGGAGGGCCGTAGTTTGGAGATCCCTCGTCTGTCACATAAAATCCCAATACAAATACATTTATGTTTTTGGTTGTAACATGACAAAATGTGGAAAATTTCAAGGGGTATGAATACTTTTTCAAGGCACTGTAGTAACTTGATCTGATACTTGTTTAGGCTGTCACACAGGAGCCTTATTTGGACTTTTTCATCAGTATCATGTGGGTAGAACCTGAACATTTGACTTCCGTAGTGCACTTCTTTGTGCTTTGTTTAATAATCCAGGTCAACTTTGGAAATTAATACATACATAAGAGTTTTTGGTGAAGGCCAAGGACCTTCCCTTATCTTTAGCACATTTACAAACATTGCAGATATATTGTAATTACTTTAATATTATGCTGTAGTTTTAAATATATCACTTATTTTTTGAAAATGTTGGGCATTCTTGGACAACACCCTTTGATGATAAATACTTTTCCCTAATTATTCACATTGCACAGTAATACCAAAGCTCATTACACTTCTATTGGCTAAGCTGCAAACCTGCCTTTACCTTGAGCCAGAAAGCAGGAAAATAGTTTGCATGTAGTAGATCTGCACCAAGATCAAGGCTAACATCTATAATGTATTCCAAATTGATTCATCACAAGGTATTATGTTAATCTGGTTTGTTCTCCATGGAGATGAAATCATCTACAGTAATAAACAGTTTTCAGTAATCAATACTTTTCCTTGATATTATTTTATAAAGCGCTTAACAGTTTTTAATAAAGTGCGGTCACTTTTTTTTATGACTGAAAGTGCACCTGTCATTCAAAATCCGATTTTTATAATAAGAAAGTCCAACGAGAAGCTATGATCTATCAAAGTGCAGTAACTCATGGAACCCAATCAGATATCAGTTTACTGCTAACAGATCAAAGAAGAGATCAATGATTTTTAAAGTCATCAGTAGACAAAAGCCGAACACCCCCCTGTTCAGTTCGCAGCAGAACTCCCGAACAGGGGAAATGTTCTAACCCGAATGGCGAACCCCATTGAAGTCTATGGAACTTGAACAGAAAAAAATTAAAAGTGCCCATTTTGTAGGCTTATATGTAAGTAATTGGCTACAAAAGGGGTATGGGGGTCCGGGTACTGCCCTGGGGGACATGTATCAATAAAAAATAAATAAAAACAATTGTTTTTTCAGAAGCAATGAATTTAACTATGCTTAAAGTGCAACAATAAAAATTAAGAATTCCTTTAAATATACAGTATCTCACAAAAGTGAGTACAACCCTTAAATTTTTGTAAATATTTTATTCTATCTTTTCATGTGACAACACTGAAGAAATTACACTTTGCTACAATATAAAGTAGTGAGTGTACAGCTTGTATAACAGTGTAAATTTGCTGTCCCCCTCAAAATAACTCAACACACAGCCATTAATGTCTAAACCGCTGGCAATAAAAGTGAGTACACCCCTTAGTGAAAATGTCCAAACAGGTCCCAATCAGCCACTGTTCCTTCTCGGTGTCATGTGATGCGTTAGGGTTACAAGGTCTCAGGTGTGAATGGGGAACAGGTGTGTTAAATTTGGTGTCATCGCTCTCACTCTCTCATACCGGTCACTGAAAGTCCAACATGGCACCTCATGGCAAAGAACTCTCTGAGGATCTGAAAAAAAAAATTGGTGCTCTACATAAAGATGGCCTAGGCTATAAGAAGATTGTTAAAACCCAGAAACTGAGCTGCAGCATGGTGTCCAAGGCCATACTGTGGTTTAACACGACAGGTTCCACTCAGAACAGGCCTCACCATGGTCAACCAAAGACGTTGAGTGCACATGCTCAGCATCATATCCAGAGGCTGTCTTTGGGAAATAGATGTATGAGGGGTGGGGGGTCAGCCTGTCAGTGCTCAGACCATACGCCACACACTGCATCAAATTGGTCTGCATGGCTGTCATCCCAGAAGGAAGCCTCTTTTAAAGATTAAGCACAAGAAAGCCTGCAAACAGTATTCTGAAGACAAACAGACCAAGGACATGGATTACTGGAACCATGTCCTGTGGTCTGATGAGATCAAGATAAACTTATTTGGTTCAGATGGTGTCAAGCATGTGTGGCAGCAACCAGGTGAGGAGTACAAAGACAAGCGTGTTGTTTGCCTTCAGTCAAGCATGGTGGAGGGAGTGTCATGGTCTGGGGCTGCATGAGTGCTGCCGGCACTGGGGAGCTACAGTTCATTGAGGGAACCATGAATGCCAAAATGTACTGTGACATACTGAAGCAGAACATGATCCCCTCCCCTCCAGTGGAGACTGGGACACAGGACAGTATTCCAACATAATAACAACCCCAAACACAACTCCGAAACGACCACTGCCTTGCTAAAGAAGCTGAGGATAAAGGTGATTGACTGGCCAAGCATGTCTCCAGACCTAAACCCTATTGAGAAACTGTGGGGCATCCTCAAATAACAGGTGGAGGAGCACAAGGTCTCTAACACCCACCAGCTCTGTGATGCCATGATAGAGGAGTGGAAGAGGACTCCAGTGGCAACCTGTGAAGCTCTGGTGACCTCCATGCCCAAGAGGGTTAAGGCAGTGCTGGAAAATAATGGTGGCCACACAAAATATTGACACTTTGGGCCCAATTTTTTCACTTAGGGGTGTACTCACTTTTGTTGCCAGCAGTTTAGACATTAATAGCCGTGTGTTGAGTTATTTTGAGGGGACAGCAACTTATAATTGTTATACAAGCTGTACACTCACTACTTTGCATTATAGCAAAGTGGCATTTCTTCAGTGTTGTCACGTGAAAAGATAGAATAAAATATTTTACTTTATATTTTACTGTACTTTTGCACTTTACACTTTTTTGAGATACTGTAGTGCCTAGGGGGTCCCCTTAATATGCCTATAAAGGGGCACATCTGTAGCAAGCATAAAACATGCCACAGCAAAAATTACATTAAAAAAAAAAAAAAAACAAGTCAAATCCCATTTAAAATGACTTGCGGTTGCAATTACCGGCACCCGCCATTGAAAAAATAAATAAAAATATGGGGTAGGGTCCTCCCCAGTCCATACCAGATCCTTCAGAACTAATATGGATTTGGAGGGGAACCCCACGCCCAAAAAAAAAAAAAAAGCTGTGTGGGATCCCCCCAAAAGCCATACCAGACCCTTATCCAGGCATGCAGCCTGGTAGGTCAGGAAAGGGGGGAGCACTCGCCATACCAGGCCACATGCCCTCAACATGGGGGGTGGGTGCTTTGGGGCAGGGAGGGCTCTGCCCCCACAACCACCGGCCACAGTTGTGGGGGATAAGGCCCTTGTCCCCATAAACACGGGGAAAAGTTGCTTTGGAGTGGGGGGCCAAACACCCCCCCATGTTGAGGGCATGTGGCCTGGTATGGTTTAAGGAGGAGGGGGCGCTCGCTCATCTCCCCACTTTCCTGACCTGCCAGGCTGCATGCCCGGAAAAGGGTCTGGTATTGATTTTGGGGGGGACTCCACACGTTTTTTTTTTTTTTTTGACATGGAGTTCCCCTCCAAATCCATACCAGATCTGAAGGGCAGAGTGCATTGCAGGGTGTTCGTCAGGGCGAATGGCCGAACAAGCTAATGTTTGGCCCGAACTCGTGCTCGGCCCGAATCGTTCACCCATCCCTAGTTATCAGGTAGGCAGGTACTGTTGCACAATGAGACCATGCAATAATTTGATCACTATGTTTTTTTAATGCTGTTTCAATCCAGTAGACATTGGCATGGGACTGGTAAATGATCAACATGGGATCTAAAAGTGGCCACACACATAGCGTTTTGTGATTGACATAGGTATGAGTGAACACATCGGACTTTTTCCGTCGGGAATGTCCGACCAACAAAGTTTGAGAGCTGGATATAACATTTTCCGACAACATGATCCGATCGGACTTTGTCCGATTGTTTGTAGAGAATTCCGATTGGACAAAGTGCCGCACATGCTCATATCAAATTACGAGACCAAAGCTATTGGCTACTAGCCTGAACGTAGTCCCGTCATAATGAACGAATTTCATCCCCTTCCGAACAATCAGATTTTCCGACAAATTTGTCCGACCGTGTGTATGCAACACCAGTTTAGGACAAAATCCATCAGAAAAAATCAGACGGATTTTGTGGTCGGAATGTCCGACCGTATGTACAGGGCATAAGTTTGTACAAAGTCACTATATTATATGTATCACTTGTTTAGTTTACAGCGCTGCTGTAACGAACGAATGTCATCACGTTCTGAACGATCGGATTTTCCAACAACTTTGTCTGACTGTGTGTATGCAACACAAGTTTCGATGCCTGATGGATTTTGTGGTCGGAATGTCCTACCGTGTGTACGGGGGCTATGACATCTTGCACACGAGATTAAAACAAATGACACTATTTTTACTGCACTGAACATAGGCGCATTGTTATCTATGGAACCATGCACACAGATGCGTAAAGATCAGTAATACACCGATCAGTACAGAGCTGTATTTATATTATTTATTTATCTTAAATAAAAATAGAAAATTTTACATTGGAGGGCAGTAATATATGCACATAGATATGTATATGCCTCTATATACACGTACATCTATCACATTTGGGGCCTTCATGTCCCAGGAGATGGCAGGTGTGATTTAACGCATAGGACGGAGCCTGTTGTTGACATCACTGAGTAACCGGAGGTCCCTGGAAGCCATTTTCCTATTGGCTTCAGAGTGTATTTTTTAAGTGCAATTGAGAAATTTTAAATGTGAGTGTAATACTATTTTACAATAAAGTATTTACTTGACAATTTTACACTATGGGAGGCTTTCTGATTTTATTCCATGTATGAGTTATGAGCATGAATGCTTCAATAGGGCGATTCTAGTCACATTCTGATGGTGGAGATCAGAGTGGAGCATATAAGAGGGGACTCCTGCGGAACAACTGTGTCAATGCTTATTTTGACCTTTCTTTGGTTAGATTGTCATTACCAGCTTGCATTTTATTCTCTGGTGGAGGGTTCTTTAGCTGTCTTCAGATACCTTCATTTCTAGTATTTTTCGTTGGTCAATGTGGTCACATTTTCTTCTCATTTTTTTTGGACAAATATTTTTATTTTGGATTTAAAAAAGAAACTGCACAATATATTTAAATAAAATGTATATATATGATGAACAATGTTTGAATTTGTACTTATTTCCCAGCTAGTCACATGATCACTAGTTTAATTTGAGGTCCTTGGAATTAGCGAAGCATTTTTATTATAATATTTGTTACTATGTTTAATATCAAACATTTAATATTTTTTATTCACCTGAATCGCGGTTTATGTTACTATTTAACATATGCATCTATAGCCATGTTTACAGGCTGTGACAGTGGAAGGTCCGCCACTAGGTAAAAGTAAGTGGCATAGGGCCCACAAGAATGCAGAGTGCAGGGCTTCAGGATATAATTTATTTGTGGAAAAAAAATGTTTTTTCAGCCTTTTCCAGGTATTCCCAGATTGTTTCTGGGATTCCAGATTCCCAGATTCCCTGTTGGCTTCACCGTTCGCTCACTGCATAGTGATTTGCAATAGACAGAAGATCGCAAGATTTGTGGGTTTTACCGATCGTTCACTGCATAGTGACCTTTTTAAAGCGGAGGTCCACCCTAAAGTGGACCTTCCGCTCATCGGAACCCTCCCCCCCTCCGGCGCCACAATTGGCACCTTTTGGGGGGAGGGGGGTGCAGATACCTGTACAGTACAGGTATCTGTACCCACTTCCGGGATAGCTCTCTGCGAAAAGGGGTGTATATTACGCCCCTTTCCGCAAGTGCCCGCCCCTTCCCGCAAGTGCCCCGCTGCCTGCTGGGAAAACACACAGATCCCAGAGGCAGCGGGGACCGTCCTTATTGCGCAGCGCGATTCGCGCATGCGCAGTAGGGAACCGGGAAATGAAGCCGAAAGGCTCCATTTCCTGATTCCCATACCCAAGATGGAGGCGGCAGCACCCGAGATACGATCTACAGATCGGCTTCGGGTGCCGACATCGCGGGCGCGCTGGACAGGTAAGTGTCACTATTTTAAAAGTCAGCAGCTGCAGTATTTGTAGCTGCTGGCTTTTAAAAAAAAAAAAACGCGGAGTCCCGGCGGACTCCCGCTTTAAGTCGAAGGTTGGAGGTGAGAGGCCATCCATTTATGTGGTGAAGGGATCACTGAATATCAGACTTATTGATCTACATCTATCCACTTGCACCTTTTCGGATTGTCTCCCATAGATTATGGACATTTAATATTTTTTGCGCAGCACTGTTTATATGTTTTTTTCCAGGTATTCCCAGATTGGGATCCATAGTTTGGAGGATTCGAAGAGCTTTGGGAGGAAAGAATCCTTCAACCCATTGTCCGGGTCTTACAAGCGACTGGCACGCTGTGTGCGCAGGTGTGCACTGCCTTTATAACCATAGGCTTGAGCATAGCTCAGGGCTCCCTTTAGGAGACAGGTGTGCTCTATTCAGGAGACAGTACTCCACACTGGAATCAGGAGGTTACTTGTCCAGAGGGCTGGTAAGGTCGAGACAACTGAGTGAGTCTAGAGGACTAAGGGAACCTAGAGGTCTCAGAGGACTGAGAGGGCCCATGCAGTAGGAAGTTGCAACTGAAAATAACTGAGAAAGCTACAACCGTGGCACGTGAACACTAATGAGCTGTTAGCCAGTATGGAGGACCAAGGAAAAAGGTTCAGGCAATAGTTACATAGTTACATAGTTAGTCAGGTTGAAAAAAGACACAAGTCCATCCAGTTCAAACACAAAAAAAAAATATATATATATATAATAATATCATACCAGCCCATATACCCAATTCTATACCCACAGTTGATCCAGAGGAAGGCAAAAAACCCCAGCAGAGCATGATCTAATTTGCTAAAGCAGGGGAAAAAATTCCTTCCTGATCCCCCGAGAGGCAATCAGATTTTCCCCGGATCAATTTTACCTATAAATGTCAGTACCCAGTTATATTATGTACACTTAGGAAATAATCCAGGCCTTTCTTAAAGCAATCCACTGAGCTGGCCAGAACCACCTCTGCAGGGAGTCTATTCCACATTTTCACAGCTCTTACCGTGAAGAAACCTTTCCGTATTTGGAGATGAAATCTCTTTTCCTCTAGAGGTAAAGAGTGCCCCCTTGTCCTCTTTGTTGACTGTAAAGTGAATAACTCGACACTAAGTTCACTATATGGACCCCTTATATATTTGTACATGTTGATCATATCCCCCCTTAATCTTATCAAGAGTGAATAAATTCAGTTCCTCTAATCTTTCCTCATAGCTGAGTTCCTCCATGCCTCTTATCAGTTTGGTTGCCCTTCTGTGCACTTTCTCCAGTTCCCCAATATCCTTTTTGAGAACTGGTGCCCAAAACTGAACTGCATATTCTAGGTGAGGTCTTACTAATGATTTGAACAGGGGCAAAATGATATCTCTCTCTCTGGAGTCCATACCTCTCTTAATACAAGAAAGGACTTTGCTCGCTTTGGAAACCGCAGCTTGGCATTGCATGTTATTATTGAGCTTATGATCTACCAAAACCCCCAGATCCTTCTCCACTATGGATTCCCCCAGTTGTACTCCCCCTAGTATGTATGATGCATGCATATTCTTAGCCCCCTAGTGCATAACTTTACATTTCTCAACATTAAACCTCATTTGCCACATAGTCGCCCAATTAGACAGTGTATTGAGGTCGGCTTGTAAATTGGAGACATCCTGTAAGGACGTTATTCCACTGCATATCTTGGTGTCATCTGCAAACACGGAAATGTTACTTTTGATCCCAGACACAATATAATTTATAAAGATATTAAAAAGTAAGGGTCCCAGCACTGAACCTTGGGGTACACCACTGATAACCATTAACCACTACTCTACTAGCAATGGTGCTGCGAGAAAAATCTAGGTGGCTTGCTAATATTTTAATTTCCTGTTTTGATGGCGTAAACCCCTGCATGGGCAACTGTTTTGTGTTGGACTGTATTTTTACCCGTCAAGCCTTGAAACACAGTTCTGACTATCATGGACTCAATGGGAATCCTCACTGTACACACCCACCATACTCCTGAAGTAGTGGATATATCCTGGGAAGCATGTTGAGAACATCTTCAAGCACTTTCCCGTACACTGGCTTTATTTTAGAGTTTACACTGTTCTTTTTGTAAAGATACGTTGTAATATTATATGCTATGGAGGTCTTGGACCAGGGACGTTGTTTGGGTGTCTGCAACATCTTTAATCTTGTTCATCTTTAACAGGTTTTTAGCAATCTATGGAATAAAATTGTTTTTTTTATAAATACTGTTGGTTTTGTGGGTACCTAAAAAGTCCATCCACCTCTATACTTTTTCTCTGACACCCTCTCTACTTGTACTGTTTACCATTAGCTTTGAAAGTGTAAGAAAATCCCAAATTTTTGGTTGTTCCCAAAAAAGTAATAAGGAGGAAATCTTCCAATGGGGACACTAGACACTACTGGTTTGAGCTTTGTGACATGGTGCATTACCCTGCTGGAAGGAGCCATAAGAAGATGGGGACACTGTAGTCATAAAGGATGGACATGGTCAGCAACAATACTCAGGTAGTCTGTGAGGTTTAAACAATGCTCAATTGATAGTAAAGGGCCCAAAGTGTGCCAAGAAAATATCCCCCACACCATTACACCACCAGCCTGAATCTTTGACACAAGGCAGGATGGTTCCATGCTTTCATGTTGTTTACTCTAAATTCTGACCCTACCATCTGAATGTTGCAGCTGAAATCGAGACTCATTAGACCAGGCAACGTTTTTCCAATCTTATACTTCCAATTGAATGCAATTTTGGTGAGCCTGTGCAAATTTTAGTCCAATGATGCGGCAGGTTTTGTAGAGGAAAGTGCCTTGTTGATGTCAGAGGTCAGAGGAGAATGGGCAGACTATTTCCAGATGATAGAAAGGCAACAGTAACTCAAATAACCACTCGTTACAACCAAGGTATGCAAAATGCCATCAATGAAAGCACAACACATCGAACCTTGAAGCAGATGGGCTGCAGCAGCAGAAGACCACATCGGGTGCCATTCCTGTCAGCAAAGAACAGGAAACAGGCTACAATTTGCATAGGCTCGCCAAAATTGGATTGAATCGGAAATATAAGATTGGAAAAACGTTGCCCTGGTCTGATGAGTCTCGATTTCAGCTATGACATTCAGATGGTAGGGGCAGAATTTGGCGTAAAACAACATGAAAGCACGGATCTATCCTGCCTTGTATCAACGGTTCAGGCTGGTGGTGGTGTAATGGTGTGGGGGATATTTTCTTGGCATACTTTGGGCCCTGTATTATCAATTGAGCATCGTTTAAATGCCACAGCCTACCTGAGTATTGTTGCTGACCATGTCCATCCCTTTATGACCACAGTATACCCATTTTCTGATGCAGTGGTCTCCAAACTGTGGCCCAGAGCCTGAATGTGGCCCTTTATCTGGCCCTTGGGGCACTATTCCCCCATCTGAAACCAATGATGGGACACCATTCCCCCTACTGACACCATCAATTGGGCACTATTCTTCTCATTGATATCAACAATGGGGTACTATTGCTCCCATTAAAGCCAATGATGGGGGCATTGGTGCCAGGGCATTTTCCACTCCCACTGGCCACAGACCAGCTCTCCTAAAGCCTGAAGGACAATAAACTGGCCCTTTGCTTAGAAAGTTTAGAGTCCTTTATTCTGATGGCTACTTCCAGCAGGATAATGCACCATGTCACAAAGCTCAAATCATCACAAACTGGTTTCTTGAACATAACAATAAGTTCACTGTACTCCAATGGCCTCCACAGTAACCAGGTCTCAATCCAATAGAGCACCTTTGGCATGTGGTGGAATGTGAGATTCGTATCATGGATGTGCAGCCGACAAATCTGCAGCAACTGTGTAATTCTATCAAGTCACTATGGACCCAAATCTCTGAGGAATATTTCCAACGCCTTGTTGAATCTATGCCGCAAAGAATTAAGCCAGTTCTGAAGGCAAAAGTGGGTCCAACCTGGTACTAGCAAGGTGTACCTAATAAAGTAGCTGGAGAATGTATTTACTGATGTATATCAGGGACAAAAGCTTTTAGAGATCAAGCATTAAAATGGAGTTCCACCCAGAAATGGAACTTCCGCTGTTCAGATTCCTCCCCCCTCCGGTGTCACATTTGGTGCCTTTCAGGGGAGAGGGGGGAGCAGATACCACTCAAATCCAGGTATTTGCTCCCACTCCCAGGGGAAATCGCCACACATTGTGCCACGATCTACGCAATGTCCGGCAAATCCCCCCCCCCCCCCCCCCCGGCTGTCTTCTGGGAGACACACGGGTCCCAGAAGACAGCAGAATGTGCAGCATGACTTGCGCATGCACAGTAGGGAACCAGGAGTGAAGACGAAAGTCTTCACTGCCTGGTTCCCTTGCCAGGAATGGTGGCGGCAGCACCCGTGAGTCGATCCAAAGATCCACTGGGGTGCCGACATCGCAGGCTTCCTGGACAGGAAAGTTTCCTTATATTAAAAGTCAGCAGCTACAGTATTTGTAACTGCTGACTTCTATTATTTTTCCGCCGGCAGAACTCTGCTTTAAAGGGAATCTTACCCAAAGTGCAAAAATGTACTACATTGCATATTCTCAATCCTAAAGGTGGCCATACATGGATAGAAGTACAGTCTTGCCATCATTGAGTAATCCAATTTCATTTAAAGCCCTTAAATTTCATCCAGACCTGCTATTAATTGGAATGACAAATTTTAAAACAGGTTTTATTAAAATTCATAGGATTTTTCCCAAAAGATAACTACATTCACAGCTCAATTTGCTTGTGTGTAATAAAAACACTAATCCTGCAACTTTTGACCGCATGGTCGATAACAAATGTCAATTCAACCTCACTAACCATTAAAAAATTCAGCATCCGGAAACTTCAAACTCTCCTGGTGTATGGCCAGCTTTAGATAAGGGGAGGCTGCATTTGTTTTATTTATTCAGGCTAAGAAAATTTTCGGCAAGTACAGAAATTGTTGTTCTTACAGGAAACGCAGTGTCAAAATAGTCATTGTTACATAGTTACAAAGTAGGTGAGGTAAAAAAAAGACACAAATCCATCAAGTCCAACCTATGTGAGTGACTATATATCAGTATTACATTGTATATCCTTGTATGTTGTGGTTGTTCAGGTGCTTATCTAATAGTTTCTTGAAACTATCAATGCCCCCCGCCGAGACCACCGCCTGTGGAAGGGAATTCCACATCCTTGCTGCTCTTACAGTAAACAAACCTCTACGTAGTTTATGGTTAAACCTCTTTTCTTCTAATTTTAATGAGTGGCCACGTGTCTTGTTAACCTTCTGCAAAAAAGTTTTATCCCTACTGTGGGGTCACCAGTACGGTATTTGTAAATTGATATCATATCCCCTCTCAAGCGTCTCTTCTCCAGAGAGAATAAGTTCAGTGCTCGCAACCTTTCCTCATAACTAATATCCTCCAGACCCTTTATTAGCTTTGTTGCCCTTCTTTGTACTCGATCCATTTCCAGTACATCCTTCCTGAGGACTGGTGCCCAGAACTGGACAGCATACTCCAGGTGCGGCCGGACCAGAGTCTTGCAGAGCGTGACAATTATCGTTTTATCTCTGGAATTAATCCTCGTTTTAATGCATGCCAATATTCTGTTTGCTTTGTTAGCAGCAGCTTGGCATTGCATGCCATTGCTGAGCCTATAGTCTACTAGGACCACCAGGTCCTTTTTTCAATTTTTTGATTGAGAGAGTTGAGTTTAGTTCTGCTTTAAGTAACTGATCTTCAATGGAAAAAAAACAACATAGTTTGTTAATACAAAAGGGAGCCGTACAGTAATAGATTTTCAAACTGACGTTCCCACGAAAATTTGTACTAAAATTTGTGTGAAAATTCTCAATACATTCGATGACTTGATGAATGTCATTTGAAACTACTTCAAATTTTTTGTTTGCTTTTGAGATTCCATTTTGGAAACAATGGACTTTACCGGATGAAAATCGCATTCACTTGTTGGAAAATGTTAGGAAAAAATTTCCATCCTGCTCCTTTGGATTTTCACATCATTGCTCTCCAAGACCAACGTCGATTTGACCCCACTAACCATTCGAAAAATAAAAAAAGGAACGTTCTTAAGCCTCATACACACGTTCGGACTTTCCAGTGGATTTTTGTACAAAGGGCGTCGGCCGAAAACTTGCATTGCATACACACGGCAGGACTTTTTCAACCAACTTTCACCAAATCACGTGGTTTTTCTGCTCTTTACCGCCACCTTTAGTCAACTTCTGTATTGTTGTCTGATCTTTTGCATTGGTTCTGAGCATGCCTGTTTGTACTTTGTACAAAAGTCCTATGGTTTTCTGTACACACGATCGGACTTTGCTCCATCGGACTTTTGTTGCCAGAAAGTTTGTCCGTTCGCACAGCCAACAAAAGTCAGATGAAAACCAAAAAAGTTTGTCCAATGGAGCGTACACACGGTCGGATGTTGCTCCAAAACAGCTAATTTGCATGTTTGTTGTCAAAAAGTCTGATCGTGTGTACGAGCCTTTAAGGCCCGTACACACGGTCGGACTTTTTGACAACAAACATGCAAATTAGCTGTTTTGGAGCAACATCCGACTGTGTGTACGCTCCATCGGACAAACTTTTTCTGTTTTCATCGGACTTTTGTTGGCTGTGCGAACGGACAAACTTTCTGGCAACAAAAGTCCGATGGAGCAAAGTCCGACCGTGTGTACGCAAAAGCATCGGACTTTTGTACAAGGTACAAACACGCATGCTCAGAACCTATGCAAACGATCAGACTACAATACAGAAGTTGACCAAAGGTGGCTCTGGAGTCATTGAACGTCCTCTTTTGATGTGGCGTCCGTACGTTGTGACGTCACCACGTTCGTGTTTGTTGTCAAAAAGTCCGACCGTGTGTATGCAATACAAACTTGTGGACCACGCCCTTTGTACAAAAGTCCACGGAAAAGTTTGTACAAGTCCGACCGTGTGTATGAGGCTTTAGAATGAAAAATGTTGACCGTAATTCTAGTAGTGCATAGCCAGCTCGACAGTAATTGTATCTGGATCTTTCAAACGTAGTTAAACTAATCACGGGTGACTCAAGTCACTTCATTCCATATAAAACATTTTTTCCACCAACAGCCATTCCTAACTGATGGATGCGTGGCACCGTCAGTGAGAGTCTATAGCATGTTGCTTTGGGCTAATGATATTTTAATTAGATTTCATTCTGATGGCAAGTCCTTCCTCATCTACATTTTCATACGGCCTCTCGCCTTGAAGTTAAATCCTTGTTGATCTTTCACCCGGTGATGGAGTAGTTATATGAACTTGCAAGTGTGAGTAAGCTCTATTCGGCTGTGGGTTGAGTCAGCCTTGGCCTTTGGTAACAGAAAAGAAAAAAAAAAAAATTCTTTCACAGAGTTCCCCCCATCAACCCACATTTTCAGAAAATGAAGCATCAGACCCAGACCTTCAAATATGGGTTTTCCAGCTGAGAAGCTAGTGAGGAGAAAAGAATGCTAATGATCAGCGGGACGCTAGCCAGAAACGATAGACAACAGGGTGCCTTTCAGATGCAGAAACAATAGGATGTGTGGTCTTCTCATTAAATTCTAATTTGTTATTTCAGTGCTATGACTTGCACGTTCTGCAGCGTTTCAAAGTCTTTAAGGCGCCTGGCTTGTGCTTCCAAGATGTTTATCAAATCTCAAATTGTAAATCTTTTAATGAGTCCTTGGTATACCCCACCTATGAAGAAGGACTAGCTTTGACTTAGAAAAAAAAAAAAAAAAAAAGAAAAGGCATTATAATGATGTAAAAGACCATAATTAAACCTTAAAAGAAGATATCATGCAGCAATAAAGGTGACTGTTTGTCATCGCATATGAATAAACTTAATTCAATCACACAATTCCATTGCAAGGGACAATCCATGGATTTTTCACACCTTTTGCATCAAGCACAATAAAAGAAGTGTGGAGGAGACTAGATGTGGACAATATATTCATTTATTTAATATATATGTTACCAATAAAAGACTGATTTTGGGACTAATCTGAAGAATGCTAATCTGTTGGGAAAAAAATGAAATAAAAAAAAAATGATAGGTAATAGGCAGACTCCAGCAGCTGACATGGATCTCAAATCTCTGCCGGAACGCCTACGGCGCAAATTATACTCAGGTATGAGATTCTAAGACAGATGTCTTCATGTAGCTAATTTATGAACAGGACACATATGAGGAGTTCTCATATGTGAACAATGTAATACATAAAGGAGAAGCTACACGAAAGCGGTATAAAACCTAAAAACAAAAATGAAATATATTACGGCTTACTTAAACCTAAAGTGATTGTAAAGATATAAAAAAGAAAGATGTGAGCGAGAAAACTCACTCAAGTGATGATGGGATTTTAAGTGAAAATTGCTTTGACTGTCAGGCTAATGGCGCGTACACACGATCGGAATTCCAGACAGAAAAAGCCCTTGTACACACGGTCGGACATTCCGATCGGACAATGTCCGATAGGACCGTGTTGTCGGATAATCCGACAGTGTGTGGGCTCCATCGGACTGTTCCGATGGACCAAGTTTTCCAGCTGGGCTATAAAAATTTCCGACAACATGATCCGATCGGACTTTGTCCGATCATGTGTAGAGAATTCCGATCGGACAAAGTGGCACGCATGATCAGATCAAATTACGAGACCAAAGCTATTGGCTACTAGCCTGAACGTAGTCCCGTCCTAATGAAATAACGTCACCACGTTAAGTACGGTCGGATTTTCTGACAACTTTGTCCGACTGTGTGTATGCAACAGTTTCGGACAAAATCTGTCAGACAAAGTCCAATGGATTTGGTTGTCGGAATGTCCGACCGTGTGTACAAGGGCAAAGACCGATGAGAGCTTTTCATTGGAAAATGCAACCGTATGAATGCTCCATCGGAATTTAGCTGTCCGAATTTTTCCGCCAGCCAAAAATTGAGAGCCTGTTCTCAATTTTCCCGACGGAAAAACTTTCTATCGGAAATTCCGATCGTGTGTATGCAATTCCGACACGCCAAAAATCACACATGCTCAGACTCAGCTACGAGACGGAAGCTATTGCCTACTGGCTATTGAACTTCCTTTTTCTAGTCCCGTCGTACGCGTTGTACATCACCGCGTTCTAAACGATCGGAATTTGGTGTGCTTTAACTGTCAGGCTAATGCCGCGTACACACGATCAGAATTACGGCCAGAAAAGGACCGATGAGAGCTATTCATCGGAAAATGCGACCGTGTGTATGCTCCATCGGAATTTAGCTGTCCAAATTTCCGCCAGCCAAAAATTGATAGCATGTTCTCAATTTTCCCAAAGGAAAAAGTTTCTGTCGGTAATTCCGATCGTATTTATGCAATTGCGACACGCCAAAAATCGTGCATGTTCAGATTCAACAAGACGGAAGCTATTGGCTACTGACTATTGAACTTCCTTTTTCTAGTCCCGTCGTACGTGTTGTATGTCACCGCGTTCTAAACAATCGGAATTTGGTGTGACCGTGTGTAGGCAAGACAGCTTCCGTGGGAATTCCATCAGGAAAACCATCAGAGCTTTTTCCGACAAGATCGTGCGTACGCGGCATTAGGCAAGCACAACCACAAATAGTGTTAAAAGTTCAAAAATATATTACAAACAGGTATCATAAAAATGATAATATAATGAGTACAAAGGTCAAATAAAAATCTGACTAAAATAAATATTTACTGCACTCGATATAACAAGATGCTTGACAGTGCCGGGAGGTCGACGCGTTTCACAAAACTGCTTCTTCAGAGCAACTCAGCATGCATCTATCATATTATATAAATTGCCGAAAGTGTTAAGATCCACAGGTGATGAGTCTGACTTAGTGGAAGGGGACCGCTCTTACGGCTCTGGTTCTGGCCTCTCTGGAATGGGGACAGGGAGACCAGAGCACAGCGGGGTAGGAGAGTCCAGCCAGGTGCAGCAACAGCAGGTACCGGATAGGAGAGAATCCTCAGGAGCAGGAACTGGCAGTGGCAGGCAGGCCGCTGGGAGGAGACTGCAGGCAGGATGGCGGGTTCCTCTGGATGCAGGGTACAGATGCAGGAACAAGCAGGAACTGGCAGAGGTGTCAGGTACAGGCAGGGGTTCGGCAGCAGGTAGACAGTCCAAGAGAGGTCAAACAAGCCGGGGTCAGAGCAGGAGAGGTCAGCAGAGTCAGACGGAGCCAGGTCAGATATCAGGTAGGTAGCAGAAGAATCACAGGTTATTTCAGGCACAAGCTGCAGACGAACAGCACAGAATGACTGCAGCTGCTCCTTTAAAAAGGGCCACTGGCGCCAATAGCGCTAACGCGCACTCGTGCGTGCGTAAGCCGCGCGCACATCCGAACGTCGTGCACAGGCTCGTGCTTGGGGGCGCGCGTGCCCACGACGACCCGCGGGACGAATGCGCGTGCGCGAACGGACACCCGATCGTGCAGAACGGGCGGATTCCTGACAGAAAGTGTCATTCGAATTTCATACATAATTTGTGATGATTGTAAAGTCTCGTTTAAAAATAAAATAACAAAAACATTATACTTACCTGCTCTGTGCAGTTGGTTTTGCACAGAGCAGCCCTGATCCTCCTCTTCTCGGGTCCCTCTTTGCTGCTCCTGGCCCCTCCCCCCTGTCAAGTGCCCCCACAGCAAGCAGCTTGCTGTGGGGGCACTTGAGCAGCTCTGTGTGTGCATTCAGACATGGAGCTGCCTTTCGGCCCTGCCCCCTCTCTCTCCTGATTTGCTAACTGACTTTGATTGACAGCCACTGGAGCCAATGGTGCCACTGCTGTGTTTCAGCCAATCAGGAGGGAGAGTCTCGGACTCGTGGACATCAATGCACATAGATGAGGCTCAGGTAAGTATTGGGGGGGCTAAGGGAAGCTGCTGCACACAGAAGGCAATAAGATTTAAAAAAAAAAATCTTCTGCCTTTTCAACTCCTTTAAAGCAGATCTTCACTGCATCTGAGCACCACAAACTAAAAACACTATTTCATTCATTTTTAATATTCAAAGCAAACTACCCATCCATCCACGTCTCCACGCTTTATTTTGTTGAGCAATCACTTTGAAAAAACACGCCTCTAGCATTCATGGCCATGGCCATCTTGAGTAAGGACAAATGATTTGCCTTTACTTCTTGGACTCAATCTGCCCTTATCTCAAGCATGCATGCAGGAGGGTGTACTTAGCTGATAAAACCCCTCCCTATCTCCTCCCCTCCTGAAGACTCCTGGGTTACTTAGTTAGTAACCTAGTTGTTGACCCTCCTGAAGACTCCTGGGATGTATGACATCATTTATCTAGGCAAGAAACCAGGAAGTAGCTGAAGAAATGTAAAAAAAAAGTTTAAAACAAGTACATATGATATTCTTTCCTATCTATTTACTAATGCTAGCAACATGAGGATTGAAAATAATCAATGTTGATGTGGAGAGTGAAGTTCCACTTTAAGGTGATTGTAAACCTCTATCTATTTATTTATTTAATGATAAAAATGTTCTACTAGATTTTGCACAGAGCAGCCCCGATCCTCCTCTTTTCCTATCCCCCTCCACCCCCCCCTGCCGGTGCTCCTGGCCCCTCCCCTCGCCGAGCGCCCACATATCAAGCCGCTTGCTATGGGGCGATCGTCTCACGGGGTGGCTGAACTAGGAGATGTCGTTGTAAATAGCATCTCCCAGTTCTGCCTAGTAACAAGTGACGCTGATCTCTGCTCCATGTGACTGGAGCAAAGATCAATGTTCACTAAATGAAAGCCCAGCCCCCAACAGTTAGTAACACACCCCTAGGAACACTTAACCCCTACACTGCCACCCACTGGTTAACCCCTTCACTGCCAGTGTCATTTACACAGGAATCACTGCATTTGTATAGCAGTAATTGCTGTATAAATGACAATGGTCCCAAAATGTGTCAAAAATGTCTGATGTGTCTGCCATAATGTTGCAGTCACAATAAAAATCGCTGATCACCGGCATTACTAGTAAAAAAAATTATTACTAAAAATGCCATAAAACTATCCCCTATTTTGTAAACACTATAACTTTTGCGCAAACCAATCAATAATCGCTTATTGCGATTTTTTTACCAAAAATATGTAGAAGAATACGTATCGGCCTAAACTGAGGGAAAACATTTTTTTTATATATTTTTGGGGGACATTTATTATAATAAAAAGTAAAAAATTATGCGTTTTTTTCAAAATTGTCGCTTTATTTTTGTTTATAGCGCAAAAAATAAAAACCGCAGGGGTCATCAAATACCACCAAAAGAAATCTCTATTTGTGGGAAAAAAAGGATGTCAATTTTTTTTGGGAGCCACATCGCACGACCGCGCAATTGTCAGTTAAAGCGACACAGTGCCGAATCGCAAAAAGTGGCCTGGTCTTAAGCCAGCAAAATGGTCCGGGGGCTGAAGTGGTTAAAGTAACACAGTACCGTATTACAGAAAATGGCCTGGTCATGAAGGGGGAGTAAATCTTCAAGAGGTCAAGTGGTTACCAGAATTTTTTGCTTATATGTGTTAGTCCCATTTTGAAATAATTCTTATAAATTCCGCTTATAAATAGTGAATGTAGTATGATTGTATGAATATTATAAAAGTGGGAGTATTTAAAGTGCAATTTAAAGTGATAACCTCTAGTGTGCAGCTGTTCTTTCTAATTGATCAAGTCTAGAGCTTCCCTTTTTAATGCAGTATCTGGTTGCACTGCACATTTACATTTAATTACATCAAGCTCACATACAGTGCTGCAGAAACATATGTACATTTGTGTACAAGCTGTAATTCTGCATGAGTTAACATGCCAAAGACCCCCTGAGACCAGTGAATGAGACTGTGAAGTCCTGCAGCCTGCCGTTCTCATGTCTCAGGTTTTTATGGCACGGTTAGTGCACTTGGGCATATTGATCTCCATTGATCTGTATTGATTTGGGGGACGTGTAGACACAAAGCAGCGTGAGATCCCACGTCCTATTCCTTGACACGCTGCTCTGGCATTTTGCCTAACCCCTAGCTCACCTCACGTCCAGGCTGTCACAGATGGTTCAAAAGACCCTTGTGACCACAATACTGTCACCGAAGAAGACATAATACAGCTTAGGTCAGTTTTAAATGTTGGCTAATTGAAAGCATCTCACAGTTGTACATTTTTAAACAGCTATAGACTACTATTTCTGTTGTAACCTGTGCCCTATCAACAGCACCCATTATCTTTCTCGCCCATTAATGGGGGGGACAGTTGTGAAAATTGTGAAGGCTTAAAGCCAGCCAGCTCCTGAGATTTGCTAAAAACATGGCAATATTGCTCATATTTTACCTTGCAAGGTGTTAAAGCAACTACACCACATAACATACAACACGTAAAAAAAGTACAATACATAAGGAACTATATAACATTGAACAACTGCCTGCTTTTCAGTTTTCACAAACATTTTGAAGGACCCAATAGGCTTAAGCTGGCCATAGACTAGTAGGTGTTCAAATGAACGTTCCTACGGAAATTCATCTAAAAAATCTTATGACTAAAAGGATTCGTCAACCTCGGTCCTTCTACTAACCCTTAAAATAACAACACGGACTGCGTGACATGGGTTTAACCACTTGTCTACCAAGATATGTTTATGAATGTCTTGGTAGACAAGTGATTAACTCAAGCTCACTGCTTTTAGCTTGGTACCAGCTTTAAAAGCCAGCGAGCGGCTTTACGATAAAAGTCCCCCGATCACTTTAATGAGGCTCTCGAAGGGCGCCCGCCCCACAGCACCCAGGGTGATTTGGGGTTTCCCATTCCTCAGAGAAGCTTCGGGGGAAACAGCTTCCCTGATAAAAGTAGGAAGAGCTTGGGGAACATCTATCCCCTGATTCCTTCTTGGACTAATGACCCCAGAATACATATCATTTTTTAGATCACATCTGGTATTCCTTGGCTCGTCTGTCTTTGGATAGCTGCATTGGAGGGCAGGGCAGACATCATATATATATATTTAAAGTGGTTGTAAACCCTTACAACACACTTTGACCTACAGGTAAGCCTAGATTAAGGCTTACCTGTAGGTCCAAGAACTATCTCCTAAACCTACATGGTTTAGGAGATATTTGCCGAAAGACAGGCACCGCTGTCTACGGCGCATGTGCCGTAGACAGCGGCGCGCAGGCGCACTGAGCGCGGCACCATCAACGGCGAATATGCCGCGCGTGGCGGCTCCCGTGCGCATTGCGCGGCAGTGACGTCATCGCGGCTTCGCCGAATGACAGCGGCAGATCGGCGAGACCCACCGAGAAGATGGATGCGCCGGACTACAGGGGACAGCGGTGACTTCACTGGCTCCTGTGTCAGGTAAGTGACAGGTAAGTGACACATAATGGACTACTATGCGATGCATAGTAGACCATTATGCTTTACCTTTGCAGGGAATGAAAGAGGAAGTAAACTCATCAGGGTTTACTTCCTCTTTAAATAAATATAAATCTTTTTTTTTAAACCATGTAAAAAGCCCAGTATATGTATGTAAACTTCAATTATGAACACGAGTGTGGTTGTGATAGGTTCTTTTTTTCTTCTCCGGATTAATTTGCAAATGGGGACTTGATCGTAAGAATTCTTAATGCAGGATGCCATAACAGGAATTACAAGGCGTGGCACGTGGCAGGAACAAACACATAGCCACCTTGAAGCACATTTCCCTTTCAAAGTGATAGACCATCCTGCTTTTGCGGCTGTTCTTAGACCCAAAGTCCTTAAACTGTATTGCTGCATAACACACGACCGGACTTTCCAGCAGACTAGGTCCGACGGTCTTCCTAATGGACTTTCAACGGACTTTCCAAATGAACGGACTTGGCGACACACGAACGGACTAAGGCCGTTTGAAAGTCCGTCCGTTTTGAACGTGATGGCGTAAATGGGACTAAACAAGGAAGTTCAATAGCCAGTAGCCAATAGCTTCCCTTGCGTCATATTTGGTCCGTCGGACCAGCACACAGACGAACGGTTTTCCAGATTTTTAGTCCATTGGAGTTGAGTCCGTCAGATAGATTTGAAACATGTTCTATTTCAAGGTCCGTCTGATTTTTTTGGGAAAAACGATCGGACTAGCCCACACACAATCAGATTGTCTGATGGACTAATCCCTTCGGACCTAGTCTGCCAGAAAGTGTGGTCGCGTGTACGCGGCATAACACACACTGGTTAAGCAGGTTGACGGTTCTTCAAACCCAAGGTATTGTTTGCATATGCCCGTTGTTTTCCTTGAAGATAATTAAAAAACAAATAATATTGCTGGGTTATGAATATTAAGGTCTCCCTGGCAATCACCATTAGTTTTTTTTTTGCCAGTGTTGCATATGCTGAGGAAGGATATACATTTTTGGGATGACCTACCAGAATGGCATTTGCTTGCTGGGTTTTTCCCAGAAGAGGAGGAAGTGTTGGAGGTGCTCAAATCTCAGGCTTGATGTCTAGGAAGGCTCTTTACTAAAAGAGGGACTGGGCCTGGAAGAGATAGTTAGCCTCACTGGAGAACAGGCAGTCGAAATGTCACTGTTGAAGAGTACCCTGGAGAGCTTGGTGTAAGCTGCTGCTGGTAGACATCTGATGCTTTTCTAGTGGCACTCGTGCTGCCTGGTTGTGTTTTATAACGAGCACAAATTCCAGGTTTGGACTTAAAGGCCCTTATCTCACTATTGACTGTGATTTAAAGTCTGAAGCTGCATTTTGTTTTGTTTTTTGGGGTATTCTTTGCCATAACCCTCTCTCTTTGAGATTACTGTGCCCTAAAAATTGCTTTAAAGAGGAAGATAAGGCTAATTATAACTATTCTTAAAAATGTCCACCCCCTCCTCCTACCTATCCTGCATTTCCCTGTATCAAAATCTGTGTACTTACCTTTTTTTAATCCCAGTCCAGTCCGGTTACATGATCATGCAGGTCCAGCTCCCTGTGTCTGAGAGCAGCTGCTGCAGGGGAGAGGAGAGAGTGGCAACAATAGCTCTGGCAATTCACAGTCATTCCCTTGATTTTGGAAGAGTCATGGACTTCTGCAAATATAAGATGACATCTTCCTATCCTCTTTTAATCACTGCAAAAGAGTAGTATAGGGATCCCTCAGTATCTTCTTGTCCAAGCAGTTCTTGCCTGGGTGGTGTGGCTGTACTGATAAAGGGGGGTAGTTTGTCCTGGGTGGCTGTACTGATAAAGGGGTGTAGTTTTTCCTGGGTGGCTGTACTGATAAAGGGTGGTAGTTTGTCCTGGGGGGGCTGTACTGATGGAGGGGGGTGGTTTGTCCTTGGGGGGCTGAACTGAAAAAGGGGGTAGTTTGTCCTGGGGGCTGTACTGATGGAGGGGGTGGTTTGTCCTTGGGGGGGCTGTACTGAAAAAGGGGGTAGTTCTTCCTGGGTGGCTGTACCGATAAAGGGGGTTAGTTTGTCCTGGGGGGCTGTACTGATGAAGGGGGGTAATTTGTCCTGGGGGGCTTTACTGATAAAGGAGGGTAGTTTTTCCTGGGGGACTGTACTGATGGAGGGGGTGATTTGTCCTGGAGGGGGCTGTACTGAAAAAGGGGGGTAGTTTGTCCTGGGGGGTTGTAGTGATAAAAGGGGTTGTTTGTCCTGGGGGTCTGTACTGATAAAGGGGGTTAGTTTGTCCTGGGGGGCTTTACTGATAAAGGAGGGTAGTTTTTCCTGGGTAATGTGGCTGTACTGATAAAGGGGGGTAGTTTGTCCTGGGGGGCTGTACTGATAAAGGGGGTAGTTTGTCCTGGGGAGGGGCTGTACTAATAAAGGGAGTTAGTTTGTCCTGGGGGCACTGTACTCATAAAGGGGGTAGCTTGTCCTGGAAGAGCAGTACTTCTGAAGGGGGTGGTTTGTCCTGTGGGGGGGGGGGGGCTGTACTGATGGGGGGTGGTTTGTCCTGAGGGGGGACTATACTTGGAAGGAGGTCTGTACTGAAGGAGGGGGGGGAGGGTCTGTACTGACGGGCGACTATAGTTGGTAAAGGTGTTCCAATACTTTCAACAATATAGTGTATATTGTATGTAATGACAACAGCTTCTGCCAAAAGCTTTGCCATATCCTAATCGTACCAAGAAAGACCATTAGATATTCAACAGCACAACTTTCCAAGGGATTACCAGAAGTTGATGCCATCCTACTAAAAAGACAGACAGTTCCTGCAGAAAGTCACATGGGTACTAATTTACAATAGGCATTTAAATTCTCTCGCCATTTCCTCTGACCGTGTCATATCCTCTTCTTCTTCTTCTTCCCTTTCATATATGTGCGTAGATAGATAGATAGATAGATATATAGATAGATAGATGGATAGATAGATAGATAGATAGATAGATAGATAGATAGATAGATAGATAGATAGATAGATAGATAGATAGATAGATAGATAGATAGATAGATAGATAGATAGATAGATAGATAGAAAGAGATGCAAAGGTGTATTTTTTGTTAAATAGTCAGTTTTTAGGAGAGTCAAAGTGGCAGGGGACTTCTCCTAAACACAAAGTCAGCAGCTTCTAATGAGGCTTGTTAGTGATGCTAATCTATGTAAATGTTATTAATTGAGTACATCTATCTTTTATCTCCAACATTTGGTAATCAGGCAATTAAAAAACAATGACATTCCCGGGGGTTGTTCTCCCAGCAAAAAAAGTGATCAAAGAGTTTAGCAGAAGGAAAGGGAAAGTCCCTTATCAAGTCGCAGGCCTTGCCTTGGGCTAGCGGGCCTCATTAGAGCCAGAAAATCTCTGTTGATCACCAATTAACCTGATTTGCAGAAACTCTGATAAAGACCTCAAACAACATGAGTTTTCTTACTCCCTTAAATTACACAGTTTATTGACAAAAATAAAAGCTTTCACTTTGAAAAGGAACATAAAGGCAGGCTTTCAGTGTGAGCGCTTGCACTAAACATGTGTTATGGAAATAAAGGTGAATTCATTTTTTTTTTTTTTTCTTTTAGCGGTGCCACCTTTGAATCGTGGCTGTGTGGTCAATGCATGTGAAATGTACCGTGTTTTTCTACCTGTATTGTATACCGTTTGTCATTTGGAATACAATACCAGCATGCCATGTGGAAATGGCAAGCCAATGTAGTCTTGGAGGAATCCGTGGCTCATCCAGTTACAGTAAATCAATTCTAATTCACATACGACATATATTTCTTTAAAATATCATTAAGTGGAACTTCAGGTATGATCATAAAGTGATTGTATAGGTTAGAATTAAAAAACAAATAAACATTTTATACTTACCCGTTGGTGGTCCTGGCCACAACCATGCCCCCCACCCTTGTGCCGGGAAAAGGTTATTTAGAGCCCAGGGCAAGCATGCCAAACTGCACTCCCCCATAAAAAATAAAAAAAACTTGAGCACTAATCTGCATGCTTACCCTCTAAGCATAAATCTTTGTCCCCCCATCCCCCCAAATGCCCCCCTCCCCACCAAAAAAATCACCCTACCTAGGACAAATAATCTACCACTAAAATCTTCCCTTCAAGCACACATCTTCTCCTGCCCCCCACTCTAAATTCTTCCTCCAAGCACAAATTGTTTTGTGGTTTTCCACGGCCAAAACTTTCCTATCCTGAACACAATGAGAGAATAAGAGGGAGGTTGAACCTCCGCTAACCGCAGCAGCTCCTAAACTATGGGTTTTCAAATGATGGCCCTCCAGTTGTTTAGGAACTGCAATTCCCATCATGCCAAGTCATGTCTATGAATGTCAGAGTTTTACAATGCCCCATGGGATGTGTAGTTTGGCAACAGCTGGAGGGCCGCAGTTTGAGGATCCCTGTCCTAAACGATCCTCAAAGTGTACATGGATACATAGGGTTTTATGAAGTTGAGTTTAGGAGCTTTGGCAGAAAAACACCAAAAGCTCCTAAACTCAAGTTGAGGAGATGTAGTGTATCTGAAGCCTTAGTACCCATACACCCCCAGATTCCCCCTCCTAGAACACATGATGCCTTAGAACCC
This sequence comes from Lithobates pipiens, assembly GCF_037356315.1. Taxonomy (NCBI): domain Eukaryota; kingdom Metazoa; phylum Chordata; class Amphibia; order Anura; family Ranidae; genus Lithobates; species Lithobates pipiens. The sequence continues at coordinate 22,099,466 of NW_027507903.1, forward strand.
TTATCCCCCAAATCCCTGCTCCTAGAACACATGATGCCTTAGCACCCTTACCCCCCAGATTCCCCCTCCTAGAACACATGAAGCCTTAACACCCTTACCCCCAGATTCCCCCTCCTAGAACACATGAAGCCCTAGCACCCTTACCACCCAGATCCACCCTCCTGGAACACATGAAGCCTTTATACCCTTACCCCCCCCCAGATTTCCCCTCCTAGAACATATGATGCCTTAGAACCCTTACCCCCCCCCACCCCAGATTCCCCCTCCTAGAACACATGAAGCCCTAGCATCCTTACCCCCCAGATTCCCCCTCCTAGAACACATGATGCCTTAGCACCCTTACCCCCCAGATTCCCCCTCCTAGAGCTTGTGAAGCCTAAGCACCCTTACCTCCCATATTCCCCCTCCTAGAACATATGATGCCTTAGAACCCTTACCCCCCAGATCCCCCCTCCTAGAACATATGAAGCCTTAGTACCTTTACCCCCCCCCCCCCAGATTCCCACTCCTAGAACATGTGAAGCGTAAGAACCCTTCCCTCCCAGATTCCCCCTCCTAGAACACATGAAGCCTTAGCATATTTACCCCCCAGTTTCCCCCTCCTAGAACACATGAAGCCTTAGTACCCTTACCCCCCCCCAGATCCACCCTCCTAGAACACATAAAGCCTTAACACCCTTACCCCCCCCAAATTTCCCCTCCTAGAACACATGATGCCTTAGAACCCTTACCCCCCCAGATTCCCCCTCCTAGAACACATGAAGCCCTAGCACCCTTACCCCCCAGATTCCCCCTCCTAGAACACATGATGCCTTAGCACCCTTACCCCTAGATTCCCCCTCCTAGAGCATGTGAAGCCTAAGCACCCTTACCTTCCATATTCCCCCTCCTATGATGCCTTAGAACCCTTACCCCCCAGATCCCCCCTCCTAGAACATATGAAGCCTTAGTACCTTTACCCCCCCCCCCAGATTCCCACTCCTAGAACATGTGAAGCGTAAGATCCCTTCCCTCCCAGATTCCCCCTCCTAGAACACATTATGCCTTAGAACCCTTACCCCCCAGATTCCCCCTCCTAGAACACATGAAGCCTTAGCATCTTTACCCCCCAGATTCCCCCTCCTAGAACACATGAAGCCTTAGTACCCTTACCCCCCCAGATTCACCCTCCTAGAACATGTGAAGTGTAATAAACCTTACCCCCCAGACCCCCCCCTCCTAGAACACATGGATCTTTAACACCCTTACCTCCCTGATTCCCCCTCCTAGAACACATGAAGCCTTAGCAACCTCACTCCCCCCCCCCCCGATTCTTCCTTCTAGAACAAGTGAAGCCTTAGCATCCTTACCTCCCAGATTCCCCCTCCTAGAACACATGATGCCTTAGAATCCTTACCTCCCTGATTACCCCTCCTAGAACACGTAAAGCCTTAGCACCCTTACCCCCAGATTCCCCTTCCTAGAACACATGATGCCTTAGAACCCTTACCCCCCAGATTTCCCCTCCTAGAACACATGAAGCCTTAGCACCCTTACCCCCTGGATCCCCCCTCCTAGAACACATGAAGCCTTAGGATCGTTACCTCCCAGATCCCCTCTCCTAGAACACATGAGGCCTTAGCACCCTTACCCCCAGATTCCCCCTCCTGGAACACATGAAGCCTTAGCACCCTTACCCCCCAGATTCTCCCTCCTAGAACAATACTTTACTCCTGACTCCCCCCCAGATCCCCCCCAGTCTCTTGCAGTTCCCTCCACCTCACATGATGCCACAGTGCCCAGGGCAGCCATCCCACCTGCCCACCCCCTACTGAGTGCCCCCAATAGTAAGCCTCTTGCTAAGGGTGCACTCAAGCAGGCTTGTTCCCGAGCCTCACGCCTGCTTGGCTGTTTGGGACTCCCCTCCTCATTGGCTGAGACAGCAGTGGGGTGCCATTGGCTCCCGCTGCTGTCAATCAAAGTCAGTGAGCCAATGAGGAGAGAGAGGGGTGGGGCCAAACAGCTGCTTGCAATGGGGGGCACTTGGCAGGAGGGAGAGGCCAGGCCGAAGAGGGTCCCAAGAAGAGAAGGATCGGGGCTGCTCCGTGCAAAATTACTGCACAGAGCAAGTAAATAAACATGTTTATTATTTTTAAATGAAAAAAAAAAGAAGAGACTTTAGTGTTTCTTTTATATGTAGGGGCAATCAAGTAATGTGCGCTGCTTTTACTTTTTGCTCTGGTTGTTTTTTCTCTCCCTGCTTTGCTCTGTCTGTGATTGGACACAGGCTGAAATCTGCTGCCAAACTCTTGTTGTGTCCAATCCTGAACCCAGAAGACAGGTCGGCGATGTACAAGTACGTTGTCTGGCCTGCCTGTGCCGTTCGCCCGCAGTAAAACTACTGAAGGCGGGCAGCAAGGAATTACCTTTAGGTATACAAAATGTCAATTAAATTGGTTGACCAAAACAAATGTCTATAGGCTACCTCAGATCGTGCCATGGACCCTTAGCTGGGGAAGGATGAAAATTAAAAAGAAAATCCAACCTTCAAAGGAAGGCTGGCATTCTGAAGAAATGTATCAGCTGAGTGCATGGACCAGCCTTTCTTGCCCTTTTTAACATGGAGGAAGCTTTGAAATAACATTCCGGTCTCAAGAAACCCATGCTAATAATTACTATATCTACAGATCCCAGTACTTGGCCATTGGGAAGAATACTCCCTACATTTGTGGTTATTAGGAAGAATGCCCCCCCCCCCCCATACAGAGACCTAAAAAGAACATTGGTGTCAATGGGAACTTATCTGATGTCAGCAGCAGCCTATTGTTCAAGGAACCTCTAGCAAGCTCAAGAGGAACCATAGGATTTCCCCAAAACCTTGGTTGAAAAACATTGGCATAGACTTTAGCTTGGTGGGTACCAAAGTTCATTATGAGTCCTTATGAGCCTATCGGTTACAGAATCAGTAATTGGGGCACTTGAACTGCATCAGCACCAGTAGTGGAACTACCAGGATTGCAAAGCTTTTAATTT